>NC_086453.1:270939718-271270059 GCF_028390025.1 Pseudophryne corroboree | reverse complement strand
GCCCCGTACCCCAGGAGCCACCCCATTTCTGACCTATTGTTCTGAATAATTGGACTTACCTAGAATTGTGCCATATTCACAAGTGCAGTCATGCTAGGTACCCTAGTTAAAATAAATGAGGGTCAGGTGCGGGTGGGTGCAAGTCTAAGAATGGAGGTGTCTCACTCCTTCAGGTGTGTCTATACAAAACACTTTTAGTTTGCTAGGGAGGGGCCTTAGACTGCACACCTATAGCTGCCAGTAATGTGAGGTGCTACCTACTGAGACTTGTAGTTCTACAGAAGAAAAAAGGGGGGTGTTGTAGGTGCACTGTCTCTAGCATTACTGATATCATATAGCTTAGCATATAATAAATAGTGGAGTTTAGTTATGAATTGATCAATGCATGAAGCTGCAGCCCCGCGGCAAGGGACTCCACTCTGCTGCAGTACCTAACACTATAGGGCTTCAATCCTAGGGCACGGGACCCCCCAAAAAACCACAGCCAAGCAACCCCAGGGCATCGCAGGGAATAATTATGTGTAGTGAGAAGGATTAAGGGATAGGTGAGAAAAAAAAGGGTGTTATGGGGTGAATTAATATAAGTGAAAAAATGTGTAACATGTATAATAAACAAACGGTGAAAGTGCCAAATTAAATGTAATGCTGCGATGCCCTGTTGTCGCCCAGCCACCGCAGTCCAGGAGGCCCCGTACCCCAGGAGCCACCCCATTTCTGACCTATTGTTCTGAATAATTGGACTTACCTAGAATTGTGCCATATTCACAAGTGCAGTCATGCTAGGTACCCTAGTTAAAATAAATGAGGGTCAGGTGCGGGTGGGTGCAAGTCTAAGAATGGAGGTGTCTCACTCCTTCAGGTGTGTCTATACAAAACACTTTTAGTTTGCTAGGGAGGGGCCTTAGACTGCACACCTATAGCTGCCAGTAATGTGAGGTGCTACCTACTGAGACTTGTAGTTCTACAGAAGAAAAAAGGGGGGTGTTGTAGGTGCACTGTCTCTAGCATTACTGATATCATATAGCTTAGCATATAATAAATAGTGGAGTTTAGTTATGAATTGATCAATGCATGAAGCTGCAGCCCCGCGGCAAGGGACTCCACTCTGCTGCAGTACCTAACACTATAGGGCTTCAATCCTAGGGCACGGGACCCCCCAAAAAACCACAGCCAAGCAACCCCAGGGCATCGCAGGGAATAATTATGTGTAGTGAGAAGGATTAAGGGATAGGTGAGAAAAAAAAGGGTGTTATGGGGTGAATTAATATAAGTGAAAAAATGTGTAACATGTATAATAAACGGTGAAAGTGCCAAATTAAATGTAATGCTGCGATGCCCTGTTGTCGCCCAGCCACCGCAGTCCAGGAGGCCCCGTACCCCAGGAGCCACCCCATTTCTGACCTATTGTTCTGAATAATTGGACTTACCTAGAATTGTGCCATATTCACAAGTGCAGTCATGCTAGGTACCCTAGTTAAAATAAATGAGGGTCAGGTGCGGGTGGGTGCAAGTCTAAGAATGGAGGTGTCTCACTCCTTCAGGTGTGTCTATACAAAACACTTTTAGTTTGCTAGGGAGGGGCCTTAGACTGCACACCTATAGCTGCCAGTAATGTGAGGTGCTACCTACTGAGACTTGTAGTTCTACAGAAGAAAAAAGGGGGGTGTTGTAGGTGCACTGTCTCTAGCATTACTGATATCATATAGCTTAGCATATAATAAATAGTGGAGTTTAGTTATGAATTGATCAATGCATGAAGCTGCAGCCCCGCGGCAAGGGACTCCACTCTGCTGCAGTACCTAACACTATAGGGGTTCAATCCTAGGGCACGGGACCCCCCAAAAAACCACAGCCAAGCAACCCCAGGGCATCGCAGGGAATAATTATGTGTAGTGAGAAGGATTAAGGGATAGGTGAGAAAAAAAAGGGTGTTATGGGGTGAATTAATATAAGTGAAGAAATGTGTAACATGTATAATAAACAAACGGTGAAAGTGCCAAATTAAATGTAATGCTGCGATGCCCTGTTGTCGCCCAGCCACCGCAGTCCAGGAGGCCCCGTACCCCAGGAGCCACCCCATTTCTGACCTATTGTTCTGAATAATTGGACTTACCTAGAATTGTGCCATATTCACAAGTGCAGTCATGCTAGGTACCCTAGTTAAAATAAATGAGGGTCAGGTGCGGGTGGGTGCAAGTCAGGGCATCGCAGCATTACATTTAATTTGGCACTTTCACCGTTTGTTTATTATACATGTTACACATTTTTTCACTTATATTAATTCACCCCATAACACCCTTTTTTTTCTCACCTATCCCTTAATCCTTCTCACTACACATAATTATTCCCTGCGATGCCCTGGGGTTGCTTGGCTGTGGTTTTTTGGGGGGTCCCGTGCCCTAGGATTGAACCCCTATAGTGTTAGGTACTGCAGCAGAGTGGAGTCCCTTGCCGCGGGGCTGCAGCTTCATGCATTGATCAATTCATAACTAAACTCCACTATTTATTATATGCTAAGCTTTATGATATCAGTAATGCTAGAGACAGTGCACCTACAACACCCCCCTTTTTTCTTCTGTAGAACTACAAGTCTCAGTAGGTAGCACCTCACATTACTGGCAGCTATAGGTGTGCAGCCTAAGGCCCCTCCCTAGCAAACTAAAAGTGTTTTGTATAGACACACCTGAAGGAGTGAGACACCTCCATACTTAGACTTGCACCCACCCGCACCTGACCCTCATTTATTTTAACTAGGGTACCTAGCATGACTGCACTTGTGAATATGGCACAATTCTAGGTAAGTCCAATTATTCAGAACAATAGGTCAGAAATGGGGTGGCTCCTGGGGTACGGGGCCTCCTGGACTGCGGTGGCTGGGCGACAACAGGGCATCGCAGCATTACATTTAATTTGGCACTTTCACCGTTTGTTTATTATACATGTTACACATTTTTTCACTTATATTAATTCACCCCATAACACCCTTTTTTTTCTCACCTATCCCTTAATCCTTCTCACTACACATAATTATTCCCTGCGATGCCCTGGGGTTGCTTGGCTGTGGTTTTTTGGGGGGTCCCGTGCCCTAGGATTGAACCCCTATAGTGTTAGGTACTGCAGCAGAGTGGAGTCCCTTGCCGCGGGGCTGCAGCTTCATGCATTGATCAATTCATAACTAAACTCCACTATTTATTATATGCTAAGCTATATGATATCAGTAATGCTAGAGACAGTGCACCTACAACACCCCCCTTTTTTCTTCTGTAGAACTACAAGTCTCAGTAGGTAGCACCTCACATTACTGGCAGCTATAGGTGTGCAGTCTAAGGCTCATCCTTGGAATTACTTGTCATTTTGTGGACACTATTCATGTAGGTTCATTGCGCCCATTTACTAAATTTATATTCTACTGTGCCTTTTTTGGAATTTGATGAGGATTCCGTTATTTAGTAAACAGGCAGCATTGTGCAGGTAGCGCATTTATTCAACACATTTGTTTTTATTGTATCCCTTTCTCTGCTGCAACAGATTATAACCAGTTGCTTTTGCACTGCAACAAATCATCACACTGTTTAAACACATATTTCACTTCAAGGGCACAGCATAAACATTACTTTTAACATGTGCAAACTAACAGACTTTTATGGACTGGTTAACCCAGTCACCAAACCAACAAGGCAGTGTCTTGGTCTCTGCCACACAGAATGCGGCTGGCAGAAGTTTCCCATAAATAACACCACTTTTTAAAGGTCTGCTTACAAGAGATAGACTCTTCACTATGGTCTGCTTTGTAAGGTGGCTTCTTTATTTCTCACAAATGTTATGACAGCACATTTTTTTTAAATTATGTGGATTCCTGACACTAGCTATACCCCACCAGCCCTAACTATCACCCGGCTGCTAGTCAGCATCAGAAGCCCCATCCACTTGCTCTCATAATCTTTTACACATTCAGACAGACCAAATCAATCACACCCAGTAATGTAGCTGTGTGTAATACATTTGCTGTAAGAAACATCAGGATTCTTAACCCTGTCTGCCCCTTCTCCTAGGGTGTGAGTCCTATTCTAAACATCAGAACATGGCAATGTACCCTCTTTGCCACATTATGTAGACTAGCCCTCCCTTACACACACCTGTGATGGACCAATAAATTATGAACAACTGCAATTCTGTGTATCACAGTGCATTAAGGTAAGGTCATAGCTGCTCTTATGACTTTTAGCTCTCCCATAAATAAAATTAATAAATTGGAGAAAATGTGAAGCATTACTCTGAAATCCATATAGATTGCAAGAAACTGGGTGCAACTGCCTTATGTTTTGATCCCTTGTTTTGATACATGACATTAGCCTATATGGCTAATACTCTAACTGATGTATTAACACATATAGGGGTCTATTCATGCAGCAGAGAAAAGCCCTGTTTTGCGTTAAACAGGGCTTTTCTCTGCTTACCGCAATTCACAGAGTGGGTTACCGTGGAGAAGTCCCTAACTTCCCCAGCGGCACCCCCGCTCTGTGGCTGAATCGCATCACAATACGTTTGTATGGTGACTGCAATTCATGTAGGAACGGAAAGCCCAGCTTTCCGTCACCCTTCACAAAACCCCATCGCCATCTCAGACAGGCGATGGGGAGGCTTGTACAGGAGAAGAGCAATGAAGACGTCCGTCTCCTGCCTTCTCCCCGCCCCCTTCCGCGACAAGAGCCAATCAGAGGAGCCCAGGGCATATGTATTTGCATATGCCGGGTCACCTCCTCCTTGCTGCCCTTGCCCGCCGCTGGAGGTCTCGTTTCCCCGGCGCATGCGCAGATGACACCTGGAGGCAGGGGGGGGGGGACACTGCGCATGTGCAGAAGACCCCAGCCGCGGTATGAAGAGAGAAGACTGGAGAAGCCGGGATCGCGGAACAGCCGGATACCGCATCGCATCAGGGAACAGGTAAGTATTAATGAATTGCGTTAGAAATCTGAAAAAAAACCTGAAATAAGAATGCGATGTTTAGTGAAAAGTTAAACATAAACATCGCATTCTTACATGAATAGACCCCATAGTCCAGATTCTGAGTCAGATCCAGCAGTGGCCATGTGTGAATCTCATGACCACAGTCTGCGACTTTATGCTGATACCACTGCAAAGCCCTTCCTTGGTGTTCAGCTCTACGTCCGAATATGAAAGTACTGAGACACCCACTCTGTGCAACTTTAGATGTGAAAACCACTTCATGCATCTTTAGAAGCCACCATCTGTCACACCATCTGGAGTGAAAGACGGATGTTTTTTGCGATTTTTTCCCAATGTTTTTCCAATATTTTTTTGGACTATCCAATTAGGTTGCCCGAAAAAAAAAAATCTCCCAAAAACACACAGATTCAGTAAAGTCAGGGATTTTGCGCCGCCTGGCCGAGGCAGTTGAACCAAAATCCCTGATAAACTGCTGCTCACAGCGGCTTATTAGGGCTAATTGAATAGCCCCCAGTGACACAATTACCGTGATCAGTAATCGTGGGTAATTGAGTACCACCCTATGTATGTTTCTCTTGTTCAAGCAGATTTAAATTAAAAAAAAATCAATGGACACAAGTTCAACTGGTCTATTGAAGTGGGGAAAAACTATATATAGTTAGATTTATGGGTCAGAGAATAATTATCATGTGAGGGAAATAGAAACGTGAACACAAAGTTTGAACTATGATAGCAAGATTCCACTTTAGTTGTAATATATTACTGTTTCAGCTTTCCTTGCAAGATTTTCAGTGTTATTGTCAACTAAGTGACTGAGTTGTTGAAGCACTGAGTTTCCAGCTGATCCTGTAATCATCCCTCTAATGAGATACAGAAGTGATGGCACCCAAATCCTCTCTAATATTATTACTAGCAGCTTAAACTTCATTAAAGAGGGCTGTAATTGAGGCTACCATGCCAGCAACCTGGCTAGAGGGAATCACGGAATGATTTCATGTTTCAGAAGGGTGAAACACTGTGATAATTCAACTGTCAAAACTTACAGAGGAATTGTTAGCTCTACTGCAACAGAGATGTACCAGGGCAAGACAATTGCTGAAACATGGCTATTAAGAGCAGCATAGATGGCAGAAGAGCAACAATCTCTCAAAACTTTATAATTGCCAATGATTTGGCAGAATAAACTGGCGGAAAGCTTTGGGTGACAGTTAACTGCACACACAATACTTTTGCATTACATATTATTGAATGGAAAGTTGTGTTATGGCCTTTTATCCTTTGCAAAGGAACACTGTTGCATAAATCTGTTGATGGAAGGGGGCACATGTTTTATTTTTATTTCTGTCATATGGTACTGTACCTCACAACAAGCAGGCACATCAGACTTGGTAAAAAGATGGGGATACAGGCTACAAGATGGTGATCATCTCAGACTGGAATAATAACGTGAGAATGGCAGAATCATTTTATTTACATTGTGTGGGGGGTATTCAATTCTTATCACCCCCTTCCACTAGCGTTCTTTTTCTGCTGTAGGGCGTGGTATCATAATTTCATCTCGCTACCCTAGACTAGCCCTCCCTTACACACACCTGTGATGGACCAATAAATTATGAACAACTGCAATTCTGTGTATCACAGTGCATTAAGGTAAGGTCATAGCTGCTCTTATGACTTTTAGCTCTCCCATAAATAAAATTAATAAATTGGAGAAAATGTGAAGCATTACTCTGAAATCCATATAGATTGCAAGAAACTGGGTGCAACTGCCTTATGTTTTGATCCCTTGTTTTGATACATGACATTAGCCTAGATGGCTAATACTCTAACTGATGTATTAACACATATAGGGGTCTATTCATGCAGCAGAGAAAAGCCCTGTTTTGCGTTAAACAGGGCTTTTCTCTGCTTACCGCAATTCACAGAGTGGGTTACCGTGGAGAAGTCCCTAACTTCCCCAGCGGCACCCCCGCTCTGTGGCTGAATCGCATCACCATACGTTTGTATGGTGACTGCAATTCATGTAGGAACGGAAAGCCCAGCTTTCCGTCACCCTTCGCAAAACCCCATCGCCATCTCAGACAGGCGATGGGGAGGCTTGTACAGGAGAAGAGCAATGAAGACGTCCGTCTCCTGCCTTCTCCCCGCCCCCTTCCGCGACAAGAGCCAATCAGAGGAGCCCAGGGCATATGTATTTGCATATGCCGGGTCACCTCCTCCTTGCTGCCCTTGCCCGCCGCTGGAGGTCTCGTTTCCCTGGTGCATGCGCAGATGACACCTGGAGGCAGGGGGGGGGGACACTGCGCATGTGCAGAAGACCCCAGCTGCGGTATGAAGAGAGAAGACTGGAGAAGCCGGGATCGCGGAACAGCCAGATACCGCATCGCATCAGGGAACAGTTAAGTATTAATGAATTGCGTTAGAAATCTGAAAAAAAACCTGAAATAAGAATGCGATGTTTAGTGAAAAGTTAAACATAAACATTGCATTCTTACATGAATAGACCCCATAGTCCAGATTCTGAGTCAGATCCAGCAGTGGCCATGTGTGAATTTCATGACCACAGTCTGCGACTTTATGCTGATACCACTGCAAAGCCCTTCCTTGGTGTTCAGCTCTACGTCCGAATATGAAAGTACTGTGACACCCACTCTGTGCAACTTTAGATGTGAAAACCACTTCATGCATCTTTAGAAGCCACCATCTGTCACACCATCTGGAGTGAAAGACGGATGTTTTTTGCGATTTTTCCCAATGTTTTTCCAATATTTTTTTGGACTATCCAATTAGGTTGCCCGAAAAAAAAAAATCTCCCAAAAACACACAGATTCAGTAAAGTCAGGGATTTTGCGCCGCCTGGCCGAGGCAGTTGAACCAAAATCCCTGATAAACTGCTGCTCACAGCGGCTTATTAGGGCTAATTGAATAGCCCCCAGTGACACAATTACCGTGATCAGTAATCGTGGGTAATTGAGTACCACCCTATGTATGTTTCTCTTGTTCAAGCAGATTTAAAATAAAAAAAAAATCAATGGACACAAGTTTAACTGGTCTATTGAAGTGGGGAAAAACTATATATAGTTAGATTTATGGGTCAGAGAATAATTATCATGTGAGGGAAATAGAAACGTGAACACAAAGTTTGAACTATGATAGCAAGATTCCACTTTAGTTGTAATATATTACTGTTTCAGCTTTCCTTGCAAGATTTTCAGTGTTATTGTCAACTAAGTGACTGAGTTGTTGAAGCACTGAGTTTCCAGCTGATCCTGTAATCATCCCTCTAATGAGATACAGAAGTGATGGCACCCAAATCCTCTCTAATATTATTACTAGCAGCTTAAACTTCATTAAAGAGGGCTGTAATTGAGGCTACCATGCCAGCAACCTGGCTAGAGGGAATCACGGAATGATTTCATGTTTCAGAAGGGTGAAACACTGTGATAATTCAACTGTCAAAACTTACAGAGGAATTGTTAGCTCTACTGCAACAGAGATGTACCAGGGCAAGACAATTGCTGAAACATGGCTATTAAGAGCAGCATAGATGGCAGAAGAGCAACAATCTCTCAAAACTTTATAATTGCCAATGATTTGGCAGAATAAGCTGGCGGAAAGCTTTGGGTGACAGTTAACTGCACACACAATACTTTTGCATTACATATTATTGAATGGAAAGTTGTGTTATGGCCTTTTATCCTTTGCAAAGGAACACTGTTGCATAAATCTGTTGATGGAAGGGGGCACATGTTTTATTTTTATTTCTGTCATATGGTACTGTACCTCACAACAAGCAGGCACATCAGACTTGGTAAAAAGATGGGGATACAGGCTACAAGATGGTGATCATCTCAGACTGGAATAATAACGTGAGAATGGCAGAATCATTTTATTTACATTGTGTGGGGGGTATTCAATTCTTATCACCCCCTTCCACTAGCGTTCTTTTTCTGCTGTAGGGCGTGGTATCATAATTTCATCTCGCTACCCCTAGGGTAGCGAGACGCCCATCCCTTTATGCAGCTAAACCTGAATACTATGGGTGCAATATGTGGGATAACAGGGATCAATTTAGAAAGAAGATTGGGCATGATATAACATTTAAACACCACCCTATATATTTAATTTTTAAAGTATAAGCCATGGTCATTTTATGGAAGCAAGGGGTTTGCCTAGAGCACAGCAGTATTTGTGTCTTGTTGCAGGGGGCTGCTAGCTCTGAAGACTGTTCACTCAGGGACATGGAAGTCCCTTTAGGAAAAAACTGCCATTTGATATATCCGGAATAGAGACATTCTTTGCTCTCAAGACTGTTCATTACTGTATTCATCATACGACATCAAGTTTGCATTCATTTCTCTACACATTGGTTTATTCACACTGCATGCATGCTACTGCTATGAACATAGATAATACTGTATGATCACTCAAACTACGTGTGGACTAATATATATGCAATATTGTACTGTCTCTTGTGACTGCAAAAATAAAAGTATTTACAGACCATATAGGCACTTGTTTCTCACATACAACACCGAGTATAGGGTTGGACGCAGGTATCAAAAACCTGAACAATACAATTGTCATTTTAACTTTTTTTTTTCACTCTTTAAACTAAATTGGTCCTTTTTGTCCATGTGAGTTAAAAAAAACTTACTGCCTGTTTGTTGCTAGAATTTAGGTTTCAATAAATATCAAATAAATGCAATGCAAAGTAAGCTTGCTAAAAGGAACAGGGCATGGACAGAGCTACTGTTTCACTTTTATATAATGTTTGTGGATAGAAAGAAGAGGTGTTGGCAGGACTGCTGAGTGCCTGGACATGTAATGATAGTGGGAAGTGGGGGGTTGGCCACACCTCATCAACTACCCTTTGAAGAAGTGCCAATTTGGGGGGGTGATTACGCCTCCCAGTCCCCAGCAGGGCCGGATAAAGCCTACTACTTACACACTGGGGCAGGACTCAGGAGGACTCTCTGGGGTATATTTAATAGGGTGTGAGTTTTTTAGATATGGAGATGTTGCCCATAGCAACCAATCAGATTCTAGCTATTATCTTCTAGAAGCAGCAAGTTAAAGGTTATGTGGAATCTGAGTGGATGATATGGGCAAGATCTTCACTTCTAAAAAAACTCACACCTTAGTTAATATACCCTTCTGTGTCTCTCTCTAGACCTTCATGCTCTCATTAGGTAGCAGGTTAAACATGACCCAGACACGCAGGCAGGGAGAAGGAGAAGCTGGGATTCCTGTGTCACTTAAAGCTCTCTCCACCCTCCTATTTGTACTCTTGTTGGAAAACTCTGTAGGTAGCTCATAAAACCTGAAACTTCTGTGTATCTGCCTGCACTGCATGCTATCTTACTTGCATTCTGACTACCTGGTTCTGCTGCTGCTTAAGAGGAATAACTATTAATGTCAGTGTCCTCTGGCAGTGTCCCTGACAAAGGGGGCCAAAGGTACAGTATGCCCTGCGACCCCCCCTTAATCTGGGTATGGTCCCCAGTGAAGGCCAGTTACCTTGTACCTGAACCTCATTCTCCTCCACTTCCCCTGAGTACAGGAAGCCATCAGGAAGATCTGTACCCTGTAACTGTTGCCTGTGAGGCTTGTATAGGAGCCAGAAAAGAGAAGAGCACATGGAGAGAGACAGTGAGAGAAAAGGAAAAAAAGAATGAGATCTATAGCGGTAAGAAGAAAGTACAGAGGAAAAAAAAGAGAGAATATTGGTATAACAGTATGACAAAACATATTATGTATTCTGTCATGCCCGATAAATCATTGCTGATACTGTAAATCTGATCACACTTGAGTCCTCTGACACATAACGGAAATAAGAAAATAAGACCCCCTGATCTCCCCTATCATTTAGAATATTTTTTTTTACTTTTTTTACTTTCATTGTAGCTGCATGGGGGCCACCACGATGAAGTAGCTGCTGTCAGCCCTCCCTGTGCAGCTATGGTTGATCACAGCCCGCGGCATCAAAAGGCATAACAAGGGTAGGGTGAGTGGTGTATGTAATAGGGTTGGAGCTGGCCAGGGGCGGATTGCCCATAGGGCTCACTAGGAAGATTCCCGGTAGGCCAACGTGTCCATGGGGCTTGCTCTTTGTGTTATCATGTGCCCCCCCCCCACATGTCAGACAGCCCACCAAACTCATTACACTGCATTGTCCTCATTCATTCTGTTATTCCATCTCTGCAGTACAGCAACTGTGCAATCCAGTGATGCTGCCATGGCATCACGGTATGTTATACCTCTTGTGCAGTGCATGTCAGGCCATTGCTACAAAATTTTACAGCTTTTAGTTCCCAATCCACCCCTGGTCTGCAGCAAAATATGCAAGGAAGGCCGCAACTGGATACAATTGGCCTATGAGGAGGGATCCTGCTCCCCTCAACAGATCCTACTACCTCATCAGACTGTAATTAAAAAACACAGACAGGAGAGTAGGTGACTATAATAAATACCAGAAAAGGGGGAGCACTATAAGAGAGGAAAAAAACAACAGATGGGGGCCTTTTCCACTGTATGAACTGATTTGTATGCACTGTTTTTTATTATATGTCACCTTTATGGTTATAGAACTATAAATGTATGTTTTTAACTTATAATTAATTTACCTCCTTATTTGGCATATTGATTTTTGAGGGTTTGGTTCTATGAGCAAAAGTGGAATTGGCATTCACCTTGAGATGTCCAAAGAAACCTTTATGTGATCATCAGGGCCAACGACGGGGGGGGGGGGGGGGGGGGGTCAAAAGGGACACCTGTAGCGGGCCCCAAGGATCAGTGGGGTCCCAAGGATATGCCACTTAGCGCCCGGCAGGGAAGTGAGCCATTTTGTCCAAATAGGGCAGCGAGCTGTAAACTGTGTTGGAGCAGCATCAGAGTGATAGGAGCCTCTAAAACACAGTGACTGTGTGGCGCAAGTGTGCGCCCACTCTTCCAGGTCCAGCTCTGTTGCAGGCAGTTATGGGACATAGCAGCAGCTCCACAGGCTAGTATTCCCATGCCCTACATTGTCCTCTTCTTGTGGGGTGTGAGGGCCGCATGGTACCTGCTGTGCGGTATTTGGGTGTGGATACTGGGGAGTGCAGTGCAGGTGAGTCTCTCCCTGGGGCAAGACTGGATTGGTGAGGGGATACAGGGCTTTGGGATAGGGTGGGGGAGCCGAGAATGCAGCATGGAGTAATTGGGGAGAGACAAGCTGTAGTGTGTGTGGGGGAGGATGGAGAGATATACATACTGATATATTTTATATAGATAAAATATATATTTTTATTTATTAACAGTTTCTTATATAGCACAGCAAATTATCTCTCTCTCTCTCTATATATATATATATATATATATATATATGGAAAATCTAAAGGGGCCACCGAGATATAACTGTACGGGGCCCAAAGATTTCTGTTGCCGGCTCTGGTGAACATATATCACATATCTACAAAATCTGGCCATTTAATTGTTTTTCCTCCATCTTCTATGCACGAGAGACACTGGTGAGGCTACTTTCAGAGAAATATTGAAGAAGTCCACTGTGATTTGTACTATGGAGTGGATTATTTCAAGACAGACAGTGCCTTTGGGTCTTTTTCCATTTTTCTTAAGTCGCATTGGAGTAACCATAAGCAGAATCATAATAATTTTTCCTGTTTTCAATCAAGTCTTTGGGGGAAATGTAATAGGGTGTAAGAATCAGAAAGTTAAAGCTTTTATGAGAGTTCTCCTATGGCAATCATTTACAAGGCAAGACCGAATAAAAAAAAAAAAGATTGCCAAAAACCAGGAGAACTCTCACAAAATCTCTCACTTTCTGATTCTCACATCCTATCACATCCCCTCCCCCCTTTATCTTTAAAATCACATCTACAAAGGGGACATAACTTTTCATTGTTCCTGTCTGAAAACTTAAGTATAAGGATGCTGTAAGTGTTACTGTGAAAGCCTTGGGTCTGTCAAACAGATTATGCTTGTTTACTCTGGATGCTGGACACTGATGCAAGTTAAACATGCACAGTCTGATTTTATGCCAAGTTTATGCCTGTATACTAGGGCTGGAAGCAGAAAAAAAACACAAGTATCTTAGTTCCAATTTGTTCTCCTTTGTGGACATGAAATGACTGCAACTAGATCAAGCTCTCTGCATATCTACATCTGTCTCTTAGGCATTGCTGCTACTGAATTATGAGCACTTCACCATATGGTTAGTGTACAAAAAATATCCTCTATCTTCTTTCCTTTATAAACTCTCAACTTCTGTAAATGAATGTCTCTTGAGCAAAATAAAATCTAGATTTCAGTGCTATTTTTCCTGTTGTATGTGTTGTCTTCCCTGATGTTAGCCCCCATTACTCTTGCTTCCTCCTCTTATAAGCGTAAGTCCCAATGATATATGGTCTGTTTGGGTAGAAAGCTCACTCTGCTTAGGCATTATATACATGTCTTGTCTGGTACACTTGATAATGCCATTCTTTAATATGTCCAGAAGTATCTCTCTTATCCTTCTTTTCATTCATGGCCAGAACCCAGTGTGAACAATTTCTCCAGATAATTTAGTGTGTTTGATTGCAGCCCCCTATGCTTTTGTCTTTGTTTGCAGCTTTTTCATTCTCTGGGTTTAATGGAACATAGACACATGAAGTTGGAAATCAGAGCAATCTAGGAAGAAAAGACAAAGACAGATGATTGTTCTAAGTGAAAAGAAGCACCCATTCTGTGCAGCCTGCGGCCAGATTTAACTCACTCCTGTAAGGGAGATTCTCTCAAATCTAGATGCCATTCATCTCTCAGACACATCAATAGTTAGAGGTGGTTTGGGCGGAAATCCATTCTGGGAAAGATAATAGATTGGATGATTGTTAGAAATGGATGGCAATGTGTCATGTGAAGAGATTCAAATTGCGCAATGTAGGAGTTCATAACTATTTCACATAGAGCATGTTTGACTTAAGCCATGTATCTTGCACATGACCTTCATAAAGTTAACTTTTCTAACTACAGCATAGAAGTCTGTTTAATAATAATAATAAAAACAATATATACATTTATACCAACACACTCAAACACACACACGCACACACACACACACACACACACACACATTTATATATATATATATATATATATATTCGAAGGTAAGCAAGCAGCGGCACTCAGGAGACTTCTTCAAAGTTAATAAAGTGCAAAAATTTTAATCCATATTGAAATCGGGTGACCAACGTTTCGGGGCCGTGGCGCCCCTTTGTCAAGGTGATACAAACATAAAAAGAAAATAACATACCTTATATGCAAGAGAAGACCCGCGAACGGGACACGCGCCGGAGGAGGGGGGTGGGAACTGCATCCGTCCCTCACTCCCCGGGCTGTGGTGACGTCAGCGCGTCTGAACCGCATCTGTCGTCACTTCCTGGAAACCGGAGCTTACACTGCAACCATGGTAACTGGCGCTTCCTGGCAACCAGGCTTCGGATAGGCGGCAGCGCTGCTGAAAGTAAACAAAGTGCAACATGGTAAAATATACCAATGTAGTGCCTACAAACAAACAGTGCATATACATATAAATGGACTACGTCGTTAAGAAAACACTTAGTAAAACCATAATAATTAATATAAGGAAACTGCCATATAGGAGTCAGTACATGAATTGACATACCAGGGCAGATACAGATAGACAAGCTATAATAAATGTATTTGTAAGCATTATTTACGCAAAATATCAGTATGTGTCTATCATATATCCACATATATAGCTGCCCAAATATGTGACTTTATATATATATATATATATATATATATATATATATATATACGTGAATACGAGCTATACCACCAAGGTTAGATGGATGGTATTATATGTCAGTAGACTCCATATAAGACAACCTAATTGACAAGTTAGCACTACCTAACAGACATATTCAGTCCAGGACATTACTGAAAGACATTCCATTGGATCTTGTCGTTTAGGCCCTTAGGTTTGATGGTGTCCAAACTGTACATCCATCTGGCCTCTTTCCGTAGGAGTTGACCACCTCGATCGCCCCCTCTTATAGATTTGGGGATGTGGTCAATAATTTTAAACTTCAGTTCCTGCAGCGAATGACCTTGTTCCGCAAAATGTTTTGCTACCGGCTGGTCCGACGATTTCCCCGAAATGGCATACTTGATAGCCGATCGGTGCATAGCCAGCCGTTCCCGTGCACAACGTACCGTCTTGCCCATGTATTATAGCCTACAGGGGCACGTAATCAGGTACACTATATGAGTGGTAGTACAGGTGACCACATGTCTGATGAAAAACACTTTGCCTGTAGTCATAGAACTGAAAGAGGTTCCAGGCTGCATACTGGTGCAAGTCGTGCACCCGAGACATCTGTAGCAGCCTGGTGCGTTGGTCAAAAAATTGGTTGTAATACACTCCTCTAATCCTGTAATATCCGTATGGACGAGGTGATCTTTGATGCTCTTACCCTTTTTATAGCAAACCAGAGGATGTTTGTCCCTAAATGTGGGTAGTTTTCTGTTTGAAGCTACTATAGGCCACATAGCTTTGAGGGCCCTGGGTAGTACGGGACTGGAAGTATTGTATTTAGTATCAAGCGGCAAGATTTGTTGCTGAGAATTTGTCTCCTTGTTTAACAATACTTCCCTGGGTATACTAATAACCTCCTGTTTGCGTTTTCGAAGCTCTGTAGGATCCTACAGTATATATATATACAGGTTGAGTATCCCATATCCAAATATTCCGAAATACGGAATATTCCGAAATACGGACTTTTTTGAGTGAGGTGAGATAGTGAAACCTTTGATTTCTGATGGCTCAATGTACACAAACTTTGTTTAATACACAAAGTTATTAAACATATTGTATTATAAGACCTTCAGGCTGTGTGTATAAGGTGTATATGAAACATAAATGAATTGTGTGTATGTACATACACTTTGTTTAATGCACAAAGTTATAAAAAATATTGGCTAAAATTGCCTTCAGGCTGTGTGTATAAGGTGTATATGTAACATAAATGCATTCTGTGCTTAGATTTAGGTCCCATCGCCATGATATCTCATTATGTTATGCAATTATTCCAAAATACGGAAAAATCCCATATCCAAAATACCTCTGGTCCCAAGCATTTTGGATAAGGGATACTCAACCTGTATATGTATATATATATATATATATATATATATATATATATATATATATATATATGTGTGTGTGTGTGTGTGTGTGTGTGTGTGTGTGTGTGTGTGTGTATACAGTATATATAAACTTTTTAGGTGTTTGTTTATAGAACACAAAAAACATTGCATCTGTTGGTGTGTGAAAAGATTCTGAGGTCTTTTTAATTACTGTTTAGAAAGAAAAAAGTGAAATCTAGCTGATAATTTTAACCAGTTTTTGCATTAGTCATTTCTCCATATTTCTAAAAAAAATTAATACCAAGGCAGAACATGTGGTAAAGGACTATCCCTGCGAGGAGACAACCACAACATCTTTTATAAATACAAGGGGCCAGTTTGTCTGGACGATAGGGTAGAGGATGCTATGGATCACCCAGCATTGTCATAGGAGAGAGAATCAGCTTCTCAGATCCTATTTTCTGTTTGCATCAGCATACTGTACATGACCACACAAAACTGATCACTTGTCAGAGCACACGCACATTGCCATTAAATGTTATTTGTCGGAACGGTTTTGAGGATAAGTGCAGGAAAGTGGGAGTTCAGTAGATGCAAAGTATCAAATAAATGGTTTTTGGCATGATTTACTAGGATTTAATACAGTTATTGCAGAATTTACCTATTGCAAATCACTTTAAGATCACAGTAATACCATCATTTTTTAATGCGTCATGCAGTGAATTTATTTTTTCTCAAAAAATAAAATAAAAAGTAACACTAACATGCGTTTACTCAAGCCTAGGTTAACCTGCCTAGAAAGAGGTAGCTGTATCCAGCAACTAGAAAATAATCCCCCCCCCTCCTTTCTGCAAGGGAATTCCTGGACCTATTATACCACTTTCATATCTCCAATGCCGGATTCCACCCGGGAATTGGAAACGGGTCCTTCCCGGGTGGGATCCGGCATTGGAGACTTTCCTACCCCTTTTGGCTGGCTGTCCGACTCGGCAATATGCTGGGTTAGTTGCCATAGCGGCGGGGGGGGGTGAGCTGGCAGTGGGGGCGGAGCCGGCGCTGGGAGATGAGCTCATCTCCGCGCCACCTCTCCCTACCTAGTAAACGGGTCCCAGGTCGCATCGACCCGGGAATCCGTTTACGCAGCCACTGACCCAGTATTCACCCTGGGAATGACACTGCTTATAACCCGGGTTGAATTACCGGGTCAGACGACAAGGGAATTTGGACTTGGTGCTTTCACATCGCACACTGACCCATGTCGACGCGGCAATATGTCGACCCGGCAATATATAATTTGTGCGATGTGAAAGGGGTATAAGTGGCATTGACCTTATACTGGATCCGCTGGCCAGTGGTTAACAGGGATAATTGTGTTATCTGTGTTCCTTACTTAAATCTGTCATTTATGAGTATCTTCTAAGATAGATAGATAGATAGATAGATAGATAGAAGTATACATATGATATGGTATAATGATAGCTGTGTGCCTTTATATAATAAAATCATGTATAGGCCCCCTTAATATATTAAAAATAAAATGTGCCCATTTTATGTATTTGAATACTAATTATGCTCCCTTTACATTTTAGATTGATAATTGTGCTACCTTTGTTATGTTAATTTCAGATATTTGCAACTATAAGCAATAATAATGATCTATGTAAGATAATAATAATAATAATAATAATAATAATACCCAAAATATTCTGTTTCTCTCACTTAAACTTCTTCCTTCATCATATCCAGTGCAAGGGATTAATAAAACCACTTGAGCATCCAAACAGACTGCTTCCGTAGCGTCACATGGGTTAAAATTGTCAAGCCCACCTACTGTACTTTATAGATGAATGTCCAATGAGAAATGGTTTCTCATATGAATAATACCTGTACATCTGCTCAGACTCTCTGCTCCCTTAGAATGTTGATAGTTTAACTAAATCATCTGTATATAGTAACTCCTGTCAATTCAATGGATACAAACCCACTAAACATCACAGGTGATTTGCAATTTAACAGTCCAAACCTCTGGATAATAAAGGAAGTTTGTCTGGCAAAACTGTTGCAATTTGCATTGGATTTGAACTTTAAAGAAAAGTAGCACCATGGTCGTAACTAAGGGTGAGTGAGCGGTGTCATCAGCCAGTGTGCAGCCCACAGCATATACATGCAGCTTGCAGGGTGCCTGGAAATACACGCTACCGTACAGCAAGGAGCACTGCTACTTCCTAGAGCCAGCGGCCCTAACCCTATTTGTGACATCATGGTGTCATGAGTTTTGGGTGAATGACTGGCACAGTTCAGAATAGAGCCCTGTTCCTGCCTGACCAGCACTATTGCATTCTGAAAGGATGGAGCTGTAGTAACACTTTTTTATTGTTGTATGCTCGTCACAGAGATACCTTATAATTCTCACACAAACATACATACACACACACACACACACACACACACACACACACACACACACACACACACACACACACACACACTCACACACACCACAAATCAGAACAAATGATCTGGTCACTGGGGGAACAGACTCTTCAAACCGGGATTGCCCCACCAATGCACAATATGTAGTGTATTGACTTGGATATAATTGTCATTTTATTTACAGTGTGTTAGAAAGACCAAAGTACTGTATGAGAGTTAGTTTAGTTGACCATGGTATATTAGGCAGAACAGTTACGCGAGAAGGGTGAATAAAAGACTAAATTATTGCTGCAATATAAATTTATCACATTTTTAGGTTTTGGGTTTTAACATGTTTTACAGGAATCATGACTCTATAAAAGAATGTAGAATCCATAAAAAAAATTCTTATGCAAATATTAAAATAATTTTTTACATTCCAATATGTTATAGTGTTTTAATATTCATTAGCATTGGTTAGGGATGTCTGTTTTGACAGGTTGTGATGTCATCAATCCCCTCTGTTAAATGTTATTGTGTATTTCTGTGTGTCACACATAGCTGTCAGTCATCTAGCAAGGTGATATTATCTCCCCAATGAGTCTGTGTTCATAGAGCTGCTGTCAGCATACTTCACGCTATACTGCTTATAGATACTTATTGCACAGCCACATAGTACAACTCTGTGTCAGCAAGCAGGTGAACCTGCACTGATATTTTATTTGTAAATAAAGATATCACTTATACAGAATATATTTGCTCTGCTGCGTGTTGTTAATATTAAACCATCATATTTCAACATTTTGGTTGTTTTGAGTAAACCAAGAGCATCTTCACTTAAAAGCATATTTTCCATTAGACTGGCAAAATCTAATGACCTGTCTTGGATGGAAAGTAGAGATGTGCACTTGAAATTTTTCGGGTTTTGTGTTTTGGGTTCGGTTCCGCGGCCGTGTTTTGGGTTCGACCGCGTTTTGGCAAAACCTCACCGAATTTTTTTTGTCGGATTCGGGTGTGTTTTGGATTCGGGTGTTTTTTTCAAAAAACACTAAAAAACAGCTTAAATCATAGAATTTGGGGGTCATTTTGATCCCAAAGTATTATTAACCTCAAAAACCATAATTTCCACTCATTTTCAGTCTATTCTGAACACCTCACACCTCACAATATTATTTTTAGTCCTAAAATTTGCACCGAGGTCGCTGGATGACTAAGCTAAGCGACCCTAGTGGCCGACACAAACACCTGGCCCATCTAGGAGTGGCACTGCAGTGGCACGCAGGATGGCCCTTCCAAAAAACACTCCCCAAACCGCACATGACGCAAAGAAAAAAAGAGGCGCAATGAGGTAGCTGTGTGAGTAAGATAAGCGACCCTAGTGGCCGACACAAACACCTGGCCCATCTAGGAGTGGCACTGCAGAGTCACGCAGGATGGCCCTTCCAAAAAACACTCCCCAAACAGCACATGACGCAAAGAAAAAAAGAGGCGCAATGAGGTAGCTGTGTGAGTAAGATAAGCGACCCTAGTGGCCGACACAAACACCTGGCCCATCTAGGAGTGGCACTGCAGTGTCACGCAGGATGGCCCTTCAAAAAAACACTCCCCAAACAGCACATGACGCAAAGAAAAAAAGAGGCGCAATGAGGTAGCTGTGTGAGTAAGATAAGCGACCCTAGTGGCCGACACAAACACCTGGCCCATCTAGGAGTGGCACTGCAGTGTCACACAGGATGGCCCTTCCAAAAAACACTCCCCAAACAGCACATGACGCAAAGAAAAAAAGAGGCGCAATGAGGTAGCTGTGTGAGTAAGGTAAGCGACCCTAGTGGCCGACACAAACACCTGGCCCATCTAGGAGTGGCACTGCAGTGTCACGCAGGATGGCCCTTCAAAAAAATACTCCCCAAACAGCACATGACGCAAAGAAAAATTAAAGAAAAAAGAGGTGCAAGATGGAATTGTCCTTGGGCCCTCCCACCCACCCTTATGTTGTATAAACAGGACATGCACACTTTAACCAACCCATCATTTCAGTGACAGGGTCTGCCACACGACTGTGACTGAAATGACGGGTTGGTTTGGACCCCCACCAAAAAAGAAGCAATTAATCTCTCCTTGCACAAACTGGCTCTACAGAGGCAAGATGTCTACCTCATCATCATCCTCCGATATATCACCGTGTACATCCCCCTCCTCACAGATTATCAATTCGTCCCCACTGGAATCCACCATCTCAGCTCCCTGTGTACTTTGTGGAGGCAATTGCTGCTGGTCAATGTCTCCACGGAGGAATTGATTATAATTCATTTTAATGAACATCATCTTCTCCACATTTTCTGGAAGTAACCTCGTACGCCGATTGCTGACAAGGTGAGCGGCGGCACTAAACACTCTTTCGGAGTACACACTTGTGGGAGGGCAACTTAGGTAGAATAAAGCCAGTTTGTGCAAGGGCCTCCAAATTGCCTCTTTTTCCTGCCAGTATAAGTACGGACTGTGTGACGTGCCTACTTGGATGCGGTCACTCATATAATCCTCCACCATTCTATCAATGTTGAGAGAATCATATGCAGTGACAGTAGACGACATGTCCGTAATCGTTGTCAGGTCCTTCAGTCCGGACCAGATGTCAGCATCAGCAGTCGCTCCAGACTGCCCTGCATCACCGCCAGCGGGTGGGCTCGGAATTCTGAGCCTTTTCCTCGCACCCCCAGTTGCGGGAGAATGTGAAGGAGGAGATATTGACAGGTCGCGTTCCGCTTGACTTGACAATTTTGTCACCAGCAGGTCTTTCAACCCCAGCAGACCTGTGTCTGCCGGAAAGAGAGATCCAAGGTAGGCTTTAAATCTAGGATCGAGCACGGTGGCCAAAATGTAGTGCTCTGATTTCAACAGATTGACCACCCGTGAATCCTTGTTAAGCGAATTAAGGGCTGCATCCACAAGTCCCACATGCCTAGCGGAATCGCTCCCTTTTAGCTCCTTCTTCAATGCCTCCAGCTTCTTCTGCAAAAGCCTGATGAGGGGAATGACCTGACTCAGGCTGGCAGTGTCTGAACTGACTTCACGTGTGGCAAGTTCAAAGGGCATCAGAACCTTGCACAACGTTGAAATCATTCTCCACTGCACTTGAGACAGGTGCATTCCACCTCCTATATCGTGCTCAATTGTATAGGCTTGAATGGCCTTTTGCTGCTCCTCCAACCTCTGAAGCATATAGAGGGTTGAATTCCACCTCGTTACCACTTCTTGCTTCAGATGATGGCAGGGCAGGTTCAGTAGTTTTTGGTGGTGCTCCAGTCTTCTGTACGTGGTGCCTGTACGCCGAAAGTGTCCCGCAATTTTTCTGGCCACCGACAGCATCTCTTGCACGCCCCTGTCGTTTTTTAAAAAATTCTGCACCACCAAATTCAAGGTATGTGCAAAACATGGGACGTGCTGGAATTTGCCCATATTTAATGCACACACAATATTGCTGGCGTTGTCCGATGCCACAAATCCACAGGAGAGTCCAATTGGGGTAAGCCATTCCGCGATGATCTTCCTCAGTTGCCGTAAGAGGTTTTCAGCTGTGTGCGTATTCTGGAAAGCGGTGATACAAAGCGTAGCCTGCCTAGGAAAGAGTTTGCGTTTGCGAGATGCTGCTACTGGTGCCGCCGCTGCTGTTCTTGCGGCGGGAGTCCATACATCTACCCAGTGGGCTGTCACAGTCATATAGTCCTGACCCTGCCCTGCTCCACTTGTCCACATGTCCGTGGTTAAGTGGACATTGGGTACAACTGCATTTTTTAGGACACTGGTGAGTCTTTTTCTGACGTCCGTGTACATTCTCGGTATCGCCTGCCTAGAGAAGTGGAACCTAGATGGTATTTGGTAACGGGGGCACACTGCCTCAATAAATTGTCTAGTTCCCTGTGAACTAACGGCGGATACCGGACGCACGTCTAACACCAACATAGTTGTCAAGGCCTCAGTTATCCGCTTTGCAGTAGGATGACTGCTGTGATATTTCATCTTCCTCGCAAAGGACTGTTGAACAGTCAATTGCTTACTGGAAGTAGTACAAGTGGGCTTACGACTTCCCCTCTGGGATGACCATCGACTCCCAGCGGCAACAACAGCAGCGCCAGCAGCAGTAGGCGTTACACGCAAGGATGCATCGGAGGAATCCCAGGCAGGAGAGGACTCGTCAGAATTGCCAGTGACATGGCCTGCAGGACTATTGGCATTCCTGGGGAAGGAGGAAATTGACACTGAGGGAGTTGGTGGGGTGGTTTGCGTGAGCTTGGTTACAAGAGGAAGGGATTTACTGGTCAGTGGACTGCTTCCGCTGTCGCCCAAAGTTTTTGAACTTGTCACTGACTTATTATGAATGCGCTGCAGGTGACGTATAAGGGAGGATGTTCCGAGGTGGTTAACGTCCTTACCCCTACTTATTACAGCTTGACAAAGGCAACACACGGCTTGACAAATGTTGTCCGCATTTCTGTTGAAATACTTCCACACCGAAGAGCCGATTTTTTTGGTATTTTGACCAGGCATGTCAATGGCCATATTCCTCCCACGGACAACAGGTGTCTCCCCGGGTGCCTGACTTAAACAAACCACCTCACCATCAGAATCCTCCTTGTCAATTTCCTCCCCAGCGCCAGCAACACCCATATCCTCCTCATCCTGGTGTACTTCAACACTGACATCTTCAATATGACTATAAGGAACTGGACTGCGGGTGCTCCTTCCAGCACTTGCAGGGGGCGTGCAAATGGTGGAAGGCGCATGCTCTTCACGTCCAGTGTTGGGAAGGTCAGGCATCGCAACCGACACAATTGGACTCTCCTTGTGGATTTGGGATTTCGAAGAACGCACAGTTCTTTGCTGTGCTTTTGCCAGCTTGAGTCTTTTCATTTTTCTAGCGAGAGGCTGAGTGCTTCCATCCTCATGTGAAGCTGAACCACTAGCCATGAACATAGGCCAGGGCCTCAGCCGTTCCTTGCCACTCCGTGTGGTAAATGGCATATTGGCAAGTTTACGCTTCTCCTCCGACAATTTTATTTTAGATTTTTGAGTCCTTTTTTTACTGATATTTGGTGTTTTGGATTTTACATGCTCTGTACTATGACATTGGGCATCGGCCTTGGCAGACGACGTTGCTGGCATTTCATCGTCTCGGCCATGACTAGTGGCAGCAGCTTCAGCACGAGGTGGAAGTCGATCTTGATCTTTCCCTATTTTTGGAACCTCAACATTTTTGTTCTCCATATTTTAATAGGCACAACTAAAAGGCACCTCAGGTAAACAATGGAGATGGATGGATACTAGTATACTTATGGATGGACGAGCGACTGCCGACACAGAGGTAGCTACAGCCGTGGACTACCGTACTGTGTCTGCTGCTAATATAGACTGGATGATAATGAGATAAAATTTAAATATATATATATATCACACTAGTACTGCAGCCGGAAAGGTATATATTATGTAATGACGGACCTGCTGGACACTGTCTGTCAGCACTGCAGACTCCTAAAGTAAGCTACTAGTATCAAGAAGATAGAAAAAAAAAAAACCACGGGTAGGTGGTATACAATTATGGATGGACGAGCGACTGCCGACACAGAGGTAGCTACAGCTGTGGACTACCGTACTGTGTCTGCTGCTAATATAGACTGGATGATAATGAGATAAAATTAATATATATATATATATATATATATATCACACTAGTACTGCAGCCGGACAGGTATATATTATGTAATGACGGACCTGCTGGACACTGTCTGCAGAATGCGTTTATAAAAACACCACACGACGAGCGTTTAACTTTTTCAGGCAGACAATCACAATATACTGGTGGTCAGCAGACAATCACAATACTGGTGGTCAGTGGTCACTGGTCAGTCACACTGGCAGTGGCACTCTGGCAGCAAAAGTGTGCACTGTACTTAAATGTACTCCTGCTATAACTGCTCCCCAGTCTCCCCCACAATTAGCTGTGTGAGCAGTGAGCACTCAGCAGTCAGATAATGATATACAGTATATGATGCAGCACACTGGGCTGAGCACAGATATGGTATGTGTGACTGTGTCACACTGTGTATCGTTTTTTTTCAGGCAGAGAACGGATTAATTAAACTGGTGGCACTGGTCACTGGTCACACTATCAGCAGCAAGTAGTACTCCTCCTATATGCTCCCCAAAATTTGTGTCTCTCTCTAGTACTCTAGTCACTCTAAACGGAGAGGACGCCAGCCACGTCCTCTCCCTATCAATCTCAATGCACGTGTGAAAATGGCGGCGACGCGCGGCTCCTTATATAGAATCCGAGTCTCGCGATAGAATCCGAGCCTCGCGAGAATCCGACAGCGGGATGATGACGTTCGGGCGCGCTCGGGTTAACCGAGCAAGGCGGGAAGATCCGAGCCGCTCGGCCCCGTGTAAAAAAACCTGAAGTTCGGGTGGGTTCGGATTCCAAGGAACCGAACCCGCTCATCTCTAATGGAAAGTGGGCAAAACTAACGGCATTACAGTAGCTGCAACATAAATAAATAAATCAGTACAATGTTTTCTTGTCTGCATTGGTTCTGACAATGTAAAAAGCTCCTAGGAAAACAAAACTCCTCTCAAAAACAGATGAGCTGTGATGATACATTCACTTCAGTTCATTAAATCTCAGCACTATGTGAACTATTTTGTTGTAAACTATTTTACTCTGTTCATACTGTACAGTACATTCTTATCCCAACTCTCTAACGTGTGCAACTAGACATTGAGTGTAATAGAAGTATAGAACCATCAGTTTCACCCAGCTAACCACCTAAACATGTTACCATGGTATATGTTTTATATCCTGCCAATATATAACATTAAATCATGGATTGGTAAGTGTGAGTCTAGCATGCCAACAGGTCACTGTACTCTTCCATAGCTGAAAGTGTGACAGGCTGGTGGTTGGCTGGTGGTAAAAGGTGGCTAAACATATAATAGACATGAAGAGTTGTCAAGATTGGTAATGATCTATAGGAACTGAGGTTGAAGAATGACAGGTAAAAGAACTGATCCATCCATCTCTTCCCCACTCTTGATGATATTGATAACATCACACTTTCTTCTGTCCCCAAATCCTTTGTGTTATCCTTGACTGCTCTCTTTCTTTCACCTCCACAAATTAAGGCTACTATATGGGGCTCATGTAATAGCCTGCATGCAGCACACTCTGTGGAGACTCCAGTCAGTCTAACCACATTTTTAAATCGTCAATATTTTCCTTTTAAATGGTTGCCACTTTAAAAATATGGGCGACTCACGAGAATTTTATCAGAGCATGCAGCTCGCAAGCTATTATATAAGACAACATATCTCCAGTTTGTTACTTGCAGCTCTGGAATATTGTCAGATTCTAGCCCTTACTTACTCCTAATACCACTAAAACTCTCATTCCTCATATCCCGTTTAGACTACTGTGATCTCCTCTCTATCAACCCTCCACATTTCAATCTATGTTTTACTCTGCTGCTCTCTCTGCTACTCTGCTAATTTTTCTCTCCTACAGTACCAAATGGCATCTGCCTCACTCTCTGCATCCTGCTTTGACTTGGCCTATCCCTACCTTTATTATCTGTTCTACCCAGTTTGTACTGTGAAATTTGGTACATATACTATAGTCTGCCATTGCCTAATGCATATTGAGTTATGATACCTTGTGGATGTGTTCTATTTTTAATATGTATGGTGCTGCATACACTTTGTGGTGCCATAATAAAATAAAGATCAAAAGATACTAATACTAATAATAATAATAATAATAATAATAATAGGGGTCAATTCTATTCGGCAACTTAAGAATAGCGCTGGGAATTAGCTCCCGACGCTATTCAATTCAGCTGCTAGTGACCCGCAATTGTCGGGAATTCTTCTCTCATCCCCGGGGGATGAGAGAAGAAACCCGACAAAAGTGCTGCCTCGCGGCCGGCGCGAGGCTGATTCTGTCGGGAATCAGCCTCGCGCTGGGGAGTTAAGTCGGAGAATGCCCGTTCTCCCGACAATTCAACCTGTTTAGTCGGCGAGAACGGGACTTCGCCGACTTAACTGGAGCTGAATTGAATAGCGTCGGGAGCTAATTCTCGGCGCTATTCTTAAGTTGCCGAATAGAATTGACCCCATCGATGTTTAAATATGAATAAAGGTTTAATGAAAGCTAGTAACAACACCTTTGTGCATTTTTATTTTTTTGATGTATTTGAATTGTTTTATATGTAGTTTAACTAGTTATATTAAAATCACTTACTCTAATACCGATTTTGATTAGTAATTCCACAACACAGTCTCTCGCTACTTTTTGTTCCTCTCTATACTATATAGGATATAACTAGATATTTTCTTGACTGCAGCTATTTTTGATTATTATAATTTTGAAATGCATTTTATTACTTTTGGTACATTTAGTTGTGATTTGCCCTGCTACATACAAGTGCCCCTTGTCTTCAGCCTGCAGATAACCTTGATAACATCACCATCAGAGGCGAATTTCCCATTAGGCACATGCCTAGGGGTGACACTTGTTTGGGGGCTGCACTTGGATACTTGTGTTGGTACTGTCAGCTCAAAAAGCACCAGTAACTGCAAAATATTTCCACTCTACTATACCATATGCCATCTTGAATGGAGTAGAAATGGGTAGGATATGCACATACTGCCCCTGTAAGCTGTGCTGCTTAGTAAATATGTATACATAATAAAAAAAATAAAACTGTCATAGTTAGGCAATTTAATCAAATAATAAAAAACCACTATCATCAAATGAGAGCTTATAACTAATCAATAAAAATAATAAAATAATGAAGGTGGGAGGAGGAAGTGGTGGCTGTTACTGTTGTGCCTAGGGTGCCCTCACCCTTAATCCACCTCTGATCACCACATGTTCAAACGGGATGTAGCTATGTTTGGTTTTGCTGGAAAAAAACACACATCCAAACTTTGGGGTTTCAAGTTAAACCAAGTCCAGGCTCGTGTCACTTTGTGGTTCTCAGTCGAGGTGAGGCCAGCATTGGGTCATCCCAACAAGTTCTGATCTCATATCTGAAAACCGAGTCATGTGTGTTATGGATTGCATGCAAGTCCCACCCTTATGATTTCTTGAGTCATTTCACACTGGAAATGAATGGTATTGAAATTAATAATATTGTGGGAACAGAAACAGGTCAAAATTACATAATTTTAGCTTTTTTCAAGCAATTTAAAATAAATCCAGATCCAAAACCAAAACACTTGAGGGTAGTTTTGGAAAAAACTAAATATGATGATTTAGTGCCAAAACCAAAACCAAAACACAGGGATATGCGCACATCTCTAGTTGAAACACTTCCTTAACTGATGCATACAAACATAACAATTTGCCACGTTCTTATCCTCAGGCCTGTTCAGACCATAACATTCAAGATGCAATTTTAATAGTATTGCTCTTGAAACTCACATTTACAGTAATTGGCCTGAGTTGGAATATTAATTTGAGCAGGATGTGAAGCTGCCATAAGGCTCAGCTAGTGGCCTATTTAGACATCTGACTCACAATTATGGTAAACCAGAATAAGCATTGAGCTACAATAGCACAGGTGATGGATCCTAGGGTGGGGCATTTAATCATTTAAATAACTAGGAAAAAGTGATGTGTTAAGTAATTTAACTGCAATTTGTTGAAACCAGAGTGAAAAACAGTGGGTCAAATTAAAAAAAAGAAAATTGAATAGAAAGGGATTAATTTTACAAATGAATTGTCACCTGAGTTCTGCTAAGAGGTCTAAGAGATGCAGGGGCATTTTTATTATAATTTATGGCCATCCCCCAAAAATGAATATTCAATAGAGATGCAATTTGCAGCAATAAGGAATCTTTTTTAACCCAAATGTATAATTTCTGAGTCGCAGAGACATAGGCACCAATAGGAGCCGATCCTGGCAACTATAGAGAATTAAAGTGATCATATTGCCAAAATCTAAATATTAAATAAAAAACTCATTATAATCTCATCCCCAAAGCATATTCCAGATCGATATTTAATGTAAGTGCATATCAGAATGATTCATTTTAGCATATAGCAATACAATATCTACTGTTTCTAGTGAGTACATAAAATATGTTAAATTGTATCAAACCTGCTGCAGTACTAACAGAACATAATTTCACAAAATCTAGTGATTAAGTGAAAAAACTTATAGTATACAGTGTTTTTTTTTTACATCAGATATCTAGTTCCCAAGGTTGTAGCTAACTTATGATCCAAACTTATGATCCAATATCCTCTCTTGTCTTCAAGTGATAGAAGTCTTTTAAATGTACTTTAAGCTACTGTAACATAGTTTTTTTTACCTAGAGGAATATGTGCTTCAGTGTCCAAAGTTGCCTTTGTGTGCCTTCTAAATAAGCCTATGCTTTTAATAACACCATATTACTTTCCTTATGTACCTCTTTAAGCTGTAAAAAAAGTCTTCTCGATAACCAAAATAAGGCTATTCTCACTTTCAGCTTGTTAGGGGAAGCATTGATAAACTATACATAAATTGCTATTTATAGTCTTGATTAAACAATTTGAATAAATAGATACCCAATAACAGACAAATCCACTGACTTTTCACTTTATTTTCAAATAAACAAACTTTAATCATGTTTTGTGCTCTTCATGAACAATTTACAGAGAAAAAGATGTTACTGGGTTTTCTTGATTGGTTGCTATGAGGAACATTACCAGTTCTAAAATAAAAACCCACCTTAGTAAATTTACCCCAATATGTGTTTCAACTTGTCAGGACCTGCCTGGTATGAACCATGGTTTCTGCATTACTGATGTGGTGCCATAGTATGACTTCTAAAATTGCTATGCACTTGTTCCAATTAAATGTGTGAATACTTACATTTCAAAGTACCTAATGACAAGTTTTTGGTAATGAATTCTGAAAACATGATACCCGTTACCTTAATTCTTGGTCTACTTGGGCTGCAGCTTTGCTTTTTCCTGGTCCCTGGATGGAGTTATTCTGGTCCCTTTAGCTCTTTGGCTTTTTGCCTTCCATCCTGAAGTAATCTAAAATGAAACCTAAGGAAAGGAAAGTAATAAAAGGTTGGAAAATTATACTTGACTTGTTGGCAAAAAGATAATTTCCAAGAATAAGCTTTGATTGCACTTTGCATCACTCAACTTTTTATGCAGTTTGGTAAACTTTTTTTTCCTCCAATATTTGCTGGATAACTGCAATAAGTGAACACTAACATACTTAAACATTAACCACTGCGGATTGGGCATATTGATGACATCTTTTTCTGGGAGGATGCCAAAGAAGAATTGGAATAGTTTTTGTTTTAAACCAATTAGAACATTTCTGATATAATAATTTCTTTCCAGGATCTCTTTATTAACATTGATGTTTAAGGTTTAATCACATGACTCCTATATTGTAGATCAGGCCTGGCCAACCTGTGGCTCTCCAGCTGTTGTAAAACTACAAGTCCCATCATGCCTTGCCACAGTTTTGCTATTAGGGAATGCTAAAACTGTGGCAGGGCATGCTGGGATGTGTAGTTTCACTACATCTGGAGAGCCACAGGTTGGCCAGGCCTGTTGTAGATGGTAGGTAATCAATAATCTCCAGCACACATACCAATTCAGTAATACAGGGATAGCTATTGTACAATTTACATGGTTAAAGCTGGGTACACATTGGACTATTTTTTATATGATGTGGCCAATTCTGACAGATCAGTACTATAAAACAGTTCATATCGTTCAGTGGGTATGCACTAATATGCGCTCCCATGATTTGTTCATTGCTTCCTCAGGTTGGTTGTGCATGCAGCTCAATCTGATATCACTAACGATTGTCAGGCACATCGAGAAATGTATGTATCTCTGCGGTGTAGCTGGCACTCAATTACCAAAACATATGACCGTGGTTTCCTCCTTCAAGTATGCACGGTGAATGGCTTCCGATGGTGGGAGACAGAAATCCACTTCCCCCGTGTCACAAAACCAGGCGGCACTCCACGGATTTAGTGAAAAAAAGTTAAATGTTTATGAATAAAACAGCATGAGGGTTTGACGTTTCAACACCGTGACGGGTGTTTTTTTCAAGGACACATGGTGAAGCAAACAGTGGTTAAACAATTCTTACCTTAAATACTTTACACACGCCACTGCTACCAAACGAGTGCAGGGGGCGGGAGCGTCTCCGGCGGCCCCGGCGTCCGGCCACAGGGGATGACGTTGCCGTTGCCAGGCAACCAGACAACACTCCGCCCGGCGCGTCCCGTCGATGCAATGAAGTGCGCAATACAAAGTAACAATAAAGTACAATGTGCATAATGAAAACTGTGACAGATACAAATGTGAGAAGTAAATCTCTAAGAGGAAACAAAGTAACGTTTCCAGCAACGTGTAAGTGAAAGTTAAAGCTAGCTGTATCTTGCAAAACCTGGGAATAGTCTCAAAGAGCAACCATACACTAGGATCTCTATATACCTACGTATAATCAAAGCCTAAGTGAACGATGATGACTGATTATGGAAAATTATACTGTCACATCCTACAACACTGGACTAGGCTCAACATTGTATATGAAGAAAAGCTTTAAAGACTGAACCCATGATATTAAACAGCAGCAATGTAACATTAAAGAAATACGCTCCATGCTAATTTTTCATTAAGTACATGCGGTGCTACAGTGTTCAGCCGGACAATCCATTGTGTTTCACACTGTGACAGTAATTTCTGTCTATCGCCGCCTCTAGTAGAAATGGGGATATGGTCCTCTATTTGATATTTCAAACTACATAATGGATGTTGGCAAAGTTTGAAGTGGCGTGCGACTGGCTGGTCATTGTCCTTCCCTTCAATGGCGGCCTTAATGGCCGATCGATGGAGGGCCATACGTTCTTTAAAAGTTCTGATTGTCTGACCGACGTACAGTAGTCTGCAAGGGCAGATGATAACATAAATGACGTACTGTGAACTGCACGTAAGGAAATGATGTATAATGTATTTCTTGCCAGTCTTTGGGTGTTGAAATGAGGGACCAGGCATGAGGTAATTACAGGTAGTACATGAAGGGCATCTGTAACAGCCTTTACGTGTGGACATGATTGTCTTTGGTGAGACATCTGTATGAACCAGCAGGTCGCGTAAGTTTCGCCAGCGCCTGTAACTTGGCATCACTGATTTGTTGTGAAAACAAGGCAGCATAGTGTCACTTTTTACAATGGGCCAGAGTGCACTAACAGCTCTGGGAATAACTGAACTGGCAGTGGTGTATTCTGTGACCAACGGAATTTTCACAGAAAGTGTTTCCCTAATTTTAAGCTGTAAGAAAGATGCCTGGGGCTTCATCAAAATATCTGATTTCTGTTGTTGAAGCTTATTGTGTGGATAACCTCTGGCTTTAAATTTGTCCACCATCTGTGTCAATGCCTTATCCAACTCATCCGGATTGCTGGTGATCCGTGCCACCCTAGTCATCTGGGACTTAGGTAGTCCTGCTTTCAAGGCCGGCGGGTGGAAGCTTGAATGCTCCAGAAGTGTATTCTGATCAGTCGGTTTATGAAAGACAGCGGTATGGATGTGGCAGTCTTTGATGGAAATTGAGACATCTAGATAGTGTATCACTTCTGTGCCATATTGATACGTGAATCGGATTGGCGACTCGACCAAGTTGATGGACAAAAGTAGTTGTTTCAGGCTCTCCTCATCACCTGTCCAGAACAGGATCAGATCATCAATATACCTCTTGTATAAGAGGATATTGGTGCTGATCAAGGGATTCGAAAAAAATAACTCATGTTCTTTAGCAAACATATAAACATTTGCTAGCGACAGTGCTATGCAAGAACCCATAGCACAGCCTGTTATTTGTTCATAATATTTCCCATTGTGTAAGAAATAATTTCGTTGAAATGTCAGCTTGAGCAGAGTGATGAATAGGTCAATATCCAACCATTGGAAGTTGTTACTCTCTAAAAAAGATTTCATGGTGGCCAGCCCTTCCATATGTGGAATCACAGAATATAGGTTCTTCACATCCATGGTGCACATGATTGTGTCCACATGGAGAACAAATCTCTCTATGGGCAAACAAATTGCTTTAAAAACATTATCAGAGGATCCCACCATCATAGTCCGTCCAGCCGACAAAGGCGGTGCAATTATCATCCAGGATAAGTTATTTTTTTCGAATCCCTTGATCAGCACTTTCTGTGAAAATTCCGTTGGTCACTAAATACACTACTGCCAGTTCAGTTATTCCCAGAGCTGTTAGTGCACTCTTGCCCATTGTGAAAAGTGACACTATGCTGCCTTGTTTTCACAACAAATCAGTGATGCCAAGTTACAGGCACTGGTGAAACTTACGCGACCTGCTGGTTCATACAGATGTTTCACCAAAGACAATCATGTCCACACGTAAAGGCTGTTACAGATGCCCTTCATGTACTACCTGTAATTACCTCATGCCTGGTCCCTCATTTCAACACCCAAAGACTGGCAAGAAATACATTATACATCATTTCCTTACGTGCAGTTCACAGTACGTCATTTATGTTATCATCTGCCCTTGCAGACTACTGTACGTCGGTCAGACAATCAGAACTTTTAAAGAATGTATGGCCCTCCATCGATCGGCCATTAAGGCCACCATTGAAGGGAAGGACAATGACCAGCCAGTCGCACGCCACTTCAAACTTTGCTAACATCCATTATCTAGTTTGAAATATCAAATAGCGGACCATATCCCCATTTCTACTAGAGGCGGCGATAGACAGAAATTACTGTCACAGTGTGAAACATGATGGATTGTCCGGCTGAACATTGTAGCACAGCATGGACTTAATGAAAAATTAGCATGGAGCGTATTTCTTTAATGTTACATTGCTGCTGTTTAATATCATGGGTTCAGTCTTTAATGCTTTTTTTCATATACAATGTTGAGCCTGGTCCAGTGTTGTAGGATGTGACAGTATAATTTTTCATAATCAGTCATCATCGTTCACTTAGGCTTTGATTATACGTAGGTATATAGAGATCCTAGTGTACGTTTGCTCTTTGAGACTATTCCCAGGTTTTGCAAGATACAGCTAGTTTTACCTTTCACTTACACGTTGCTGGAAACGTTACTTTGTTTCCTCTTAGAGATTTACTTCTCACATTTGTATCTGTCACAGTTTTCATTATGCACATTGCACTTTATTGTTACTTTGTATTGCGCACTTCATTGCATCGACGGGACGCGCCGGGCGGAGTGTTGTCTGGTTGCCTGGCAACGGCAACGTCATCCCCTGTGGCCGGACGCCGGGGCCGCCGGAGACGCTCCCGCCCCCTGCACTCGTTTGGTAGCAGTGGCGTGTGTAAAGTATTTAAGGTAAGAATTGTTTAACCACTGTTTGCTTCACCATGTGTCCATGAAAAAAACACCCGTCATGGTGTTGAAACGTCAGACCCTCATGCTGTTTTATTCATAAACATTTAACTTTTTTTCACTAAATCTGTGTAGTGCCGCCTGGTTTAGTGACACGGGGGCAGTGGATTTCTGTCTCCCACCATCGCAAGCCATTCACCGTGTGTATATATATATATATATATACCATGCAGTGTGATCCGGCACTGCTCACGCTCCCCAGCGTTATGAAATACTTGCCCCCATGCCTTCACCTCCTGGATACGATCCCATAGACATTAGCAGCAATGAGGGCGGCACTAGGAGACTTAGCAAGTAAGTTGAAAAAAAAGTGCTTTAATGAATCTACGTTTCGGGGACGCATCCCCTTCGTCAGGATGAAACGTAGATTCATTAAAGCACTTTTTTTCAACTTACTTGCTAAGTCTCCTAGTGCTGCCCTCATTGCTGCTGCTGCTGCTATATATATATATATATATATATATATATATATATATATATATATAAGGTAAGGTGATGGGCGGCACTCCAAAGGATTTTCAGCAAATACAACAGCACACCAGGCCGATTAGATGTATCCTGACGAAAGGTGTGAATAAAGACACCTGAAACGTTGAAACACTAATCGGCCTGGTGTGCTGTTGTATTTGCTGAAAATCCTTTGGAGTGCCGCCCATCACCTTACCTTGTCTGCTGGGCCTTGCAGTGCCACGGGAAGGCACCCAGGTATTTAGTTCTGCTGTAGGAGTGCCGGTCACAACTGGTTTTTATATATATATATATATATATATATATCACAATAAATTCCTTAGGTGCGCCAATATACTCCAGATATATTTTAAAATGATCCTCTATGGACCTAATGTCCCTTTTATTACAACACCAATGTCGATATAATTTATATTTTTAAAATGTATTCAAATGTACAAATAAAACATTTACATAAAACCCAAGCAGCTTAATACAATGAATAATATCAACAAGACCTGTCTATTAATTAAGAGGCTGTATGTTCATGCACTTTGCCCTTACAGGAGTGTGCTCACGAAAAAAGATCCACTGTATATTTTCAGGTCATTTAAATCATCCAATGCGTTTCTTCCTTTAGGTTGGACTTCTTCAGGGGTATATAGCTTTCAAAAAAACAATTGTACAACATGTTTAGAATCAATAAAATGCATAATACAACAAATCTCAGACATTTGGTGTCTTTACATGCTCCATCATGGTGTTCAATAATGGTCGTACTACATTTTACAGTATTTGATAGGAGGAATTTGTAACAACCAGTTACCATAACATAAGTCAAAAGGGATATTGACTAAAACTACTTAAACAAAAATTTGTATTAAATCAAATTATTTTGAGATTTTTATTTTTAATTTTCAATTATAACATCTGATTATTACAAGTATACGTACCAATGTTAGGATGTATTTGAGAGTAGATCTACACAATGACATTCATAATGGTTGTGGATTCTGATAGGAAACTATGATCCTGATTTGTAATTTAAAATGATATCATCAGTACTATTCTCTACATAAATATATGCATATAGGTATTAGACCAAAAAGAGGGGGGAGCCTACCGTTTTGATGTCTTATCTCTAAACGTAAATTACTCCATAGTCAGAAATCACTGAAGGCTTGATCTCTAGAGAATATATAATTTTATTTTTTACTTATAGTTTAATAATACCTATCTTTTTCATATAGTTTTAATTGAAAAAATGAAAGTCTATTACTGATGGAACTAATATTTGCAAAGTTGATACATACCCACTCAGACGTTTCTAGTACTAGGGAATAGTCAATTTCCATCCACAGATATTGTAATGTTGTCCTAATTAGAACATATAAATATTACTCTAATTTATATATAATATTATAATTAAATCATGTAGGCATTTAGGATGTATATACTAATCTATATATAATGTTATAGAGACACATATCCCACATATAACATTCCATATAATATTATATACTATGCAATCCTAAAGGAATTCACTGCTACACAAATGATATACCACTTCAGTAATTCCTATATACTTCTCAGATTATCATACTTTACAATGCCAATTACTTGGAAACAAAGTTCTTTTGGCCACATACAACTTTTATAATACAATAAATACAAAAAAGATTGACCAAAAATATCCACAAAGAGCTGTTTTACTTACTTGTAGACACTGTGTCAGAATCTGTCTTTCTAGAAAATGCTGCATGTTAGGTGTGGTTACTTCCTATGTTTTTATAGAGACACACTATTGCCTCACTTCCTTAATTGGATAATAGGGCCCAAATCAGCATTGTAAGTCTGTGTACTATTGTAGACATTACAAATGATTAATGTTCGCTATCAGATTAATATACTAACTTAATATGATATATTTTAACTTAATGGACTGTTCTTTGGCACCATATAACCCATCTGTATATAAATAACAATATTAATTGGTTTAACTAACAGCTTTGGTGTTCACTAATGAATACAGCTGGCACTTGCAACACTATTGCCTCACTTCTTTAATAGGACCCAAATCAATATTGTGAGTCTGTGTACTATTGTAGACATTAAAAATGGTTAATGTTCACTGTCAGAATAATATACTAACTTAATATGATATATTTTAACTTAATGAACTGTTCTTTGGCACCATATAACCCATCTGTATATGAATAACAATATTAATTGGTTTAACTATCAGCTATGGTGTTCACTAATGAATACAGCTGGTGCTTGTAACACTATTGCCTCACTTCTTCAATAGGATAATAGGACCCAAATCAATATTTTGAGTCTGTATACTATTGTAGACATTAAAAATGGTTAATGTTCACTGTCAGATTAATATACTAACTTAATATGATATAGTTTAACTTAATGAACTGTTCTTTGGCACCATATAACCCATCTGTATATGAATAACAATATTAATTGGTTTAACTATCAGCTATGGTGTTCACTAATGAATACAGCTGGCGCTTGTAACTCTAGCACTAATACTACAATAGGGCTTCTACCTATTGTTCATTAGTGGTCACTTACAAGAGTTCTATAATCACATAGGGTGACATTACCATATGAATTTTGACCGATTTATGTCACTTTTAATCATTTTTTATTTATAAAGTGTTAATAATTAAACTACTTCTAGTGTGAAATATCCCTACTGGTGATCTCTAAATGTATAGAATTTTAAATAGATTATTTATTTTTATCTTAAGATATTTTCCTCTATTACTTAGTTCATTAATTCGTGTATTACCCCATTACATATATTATTAGCAAAAGTATAAATCCAATTAATATATAGAACCCCTATGTGTACCTTAATCTTATTAATTTTAATATACTATAATGATATGAAACAAAAACAGTTTGTTTTGTGAATACTTTTGATCTTACAATCATATTTACATAGTGATACATATTTTTTTTTCTTTTTTTCCTTATGGTACTCCTTACACTCCCATATGTGAATACTTTTAATTTTACAATCATATTAACATAATGATAAAACATATTTTCATATAGTACTCCTTACACTCCCATATGTGTCCCTTATAAACATAGTATATCATGAGTACATATAGCTGGCAAGCAACAATACAAAAATTTGCCCCACTTAATTCGTATTTGCTGAAACTCAAAGTGCAAGATCACATCCCACTCAATTTTCTACAAAAAAGAAACTATATCTATCCATTCGTTCAGACCTCTCGGTGTAAGGGTATTGAGTGTATATATCCAAAAGGTCTCCCTTTCGGATAAATGGAGGTCCCTATTTCCCCCTCTCGGGTTGAGTTTTATAAACTCTTTAACAGTAAATTTGAAATCATCTGTTTTTGACCCATGCTTTTCTTCAAAATGTCTGGGGACACTATGTATCTTCAGCCTGTTCTTAATATTTCTGAGATGTTCTTGTATGCGTATTTTTATACTTCTAGTGGTCTTACCAATATATGCTAACCCACAACTACATGATATCATGTAAATCACATATGTGGTGTTACACGTGACTACATCTTTCATAGTATAATTATACCCATTATCCATTTTATAACTAAACTGTTTTTTTTTCATGAATTTGCAGAATACAGTATACATTTGTTGCATGGGTAGCATCCTTCTTTTTTCGGGAGAAAGGTTTCTTATGTATTTTTAGATTCTAATGTTTTTAATCTGCTAGGGGCTACAATAGTTTTCAGATTTCTTGCACGTCTATAAACCAAACAAGGTTTTTCAGGAATATGTGGTCCCAAAATAGGGTCCTTTTGGAGCAGATTCCAATGTTTTTCAAAAATTATTTTTATGTTATTACTTTCCTTACTATATTGCGTAATAAATGGTTTCTGGTTCCACTGTTTAGATGTGGAGATTTTATCACCCATTAAACTTTTTCTATCTCTATGTAGCGCCATGGTTCTATCGTTTTCTATTTTATCAGTATATTAACCTTTCTCTACAAATTGTTGTTTAATCTTTGCTGACTGTTCAACATAATCAATGTCTGAACTACAGTTCTTTATTATTCTTAAAAACTGTGCTGGTGGGACATTGTTGATCCATGACAGATGGTGACAGCTATTATACGGAATATAGCTATTCGCATCTGTCGTTTTGAAATATGTTTGAATTTATTCCTCTTCATTAATCTCAATCAGTAGATCAAGGTAATTAATCTTTTTGACATGCAAAGTATAAGTGAACCTCAAATTGTAATCGTTTCTTTGTAGATAAGTCATAAAATTGTCCACCATCGAAAGATCTCCCTTCCAAATTATTATGAGATCGTCAATATACCTGTAATATAAGTCTATATGTTCCATCTCATAATCAGTGTTATAAATTAATTTTTCTTCCCATTACCCCATCAGCAGGTTTGCGTACAATGGGGCAAATTTTGTCCCCATCGCCGTTCCCTGCTGCTGGAGGAAATAGGAATCATTAAACTCAAAATAATTATGCTTTAGAATAAATCTAATACTATCAATAATGAATTTTATTTCTAATGCTGTTTTTGTGGGATCCTTTCCTAACACTGTCCTTAATGCCTTTAATCCCTTCTTGTGAGGGATCGAGGAATACAAAGCCTCTACATCTATAGTAATCCACATTTTATCATTCGACCAAGATTTTTCTTCTAATATTCTGAGTAAACTGGTGGAGTCTTTGAAATAAGATTTTACATTTTTTACATAAGGCTGTAATTTGAGGTCTATATAATGAGACAAATTAGCCATGAGAGACTCTACTCCTGATATAATTGGTCTCGCTGGTGGATTCTCTTTATTTTTATGTACCTTTGGGATATGATAAAATATTGGTAAAGATTAAATTTGATTTTTTTGCTTCATCCAGTAAAGTATATAATTCATCCTGGTATGTCTCTGTAGGGTTAGAAGGTAATCTGATGTAGGTGGATGTATCTCCCAATATTCTATTTGCTTCTTGTATATATGATGACCTATCTTGTAATACTACAGCCCTCCCTTTATCTGCACTTTTAATGTCAATATTATTGTCCTCTACTAAGGATTTTACAGCTTTTTTTCTCCCCAGGGTCAAGATTGCCGGTGTATTTATCAGGTTTAATTTAAATTTTTCTGAAATCCTCTTTTACTGATTCATAAAATATATTTAAATGGCTGCCCTTTGACTCCACTGGGTAAAATTTAGAGGGCATAGACACTAATGGTTTATCGTTAGGTGTATATGATAATTTAGGTATAGGATTTTTTTTAAATGTCTCTGAATTGTTAATGTTCTCATATATTTATTTAGATCTATGAATAAATTAAATTTATTCACATGGTTATTGGGGGCAAATTTTAAACCCCTATCTGATACCTTAGTCTGTGGGGAAGATAGGGTCTTCTTTGAAAGGTTAATAATTCCTGATTGGGGTTCCCTTGTTGCAAAGCCTGTGCTCTCCTTTTTTTGAGTGATCTCTCTACCTCCTCCTTTTCCACTTCTGCATGTCTGAAAGTTATATATCTATATATATATATATATATATTATTGAAGTGTTGAGGATAGATGAGCTTACTTGGGTGAGTGCTGGGTTCTCTGTGTGTGTATATATATACACTATTGCCCTTATTATACAGGGTCACTGGGCTCAAAGCTTAAGCATGTCTATCTTTAGACCACACTTTAAGGGCACAATTCTTTATTCTACACTGCTCATCAGCCTTCACCACCGGCCATTACGATGCATGTTACCAGGCACCCTACGGGTCTACTTCCGCACCCTCTGACCGTTACAATACATGCATCTTTTGGTGATATTACATACTAGGACCGTGGCTGTTACTTGGCACTGTGGCTTTACTGTTCCCTTTCACCCTTCACTTTGCTTTTTTACACAGCCGCACGAATGCTGCATCTGTTTCCCGGCGTTGCCTAGCAACCAGCCGGCTCTGACACAACCCAGACGCGACGGCACGTCATCACTGGGCACACTCTCTCCTCTGCAGCTTGTCACGGGGCGGCAACGCACATTGGGCTCGGCGGGTCTCTCTCTCTTTATAAGGTGAGTCTTTTTCTCTTTTACTTTTCTATCATACATCTTGACAAAGGGGTTAAAATCCCCGAAACGTTGATGTCCTTTTCATTAATGTTTTGAATACAAGCATTGATTCTTTGTAAGACCCTGAGTGCCGCGGATTTTTTCTTCGTATTACAAACATATACTGAGGGCACCTGGGCAATCATCATTTCCATCAACAGGAGTGCAGGGCTGAACACACATTGTATCCACTCAGGGACAGTCTTTGCGGACAGCCCCTGCTTGAGCCAAGGCACCCCAATATACAACAGTTACCGCTCATTTGTACCATCCTTACAAGATGTTTGAGTCATCGTCTGCCTAATCGCAGCATTGTTCCAGCACCTTCAGCACTTCTTTGGTTAATCCTTTGGGATACACAGGGTGGTTCTCTACCACTCACAGAGCACGCTGCACTGCCAACAACAGCATATAGGACCTTTAAGCATGAATCCCAGCACCTCAACAACAAGCAAGGACGAGGTGAGCGGATACAGACATCTTAATATTGCCAAAGGTGACCTCTACAGTTTTACCGATGAGGATGCAGACAGACTCCGTTTTAAAGAGCAATTATCATCCACGGAGCAACCATTTGGGCCAGAGGACCTATACCAACAGCTATACAAATTAAAGAGAAGGGAGATTGATTTTTTGCTCCACGGCATTTCCCTGTCCGACTATCATAGGGAATGCATGATCCCTAGAGGTTTCAGGGTCAGGAATGCACCCACTATAGGGAGATTTAACCCAGATTTCTACAAGAAGTGGGTAGGAATTACCAACAAGTGCAGCCTCGACTTGATGCTTCTGGTGATTGAGGAGGCGGGCCGGGAGCTCAAAGTGGTTAAGGAAAAAATACAAACATTCGAAGCGGAGCACCTGCCTTCCTTACAGCAAGATGTAACACATGATTGGTTGACGAAATTGCGCACCCAATGCGACAGCTATCGCAGGGATCTCATTAAGTTTAAGAAAAACAAGCGCAACATCGTTCAGGATGATTACGATACCAACAGGGTGTACCGTTGGCTGATGGGAGGAGGCGGACCCAATCCCTTTCAGCAACCCCGTACATCGAGACAAGGGTGGCGCCGTCGAAGAGAAAACACCTCCAGGTCAGCGGCGTCGTCAAACAGTGACAGCAATTTTGCCTTAGCCGACTCTGACGGTTCACAAGAAGCACAAGCCCTCCCTTTAGGACAGGTAGCATCCCAGCCCTCAAAAACAAAAGGGCGCCCACCCGTCGGGGTGGTCAGAACACGAGACTCAAGAGATCGGGCTGTGAAAAACAAGACCTAGTGGTCAACTTATCTAAACGCATTCTCACCCCAGTAGAAACACAAGTTCTTAATCGTGGGTTGTCTTTTGTCCCTACCAATTCACACAACGAGCTGTCCTGGAAAGTCGATCTGTATCAATTTTCACGCAAATTGCGTCGACAGGAATTTTTTGCTGCGCACCCATCGCAGGATACAGTACCGACACCTATTTTCCAACCGTTTTTGAATAAAAGGAGCCATTCTTTGTTCGATCCCCCGTCTACAAACCCTTCACTCAAAGCATATACACGATTGATGGATGAAGCTGTAGACAAATACACCAAGGCTGATCATAGTCATCATTTCAATCTATCTAAACAGGAATGGACTGCTCTGAAAAATCTGAGCTCTTACACAGACATTATCATTCGCCCCGCCGACAAAGGCGGTGGCGTAGTTGTCTTAGATTTTGCGTACTACAAGTCAGAAATTCTGACTCAATTATCCGACATCAACACTTACTGTCTACTGAGCTCCGACCCCACCATCACATACAAACAGGAACTAGACAACCTCCTATCATCAGCACATTCGCAGCAGTTGATCACCGACAAGCTACACAAGGCTCTTGTCCAGAAACACCCGGTAGTGCCGGTCCTTTTTACCGTACCCAAAATTCACAAAAACCTACAGTTACCTCCTGGCCGGCCTATCATCTCGGCCCGTCAGTCTTTATACCAACCCATCTCGCAATTTCTGGACAGTATATTGCAACCTCTAGTGCTCAAACAATCTTCCTGCTTGAAGGACACTACCTCTTTTCTGTGTCTTTTGGAGGCATTCGGTCCAGTTCCCGAAGGGGCATTGCTCTGTACAGTCGACATATGCAGCCTGTATACCAGCATACCGCACACTGATGGCTTAGCCGCCATGAGGCTGTTCTTGACTGAAGAAAAAATGACAGATGTGGACCTAGACTTATTTATGAATTTACTAGAACTGACCCTTACCAGGAACTATTTCCTTTTTGATGCCAGCTTTTACCAACAAAGGACCGGGTGTGCGATGGGTAGCAACGTGGCCCCGTCATATGCCAACGTCTATATGCTTAACGAGGAGAGAGGGATGTTCTTCCATGACCAGACAACGGCAAGATCAATTGCACTATTCACTAGATATATAGACGATTTGTTTATTATTTGGACAGGTGGTGAGGCTGCGTTGAAGTCGCTTTTAGAATCAATCAACACCAGACCTTCACCCATAAGAATCACGTACCAGTGGTCCCCTGTCTCCATCAATTATCTAGACGTCCTGGTTACAGTGAAAGATGGTAAACTACATACGTGCGTTTACCATAAACCTACGGATAAAAACACCCTTCTCCAAGCCAACAGCCACCATCCCCGATCATTGAAGAAGGGTTTACCTAGGTCGCAAATGATAAGGGTAGCCCGCATCCACAGTCAGTCGGCGAATCTAGAGGGCGAACTGGACAAGATGATCCTCAAGTTCATTGCCCGGGGTTACGACTGCTCATTGCTGGAAGCCACCAAAAGAGAGGTTTTGACATTACCTCGCAGTTCTTTATTGCAGGCCAAGATTAAATCAGCGAGCGATAGGGTACCTTGGACCACGACGTTCGACACCTCCAGTCCTATCCTCACTCGAGCAAGTCGGGCATTGTGGCCCATAGTCTCCACCGATGCATCTTTGCCTTTCAAACATAAAACCCCCATGATGTGCTACAGAAGAGGCCGCAATATACGCGATATGCTGGTACACACCGATATCACCAACTTTCCCAAAGCCACTGTTGGGCCACAGAGGGACACTTTTATCATCAAGAAACCAGGTTGCTACCGCTGCCTGGGGTGCACCACGTGCACACATATGTTGATGGGCTCTGTGTTTAAATTACCTTTATCCGATAAAACAATACGTATACGACACACTGTGACCTGCACTTCGACATACATTATCTATCTGATTACATGCCCGTGCGGCCTGTGCTACGTGGGTAAAACCATCAGATCCCTACGAGAGCGTATGGCATTGCACCGGTCCGCGATCAAAGCAGCATTAACAGGCAAGGTATCTGACCAACCTGTGGCCAGACATTTTTTTGAAGCTCAACATCCCATATCTGGCCTCAAACACATCATCATTGACCATATACCGAGATCACTACGTGGGGGAGACAGAGAGGGCCAGCTCCTTAGGAAGGAAGCCTCCTGGATTTACAATTTGGGCACGATTCATCCAGCCGGGCTCAATGAGAGAATCGTTTGGAGTACGTTCGGATGAACATCTTCTCAAGCTGCCTGATGTAGTGACTTTACAGCGAGGGGATAATATGGCATCTTTTTAGGACAATATTGGCTTATTTATCTATTCAATTTAGTCTTTCAGCCTTATATACACTATTGCCCTTATTATACAGGATCACTGGGCTCAAAGCTTAAGCATGTCTATCTTTAGATCACACTTTAAGGGCACAATTCTTTATTCTACACTGCTCATCAGCCTTCACCACCGGCCATTACGATGCATGTTACCAGGCACCCTACGGGTCTACTTCCGCACCCTCTGACCGTTACAATACATGCATCTTTTGGTGATATTACATACTAGGACCGTGGCTGTTACTTGGCACTGTGGCTTTACTGTTCCCTTTCACCCTTCACTTTGCTTTTTTACACAGCCGCACGAATGCTGCATCTGTTTCCCGGCGTTGCCTAGCAACCAGCCGGCTCTGACACAACCCAGACGCGACGGCACGTCATCACTGGGCGCACTCTCTCCTCTGCAGCTTGTCACGGGGCGGCAACGCACATTGGGCTCGGCGGGTCTCTCTCTCTTTATAAGGTGAGTCTTTTTCTCTTTTACTTTTCTATCATACATCTTGACAAAGGGGTTAAAAGCCCCGAAACGTTGATGTCCTTTTCATTAATGTTTTGAATACAAGCATTGATTCTTTGTAAGACCCTGAGTGCCGCGGATTTTTTCTTCGTATATATATATATATATATATCGTTAATGACCAAATGACCTAATGATGCACAATATATTGTTAGTCATTTGTACATTAGGGGATAATTCAGATCTGATTGCTGGACTGCTAATTTTGCTGTCCTGCAATCAGATAGTCGCCGCCTCCAGGGCGAGTGTAAATGAGCCGTGCAAGTGTGCGATCGCATGTGTATGCCATGCTGTGAAAATCCAGTGTGTGCAGTCTGTGTGCAACCCAGGACTTACTCCTCCAGTGCAATGAGAACAGACTGATTGGGGCCAGATCTGATGTCAAACACCCTCTCTGAAAATGCTTGGTAAGGCCTGAGTTTTTCTGGACACTCCCTGTAAACGGTAAGTTGCCACCCACAAACGACCTCCTCCTGTCAATCACCTTGCGAATGCCATTTTCCTCTCGCTGACCGACGATGCCCATTGTTGTCAGATGCACGTGCGCATTGCGGTGCTAATGCATACGCAGTTTGGACTTGATTGCCCGCTGTGATAAAACGTACAGCAGCGATCAGTTCTGAATTACCCCCTTAGTTTGTTACACTGCACTAGGTTTTGACACTATATAGTTTGTCCGGGAGTTCAAGGGAAATAGTTGACAACATCTCGTTGTTTGCACATCGTCTAATGTGTACCCAGCTATAGGAAGTGATCCAATGAGTATATGTTTTACAAAATTAGTTGCCTTATTCAAGAAAATTAGCAATTGCCAATTATTTATTTGACAAGGTTTCAGAGTAGCAAGGACATCCTCTATACTCTGCTGTTTTTATATTACAGTTGTTCATGTTGTCCCTTTGTAGCATATTGGTGTTTTGGTATATACAGTATAAGGCTGTCCATTCTCCATCGTCAATTACTGTATATAGTTTACTGCTATGAGTTTCATAATTGTAAAATACATATGAAATATGCGTTAGGAGTACAACCTTTATTTTCTGTACAGTATAAACAGGTTATTTAACATATGACATTACATGTGGTAGAAGAAGTTCATTTTGTGCATTGATATCAGCAACAGGAATATTTTTTGTGTTTGAGTTCTTTAAAGCTGTAAAGATGGTAAACACATTGCAAATCTTTTCTTGTTTGCACTCTTAATTGATGTGACAACTGGACATTTTACAGAATATATGTATTTTTTTTATTACAATAATACAGAAGCAGAATTATGTTAAGCAAATAAATGTTTCTGGTTTCCAATTTGCAAGTCGTCTTGTAAAGAAGTGATTCTCTCTTTGAAGAGTTATTTTAGCCTTGCAATAGAAGCAGCGAGTGGCTGCATATCAAAGGAATAGGTCAGGTGAGGTCAGATACTCAGTACACTTCCCAGGGTTGCTATGGAAGTTGTAGAATCCAACACAGCACACAGACATTGTGGTGAAATGAGAGAACCTCTGCTATGGGCACTTTCTGACATAGCCAACTGCTATACTTACAGACCTCCTTGGCCTTTAACTGATAAGATTGCTTGGGTCACCATGGTGATGAATATTCACTGCTCATGATAAACCTACAAGGACATGTAACAAGAAATTTCAGGCTGTAAGAACCAGAACCAAACTGAACTAACGTTTTTTACGAAATGTTCTGTAGTTTAAAAAATAGCTTGTATTTTCTTTTTTTACTTTAAACAGAGAATTGCTAAGAAAGGCTAACGCACATATTTATCAAACTAATTGTAAACTTAAAATATGTTCCTGCATGTTGAAGGACATGATTAAGTGTTGACAGTATGTAGAATCATTGAAAGCAAGAGATATTGGAGAAAGCAGGAGTATATGTGTGAACAGTTGCAGATTTCCCATTAGGCATGTGAGGCATACTGTATGCCTAGGGGTACCACTAACCGGAAGTGGCATTGCAGGCCACCCCCACTTACTTAGCACAGTTGCTCCAGCCAGGGAGATGAGCAGTGACCAACCAACCACATACAGTTAGCTGTCACTATGATCCACCTCTGCCCGTTGTGTATATGGTAGTGGTATGTCTATCACTCCTGCCTGCTTGTATTTCTGGTGAACAGAAAGTAAGGTAGACACACATTTCCAGTGATTGTCTATAGTTTCATTGTTCACACTTTGTAATTCAATGCATATTCAACCCATACATGCTGACATTCTGGGCAGTCAGGTTGGAGTGGGGGGGCTCGGACTCGGGCATAACACTGCATGGGGGGCGTGATGGGGACTTGATACCGAATCAGGAGGCATGACCACATCATCATAGCCTTGTCCCTGCTGCACAATGCCTAGAAACCTATTGACTGTCGTCCTTTTCACTGTCGACCTACCTCTGCCATTTACTATTTCATTTACTATTTCAATGTTTACTTATAACAGGGAATCTGTGTTTTGCTATGTTACTTCTAGGGCAAAAGTAAAATAAGAAGAAACTACTTTGATCAATTATTATGTAGATGAATGGTGAGGGTGGGTGGATGTAGGACATAGCATAACACAAAGGATCCAATGATCAGCTATAAGAAATACTTTCATTATCACTTTTTTTTTGTTTTTTGCATTGTGTATGCATACTGTATATTTGTCCATATTTTAAGGTAGAATCCTAAAATATGTTAAACTCTAAATCTAGAGTATACTGAAGTTGCTCCCAATGCTAATATTCATTCATCATCATCCTCATCATCATCATCATCATCATCATCAATTGTGCGTTAATGATGATGATGTTGATGTAGGAGCAGAGTTCACATTTTTTAGTGGTGCTAAGTTCACAATTGAGGAGGAATATATTTAAAAACTATATTAAATATATGAATGCACAAACACCTAAATTGCTGGATGTCAGTTCTGACTGCATGACAGATGTAGTCTTTGAAGACAGACAGTTCCAATTTTGAATGTAAGTAAACAATATGTGGGAAAAGGTGACTTTGTTTTTGAGAAATTTGATAATATCTGAATCCATACAGTTTTTCTATTACAATCTGCTCAACTTATCTTCCATTATCTTTTGTTGCCCTCACAACTATCAACACCATAGCTCACATGTAACAACCTGTCAGGATGTGTTTATGGACTATGGAACTGGTACCACTGGGCAATATAGATGTAGCTGTATGATATTTAGCTTAGTACTTTAATGGTACTTTAATGGTGCTGCTACAAGTTAAGACTCTAGGACTGAGGCAAGGCCTTTGGAGATCCCCTATGTGCTGATGCACTGGAGACCCATCCTGGGGATGGGGCACTGGAGTCGCCTCCAAGGACTGAGACACTGGAGACCCATCCTGGAGTTGGCAACTCAGACTCCGCTCCTGAGGTTTGTCAGATGCCACTCCTGGGGTGCAGAATCAGGAAGCTTCTCATGGAAGCTTCTTTTTGGACAACTTCCATGACATGGGATAGTGAAAACTGGAACTGAAGTACAGGCAGCATAGGTAGGTCATATGATGAAGTTCTAGAGCGTGACATCTGTGTCTATGTGAATGTTAAGGGAAAAAAACATTAAAAAAGCATTGATTAAGGTACAGTAAGTAACTTGATTTTGAGATGGATGATAGTAAATTGCTTTTCAGATATAGGGGTAAATGTAATAGCCTGTAAATTGCAGGCATCAGCGAGTTTCTGGGGAGTCTTCCCAATATTTTAAAGGGGCAATAATTTAAAAGGCAAAAAAAATAATTGTTTTGCCTTTTAAGAGATTGCCCCTTTAAAACATTTGGCAGACTTGCCAGGACCTTGCCAATGCCTGCAAGTTGCGGGATATTACATTTACCCCATAGAGGGTCTAGATGTTTGTCATGGGATCTGCAAAATTGTCCTTTTGACATTTAAGGTGTTATCTCCAGTTTAATTGTCCTTTTTGTAATTAAGGTGGTAAGTCCCATCTGAAGTAGCCTGTAATACTTTCTCACATCACCAACACTTCTCAATGCAACATCTTCTCAGGCTGATGTAGACTACTGGCACTTTCCTCTCATTTATGCCACCGCTGGCCAAACCATTAAGAGGTCAGGTAAAATTACCTACAATATCATCATCATAATGTCTAAACAAACAGATCTCCAGTGACCCGGTACAATTGCCCTAGCTGCTGGTTTCACTTTAAACCTCATGCATTCCAAGCTGCTTCCTTATTGAAGATACATTAATAGATAGAAAACATCTGTATTCCTTGACTGGCATTAAATTACATGTATTAAACAAAGATAGATAGATAGATAGATAGATAGATAGATAGATAGATAGATAGATAGATAGATAGAGGGTCAGACTGGCCCACAGGGGTACAGGGGAAACACCTAGTGGGCCCTACTGCTTAGGGTCCCACCCCTTCCACTAGGGATCAAGTTCACCACTGTGTATTTTAATCTTTTACAGTGCATAGCTGTTATTAATCTGTTATATTATCATGCATGCACTAGCAGTGTTTACTATAAATTTATCAAGAGGCCCAGGCCTTGCACTCCCTAATGGTTAGCCACGCCTCTAAGCATGTGTCCCTACCACTGCATTTCCACAGTGGGTCATTCATGCCCCAGTCTGACACTGGGAGATAGAAAGACACTGTAGACAGATACAGTAGATATAAAATCACATATAGTAAAAGCATAGAAAGCGTATAGTTGCTGTATTTTATATGTATTTCCAGTATTCCGGGGGGAAAAATATGAATTTATTACAAACATAAAAAACACCTGTCTACTGTATATATATTCATTTGCTTCAACAGTAATTTTTTTTACAGTATACAGCCATAAAACTAACTACTCCAAACCTGTACTAATAAACAAAATTTGGGTAATAATAACTGATTCGGGTTATAACAAATATTGTTGTTTAATAAATACCATACTAAAATCATAGCTATGGGCAAAATATGACTTCCTTTTGTTGAGTCAAATTATACCTTTATCTTCTTAAATTGTGTCTTTGTTTATCACCATAGCACCCATTACTTTTGCAATATTAAAAAGTCTTCATTTTATTGCTTACAGTTATCATTATACTTGAAAAAATACAGTTTAGCAGAGACTAGCATAAACTCTATGATAAAATAAGAGCAAGTGCAATTTATGTGTAAAAATTATGTAAAATGAGGATTGTGTATTCAGTGACTTACTGTACTGTAGGAAGAGGCTCTTGATAATCGAAACATGACTTGTGTTGCTGTTTAGATTCAAAGAGAGAGCACAGTGAACAATTTGATGTATTCATAGATACAGTATACTGTTAATGAATACAATAAGTTATACTCAGATATGGGTCAATACAATGTTTTTCGTTACTTTGTGGTAATATTCAAATATTTAATAAGAAATAATGATCAAAATGATTAAAAACTTTTTTTAAACTATTTCAATTGAAAATAATTGCAATATGCAGTGCTTGACAAGGACAGCATATCTTAAACACAAGAACAATTATATATTCAATTAATATCTGACAGTTTTATATTGAGTTATCTCCACATGCTTCATCTGTCCTCCCTGTGCAGGATGCAAAATGCTTGGAAGTTTTCATAAACACATTTATTCATAATGCAGGCTTTGAATGTTCCAAAGAAAATATCATGCATAATACTACTAAAGGTTCTAGGTATATTTAAAATAAAATCAAGAGGCCAAACTAATTTGTTAAAGAAAAAAAAAAGTTTACTCTGGTCAAATAAAAACCAAGGTATAGTATCAGACTACATTTTTCGCTTAGTATGAAGAAGCTGGTAAGCAGGAAAGCAATTCCCTTGTCATTGGCCACTTGCCAGATTATTTGTAGAGCAGTCTTATCTCTAAGAGATTTAGAGTTTCAGGACAAAAACAATCAAAACTTTAGGAAAATAATTTGAGTACAGGTTGTCCATATTGCTTCTGCAGGAAGCAAGTTAAAGCTCTCAAAAAGAAAAGTTTGAACAAAGACAAGAAATAAAAATGTGTCTGCAGGCCAGAAGAAATATCCACATTCGTCTTTCAATCCCTAGAAATGATTGATAGTCCAGATATTTCTATTTATATCACAGTTGGACATTGTACAGTAGGAGAGCAATAATGCATGACCCAGCAGTATATTATGCCATTGGTAAGCAAGACTAACAAGGACTTCTATGTTGAAGTCACCATGTGCCAAGATACAGAATGATTATAATCTCCACAATATAGAAACATAACGAAAAAAATAATAATCTGATAGAGGGATTACCTGTAATTTAATTATTCAAAGATAGGTATATGCAGACATAGATACAAATCACATGGCCAACAGGTAGTCTATGAGATATATATGACAATGTGATGGAGTGATAGAGTGAGCGAGGGGTTGAGACTGTCAAACCTTCTCTTCTATTGCCTTAAAAGAATATGGATAATACAAAATGTAAGTTCTATCACAACTAGATCTAGTCCTCTAGTGTTTGTAGCGATTGACAGTCTGATGTCATTTGTGGGTGGGGAGCGTGTCACCTCTGTTTTGGGATAGCGAAGAGACAAGGATCTCTGTCGTCAAGATCTGCGGAGGCTGGATTGCACGTCCCCGTGGGTCATGCAGCTGGCCGATAGTGTCGCAAGTGATCCAGTGCTGTCTCCTAGGATGCTGCATGGATCACTAATGCAAGAAGAAGGCATCATCTTAAGGGCCCCACACACTGCTCGATCCGCCGCCAAGCTGCCCGACGGCGGATATGGCCGACGGGCGTCCTGGCGGCGGGGCATGGGCAGTTTCTTCACTCCCCCCGTCACCCGGCTCCATAGCAGTGCAAACAAATATGAACAAGATCGTCCATATTGACCTGCATGCACAAGCGACGGGGCACCAGCTATGAACGAGCGCAGGGCCGCACATCATTCATCGCTGGTGCCTCCACACTGAAAAATGGTATCTCGTTCATATCTTTCAGTATTATCGCCCAGTGTGTATGGCCCAATACAGTATATCAGACAACTCCTGCTGCTTTACCATATTAGTGCATTGAAGCTGATTCAATGAGAACAGCAGTGATAGCACCTCAAACTACATATGAATTAAAACCATTGAATTCCTAGTTATTTCTTCTGGGACTTTCAAATGACCTACAAATTTACATTAAGAATAAAATGTAAAAAATAACGTTTAGCACTTTTAACAAATACAATAGATATTTAAAATCATACTGCAGAGTTGTTCAGTCCACTTTAATACATTTATTTCAAGAACATGTTTTTTTGAAGTGTATTATTTTTATACTAAAGCTATTTCAGCTTTTTAAATGATTTCTGCTGAAGTTAAAATTCAATGGGTTTTTTTTTTTGCCATACTGTATTTTAAGAGTTTGCAAACTCTTACGGAATCCTAAATAAAATATGTGCATCAGTCAGGGGCGTTTTAAGAGAGGAGGGGACCCGCGTGCAGCCTCCATCCTCTCCGACAGCAAGTAGACTCTGGCATACTACCAGAGTCTACTGCGCAAGCGCAGGTCTCCGGGAACATGGCACCCACGCCATTTTCCTGAGTGATTTATGCCTGCACTAGAGAGCACTAGAGAGCCGTCGCCACAGGACTCTGGATTGGTAAGCAAGTAGACTCTGGCATACTGTCAGAGTCTACTGCACATGCACATGTCTCTGGGAACATGGCGCCCATGCCGTGTTCCTGAGGACACCTCCAGTGCGCAGTGCAAATCACTCGGAAATGGCCTCGGCGGCCATTTTCCTGAGTGATTTATGCCTGCACTAGAGAACACTAGAGAGCCGTCGCCGCGGGACTCCGGAATGGTAAGTATATTAAATGGGAGCAGTGAGTGTGGTGTAGGCCCCCCTGGACCCAGGGGCTTGTGTTCACCGCACACACTGCACCCATTATAGAAATGCCAATGCCATCAGTATACTGTATGCAGAACTTGTTAAACTTAAACAAATATTAGTCCGCTAATAAAGTTACTTACTGTATGATGCTGTAAGGAATGCAGAATATCCCAGTGTTTACCTCTTATGGGACTCAGGCTTTAAAGAGCAATGTCTTTTATGAACAGTATCACAAAAATAATGAAAAATTCCAAATATTATTTTAACTTAACCCTCGATCACCCTAAATCCACAAATACTGACTCTATCATGGTAGTTATGCTAGAGTAGTAAATTCCTCTGCTAAAAGATAATGGGGGTAATTCTGAGTTGATCGCAGCAGGATTTTTGTTAGCAGTTGGGCAAAACCATGTGCACTGCAGGGGAGGCAGATATAACATGTGCAGAGAGAGTTAGATTTGGGTGGGTTATTTTGTTTCTGTGCAGGGTAAATACTGACTGCTTTATTTTTACACTGCAATTTAGATTGCAGATTGAACACACCACACCCAAATCTAACTCATGTTATGGTCATTTTAAGACAAGTTTTTACCCACTGCCAAAGGTCTAGTGAGCAAAAAAAAAAAAATTGTGACATGCCCAAACACTTACTGACCTCCTGTAAGCAGTAGCAGATTTCCCACTTGGCAGATAAGCACAATTTTCTGTGGGGCTGCACGCCCCCCTCCCCCCACATGTGCCACCTACCTTTGGCATCTGATCAGCTCGGCTCTTATTTTAAACCCAGAGATGAGAGGGAGGGTGATGTGTGAGTAGATTGGCGGGTCTACATGGGATCAAGCAGAGCTGCTGTCAGTGGGAGAGGTTGAGCTGCTGTTGTAGATCTTCGGTCAGCCAGAGAATGACAGAACTACTCTGCTGCTTGTGAGGTAAGTATGTTTGAGCAGTGTGAGCAGTAGGGAGGCAGTGTGCATGGTGGGGAATAAAGAGATGTAATGGGGCAGTGAGCTGTGATGGGTTAAGGACCTGGAGGAGGGCAGTAAGGTGTAAGGGAGAAGGGCAATGAGCTGTAGCAAGAGCAATGTGAGCAGTAGGGGTGCAGTGAGCAGGGCCGTAACTACGTGTGTGCCAAGTGGGCCTGGCACACAGCGCAGTTGCCCTGAGGGCGCACGGCCAGCGGCATGTAATGGGTCAAATTGACTCATTACATGCCGCCTCTGCTGTGTGCGCCGTGCGCTGCGCTGGAGAGGAGAGAGCAGCGCCGGGCAGCGGAGAAGAAGGAGGAGGGAGGGGGACTGGAGCCGAAGCAGCGCTATTTCATTGGTAGTAAGCACCGCTGCAGCTGTCCCCTCTCCTTCCGTATTGGCTTCCCGGAGCTGCTGTGGATGCGGTTCCTTCATCCCAGCATCCACAGCAGCACCGGACAGCCAATACGGAAGGAGAGAGGACAGCTGCAGCAGCGCTTACTGCCTTACTACCAATTAAATAGCGCTGCTATGGTTCCAGTCCCCCTCCCTCCTCCTCCTTGTCCAATGCCTGCACCGAGGGAGCTGCCAGCAAGAGGAGCCTGTCAGCGGGGAGATGGTAAGTATCTCTCTCTCTCTCTCTCTCTCTCTCTCTCTCTCTCTTTCTCTCTCTCTCTCTCAGGGGGATACAGTCTGCCATTATGTGTAAAAAGGGGGCCTGGCTGCTGCAATGTGTAAAAAGGGGACTGGCTGCCGTACTGTGTAAAAAGGGGTCTGGCTGCCGTAATGTGTAAAAAGGGGAACTGGCTGCCGCAATGTGTAAAAAGGGGTACACCGTCTGCCGTAATATGTAAAAAGGGGGCATGGCTGCCGCATTGTGTAAAAAGGAGGACTGGCTGCCACAATGTGTAAAAAGGGGGACGCTGGCTGCTGCAATATGTATAAAGGTCGACACCGTCTGCCGTAATGTGTAAAAAGGGGGATGCTGTCTGCTGTAATGTCTAAAAAGGGGACGCTGTCTGGCGTAATGTTAAAAAAGGGGATGCTGTCTGCTGTAATGTGTAAAAAAGGGGGACACTGTCTGCTGTAATGTGTAAAAAAGGGGACGCTGTCTGCCGTAATGTGTAAAAAAGGGGACGCTGTCTGCCGTAATGTGTAAAAAGGGGACGCTGTCTGCCGTAATGTGTAAAAAGGGGGAGTCTGCTGTAATGTGTAAAAAGGGGGATGCTCTCTGCTGTAATGTATAAAAGGGGCTCTACCTGGTGTAGTGGCGCTACTGTGTAGCGTAATTTGAATAATGGAGACTACTGTGCACCGTAGTATGAATTGCTATTATTTTGTGGCAACACCCCTTCCCCATGAAGCCACACCACTATATATTTTTTGCGCGCCTATGGCGCGCACTGCCCTTATCTTACATGGGGGGGGGGGGGCGCCAATGTCATTTCTTGCACACAGCGCTAAAATGCCTAGTTACGGCACTGGCAGTGAGGATTGTGAAGCTGATGCCAAGGGAAACCGAGGACAACTGGTTGAGATGCTTTCAGAATAACAAGGAAGGGGGACAATTCAGAATGTAGCATCCCACTTGCAGTAACAAGAAAGTGTGAGCAGTGAGGTGTGAGTAAAGTAATGTCAGCTGTGGAAGGGGGGAGGGCAGTAAGATATGGATAGAACTGGCATGGAGAAAGCTATGAAAGGGGTAATGAGAAGGCTATGGAGGGGTAATCAAGGAGATATGGAAGGGGTAATAGTAAGAGACATATAATGCTTTGATTAATACTGGGATGGCAAAAGCGACACAGGAACCAATGTTGTAGCGGATACTGGGATTGGACCAATGATGACAGGATGTGCATGTTCATCCAATAATATTGAGGATTGTTAAGCTGAAGCCAAGGGAGACCATGGAAAACTGGTAGTGATGCTTTTGGAATGACAAGAAAGGAGAACAATACAGAATGTACTGCTACCACTTGCAGTAACAAAGGCTTCTTTCCTCGCACAATAGAAGTACGAGGAATTGGGCTACCATCGATAGCTGTCAAGTAAATAGCTTGAGTAAGCTCAACTGTGGTAATTTGTTGCTCTTTCACTAAATTTACTGTAATAAAGTTCCCCGCTGCTCCAGAGTTCTAATAATACTGGAACTGAGGCTGACGTGGAGGGAATGCCAAGAGATACAGAGATGATGGAGTTTTTTTTATGAGGAGAGTGGCACAAAACCCCTAATTTTGTCTTTATTCTGGAAATTAGGAGCCCCTGTTTCCCAGATGCTTAGAATAGAAGGCAAGAAGGTGTCCTTTGTCACCACACTGCATGCAGATATTTAGCAGTCAGTGTCTCTGTTGCTCCTTTGATGAAATCTTAGATCTCTTCACTTGCATAGGCTTCATCTTAGTAGAAGGAGAAGTGGCAGAATGAGGGACAGGACATGATTTGTAATGTTCAACCCTTGATTTTTTGGGAATCTTTCTCACAGATGAAGGTCTCTCTTTTTGCAGAGGGACATTAAAGCATTGAAGGCTTTCAGAATATCCCATGAAGCAAGCTCATATTCTAGTCTATCGGACAGACCATTCCAAAAACCAGCAGAAATGCCTCCTCATTCCACTGGAGCACTGATGCCAGGGTTTGGATTTGGATGATGTATTGACCCACTGACTTGCTGCCTTGACAAATCTGCATAATGTCAATGGAAGCAGAAGTAGATTATTCTACAGAAAGTTTCAATGAACTTGGAGTAGTCATACAAAATTGGTTCCGACCTCTCCCAGATCGGTGAAATCCACTCCATGGCCTGTCAAGTTTTGGCCGAAGTAAAGTTTACTGCTTGAAGAGTAAAATGCATGCACACAGGTTGAGGAAACCTCAACACAGCCTTGGGGTTCCACAAAATTTGTCTGACATTGGTAAATGTATGGAGTTCGCTGAAAGATTGGCCAGAACTGTAGGAGCTTGAGGTCATGGAGTAGCAAGAGCTGCCTCTAGACCATCTTGGCATGCAGAGAGATCATTTAGACTCTGTTGATCATTTAGATCAAGAAGTAGAGCTAACACAGAAGTAGATCCAGTGATATGGAAATCAATGTTACTGCAGATGCCGGAAGGACACCAGTGATACAGGAGATGATGTTGCAGTGGATACTGGGATTGCACCAGTGATAGACTATTTGATGCAGCAGCTTACACTGTTATAGCACCAGCGATACAGGAACTGATGTTGCAGAAGATACTGAGATTGACCCAGCAATACAGGAGCCAGGAAGCTCTTGAGATGGACACTTTGCTGGATGTCTGTTAGCTGTAAGTAACTGCATCTTGTCAGGAGACACCAAAGCACTGGCAGTGTGGGAGTGTCCAGGAAGGTCCCTATGTACCCCTAATCAGCCAGAGATTGGCTAGGAGTATCATGTGAACACAGATTGCCTACTGGTTGTGTTATGAGCCACGGCTGTGGCTCATTTCCATTTTTGCATTTTGGTTATGTATTTTATGTTATACTTCTGTTCATGTTCCCCGTGGGTGTCATGGGGTGCTCGGAGCTCACCCTTAAGGAGGGGATACTGTTATGAACCACAGGTAGTGGTTCATTCCTATTTTATGTTTATAAAGTTGTCTTGCATGCCTAGATTTCGTGTTGCTCTGTTTTAGAATACTCTTGTCTGCTGCCGCTGGTGAGTCTGTGTAATTGCAGCTTGTTCCCATGTGTTCAGCCTCACCTGGCTGCTAATTGCATCTTGTCAGTTTGGAGTCATGATACAGGGCAGCTGCATGAGATTATTAATTAGGCCTCTCTGTTATATGCTGGCTGACTGCAATTCACAGATGCTGGTGATATTTCTGGGTATCCAGTCTGCTTGAGTTCTGAGCTTGGTTCCTGCTAGTTCCTGAGCTTCCTGTGTCGATTCCTGTGTCAGTCCCTGTGTCGATTCCTATGTCTGATCCCGTGTCCTGCCGTGAGGCGTTCCTGTCCTGAGGTCCAGTGCCTTTGCCTGTGCCTGGTCAAGTTTCTGGCTTCTTGGTGTCCACCGGTCTTTCGTTTGGGATTCTGCCTGTCCTCCAGTTCTTAGAGTCTGTGTCAGCAGCATTGGGAGTTCCTGTCCGTTTGCCAGTATTCGTACCGGTTCCGTGAGTAGCGGCTCTGCGCGTCCGTCGGCCTAGGCCGCTGTATTCCATTATTATTTCTGTCACTGGTGTTTTGCAGAGGGTTCTGCTTATGCTGTCACCGCCGGTACACAAAAGTATTGTGTGGGCGTGTGGTCAGCATTTCATTTGTTGTTCTTTTCCTTTGGCGGCAAACCGCACATACATTTAGTTTTAGGCTAGTTAGTAGCCCCTGGCTTTTGGTTGTTTCAGTAAGAGGGACCCTTGTTATCACCCTGTCTCGGTACACTCTTTGTCTCTCATTAAGACCTGAGGGGGCATCGAAGTTGGGCAGACGTAATCCGCCCTTCAAACGCAGCTGCCATGGGCTCAAGCAACCATAGTCTCGCAAGAGTGTACTGACAGCACGGTCGAGACAACGGAGATAGGGCGCCAGGGGCTATTCCCTTTCCATTCCCCTTTCCCAGCATTACGTTCCAGTGCTCCGGTCCTTGCAATAAGATCTCCTCAGACCAGAGTGCTGGAATCATAACAGGTTGGTGTTTGGCTAATCACCTGGTCCAGACTGTCATGGCTGCCCCATCTCTGATTACAGTCGGAACTCTAGCATGGAGCACACCATGAACATGCAAAGATAACTGCAAACTCTGCTGTGATCAGGAATCTGCAGCCTTCACAGAGACATGCAGCAGCTTGTATGCTGAACTGATCTCTTATGCAAATCTAGATATCTTTAAACTACAGGACAGATGAGACAGTGCATGGCTGGGGAGACCCAGACATCTCCTCTTTGTGACACTATATTACCTATGTTCTGTAGGGGGTTTTTTTTTGCAAGTAAATACAGTATACTAGTTGAGCAGCATAAATATTTTTATTGAAATTAGAAATTCAAAGCCTGCCCCCAGTTGCATGGTGCTGAAGAACAGAGGCTCTGACCCTTAATCTTCTGCCATCGACATAAAGATGGAGATCAATAGAGGTGAAAGCAGGGAGGGAATAGCAATAGGTAGAGTTTGCGATAACTAGAGTAACAGGGACAAATGTTCATTTTCACGGCCATGACTATTATGAGAGGGGAAATGTTTGTTGATAGTGTTACCCAAATACTTACAGTAAGTCAAGAGCACTTCCGGGTAAAATAAAATGTAAGGATGAAAGGCACTTCATTCAAGGTGAAAAGAATAAGTCAAAGAGCTCAGTCTTGCCAGGGTTTATTTTGAAGTTGGAATAGGAGCCATAGAGATAACATTTGTATAATTTATGGGGCAGGGACATCAGAGACTTTGAAATAGTCTAAAGAACATTGTTGGTGTAGAGGGCAATCTTATGATCATGGAATTCAACTATAATCCAAAATCTGCAAGATGCTCCATCATAAGAGCAAAGATTAGGGAGAAACGGGGAAGTACTGATGGGTAAAATTAGATATGGTAAAAGTGTCTGACAGAATGCCATTGACCAATGCAGATGTTAAGGGATTACGGTAGAGGGCAGAGACACTAGTTTCGAATTTTCTGCAAAAATGATAGGACTCAAGCACCTGGTACATAAAGGACCAGTGAACATGATTAAATGCCTTATCAGCATCTAAGGCCATGAAAAAAGTAAGCCTAGTAGTTTGAACATTGGAATCAAATCAATCAATGATTGCCTATGACAAACAATTTGGAATCAGGATGGATAAAGCGAGCAGTCAGACATTCAAATGAATAGCCTTGACTAAAAATTTCAGGGTCAACTGAGATACAGATGAAGTCACGCTCATCGTTGCTGCTGCAACATACAAATAGTGCAGGTTGATGAATTAAGGCATGGTAAAGTGCTAGAGCAGGCATTCCCAACCACGGTCCTCAAGGCACACCAACAGTGCAGGTTTTAGTGATATCCAGGCTGCCGCACAGGTGACTTAATTAGCACCTCAGTTATTTTTATTTAATCATCTGTGCTGCAGCCTGGATATCACTAAAACCTGCACTGTTAGTGTGCCTTGAGGACCGTGGTTGGGAATGCCTGTGCTAGAGGATCTAAGCATGCACTACACAGCTTCACCACTGGGTGGCAATTGTTCTACAAGTGAAAAGTACAGTACAGTGCTGAATAGCAGCTTATGGATATGGAACTACAGAATACTATACAATGTAGCAAGCCCTGACGAGAGGGACAGTGCACAGTACATACAGCAGTTCTGTTTTTAATAGAATATTACTGCAGGGTGGACTACTAAACCACCAGAACGGCAGGCACCCAGTGACTACATGCCTTTCAATTGAAAGCTCACCTGGTGCACTGTATAAAATGATCCCTACTTAAGTAGACGTGTGAACACATAAAAAGATTTGTTCAGCATCTCACACTCATAAAAAGAAGCACAGTTCCACGTTCTACACAGCTCTCTAAGAGAAAAAAATAATTACAATCAGTGATAGAGTTCGGATACACACGATATAAAAAAATGACAATAAGCAACATCACTATGTCACTACAGGTGTCAGTCACCTGTCTCCATGGCTCTCTTGGCATATTGGTATTGCCGATGGTTACCATGCCCATGAGCTACCACCCCCAAACCCACCCCTCCCCGTGAGACTTGTGCTTTCACGGATTGGGTGTACTGCTTAGTAAATGACAAACACAACGTGGACAGTACACTATGTAAATGAATGGCTCATGCTGGCATAGTGATGTCACTCATTGTAAGCACAAGTGATAGGTATATCTGTGTGCATGTCTGAGTCTGACTCTCATAATTTGAAAAGCAATACTTGTATTGTATTTCTGTGTAAAAAGTAGCAAACAACGTTTTTTCTAATTTTCTCAAAACAACTTTTGTCATGGTTCGTATACAGACTCAGACACAGATATGCCAACTAGTTGCAAAAAAAGCTGTGATTGATACTTTTTACACAGATCTACAACACAAGCGTGGCTTTTCAAATTGCCATAGTGTTAGCTTTATGAGACTGAGTTTACTGTACTTCTTCCCGGGCCTATCATTGCTTCAATAGGCACACTCATAATTTGAAAAGGCATACTTGTATATTATATCTATGTAAAAAGTAGCAATCACAGCTTTTTTCTAATTTTCCCAAAACAAGTTCTGTCATGCTTCATATACAGCCTCAGACATGCACACAGATATACCAACCATTTGTGAAAAAAACTGTGAATGCTACTTTTTACACAGATATACAATACAATACAATACAGTTCAGTATCATTTTCAGTGGGGCATAAATGCATGCAATCAGCTCAATGCAAACCCCCCCCACCTTTTTCTGTGCTTGTACTGGTTCTGTAGTTACTGTGAGTAATCATGAGTGCCCCATTAATATACAGTACTGTATAAGCATGGTCTCATTGCGCCACTGCCACCACGTGCAAAAAAATTAGATTTGTAATGCAAAATATACAGTATATCATGAGCGATCATGAGTGCCCCAGCACGAGCACAGCAAAATTTGCATTGTATAAGAAAAAAACTGTTATCATGTTAAGGCTTGTTAAACATGCATTACAGTATATCCACCATAATATACCATGATATTTTATAGTGTTCAGTGCATTTGAGATGGAAACACAAATGCATCTATAAAAGAGTAGTTCTTAAACTTACAAGCATTGTTTCACTTTACAATGGAGACTTCACGAATGCACAATGGTGGTTTTGAAAAGCGGCACCTGGTGGATGAAAACCAGTATTGCACCTGCAGGAGACTCAATTCATTACATTGTGACTAAATATGCCATGCAGTGACAAGGCACAGGTAAACATATTGCAACTCGTTTTTCGCACTACACAACACACAAAGAATACATGAGCATGGCTACATCTTTAGGTCTATAACTGCTACAGAGAGATGGGTCTTTACCTACCATATGAAAAACTCTAATTTTAGCAGCAGACATGCCTGAACCAAAAACAGCACCATCCAGATGGCATTAAACTAGCCAGGAAGATGGGGAGCGAAGATGCTAATAAACTTGTTATAGTAATGGCTAGTAAAGCTAACCTCAAAGAGCCTCAATGTCTCTTCCACATTAGGTGGAGGTTTAGGGGCTATAACATAAGAAGAATTTGGTGGAAAGTGGGGTAAATGCTAAATATCTATCTAGAGTACTGGCAGGCTCACAGGGGTCAGTGGAGGAGGCTGGTAGATTATAAAGTGGTAGAAAGAGAGGAAGGCAAAAATTATTGCCTGATGATCATAAGAGCTGGCCTGGGTGTGCATGGAGGAAATAGCATTGCAATTGCAATGTTGATGGAGTCTATAAAACAGCAGAGAATCTGACTTGTTGCCTTTCTCATAGAATTTTTGTTTCAGCCACTTGTTGGTCTTTAATACTTTACAGCAGGCCTGGCCAAACTGTGGTTCTCCAGCTGTTGTGAAACTACACATTCCAGTATTCCCTGCTACAGTTTTAGCATTCCCTAATAGCAAAATTGTGGCAGGGCATGCTGGGACTGTAGCTACATTATGGGACTGTAGCCACAGGTTGGCCTGGCTTGCTTTATAGAAAAAGATCACACTGAGCTGGCCCTGAACATGTCAAAGACATGCAGGAGATTTAATAGACGGGAAAGCCAGTTAAGAGAGAATGTATGATTGCAACTGGGATTACAAGCCAGCAATAAGAGCCCACTCATGCTTTTTTTATAACAGAAATACCGATTACTGCATATATTGGTCATATGCATGTCCCAGAGGGACAAATCTCCACTGTCGAGTTAAGATCAAAGTAATCCCTCAGCATCTCTGAAATGTTGAGGATGAGAGTTTTATCAAGGAACTGTATTAGCTCAGAGCATTTTTGAGGAAAGATAAAAATCTACCAAAATGTAGATTATATTGGAGAATGACTTATCCGGGGTAGATAAAATTATGTAGTCCCTGGCTTCCACATTAGAAAGGCATCAAGCATCAAGCAAGAAGTGATCCTATAGAAATGTAGCAACATGGAGGGAGGAGGTAGGGGCCAGGTCACAAGAGGGAAGGGTCAGGCAGATTTATCTAGGGTTGGGTTTAGCACCATATTAAAGTCCCTACCCAGGACCACTTAGCCACTAGCATTCAAGTACAAATGATGAAAAAGAGTGGAAAGGAAGGGAAATTACAATGAACAGTTGTCCAAGGAGCCCAGTGTGGCCCAAAGGGTACCCACAACTATAAGAAACCTACCCTTAGGATCAGATTAAGAGGAGAACGCTTTGAAGGGAACCTTCACGATGGACAAGGATACAAAACACCTCTATTCTTTATGTGGGCAGAAGAAAATAAAGACTGGCAACATGCTTTAGTTCTGAGCATAGTATGAGGTGAAATAACGTGGTCCTCTTGTAGGAAGGCTATGTCAACACACTCTTGGCATAGTGCCAACATTGAGATAGAATGCTTTTTTATTGGCGTTCAAGCCATTAACAATAAAGAAACAAGCTTCAGAGACATGAGACAGGATCGAGGGGAAAGCATACAGGCTTCCCAGAATATGTCCTGCAGGTAGACTATGGAGGCCAGGGTCCTGAGTAGGCAAGACATCCTGGTCCAGGAGTAGAGGGACTGTATATAGAAAAAGATGAAGAGAAAGAAAGAGGAAAAACACAAAAAAGAAGAACTGATAAAAACAATGCAAATATAAAAAACAAAACAGAACTCTCAAGGGGGAACCCCTTATATAGCAGGGAAAATATCAAATGTACTGGCATGAGGGGGATGAGGGAACATGAAGGACAGTCAGTACAGAAACAGAGGCTATGGCATAAATCTAGTAATGAGAAAAGGAGAAGATGGCACATACTGTAGGCATAACCCTGTGGAAGGATGGTATTCAGGAGGGTTAAATGGTAGTTGTCTTGCCAAATATGCAGAAACAGGCAGAGAGGTAACAGACAACATTCAAAATATAAGAAATAAAAAGCAATTCACAAGTATCAAACTTTTTGCCAGTCAGTGAGGGGGGCTATACAGGACTATGGACAGATGAGACTTTGAACGTGGCAAAGAGGTTGGTGTAGCCCCTACTCCCAGCTTATGGAGGATGACACCTTCCTCGTAAGACTTTGCAAAGAGAGGTCTGGACACAAAATGGGAAGCACCACTGATAGTGATAGCCATGAATTTGGAGAGCTTTGGTTACAGCTTGGTGAGCCTTCCACTTTTGGATCATGGTAGAAGCTAGGTTATTGAAAAAGCAGAGCACTCTGTTTTCACAGTGAAAGGACTACAAACCTTGAGTAGCTGCCATGAGACATTCTTTGATGTGATAACAGTGGATTCAGAGGATGACATAATGGGGTGACTGGTTGAAGGAGAACCAAGAATGGATGATCTTATGCCCCATATCAAAGAGCAGGTCAGAATTAGAAGCACTGGGCAGTATGGACTTAAAGAGACCCATGAGATAGGTAGGAAGTGCAGTTAAATAAATAGCCTCAATAATATGTTTGATCTTGATGTTGTATATATGTACCCTGTTTTCCAAGTTCTGTTTATTGTCACCCAAAGAAGCAAAATCAGAGAACAGAGAAGATAATTGGGACGTAACAACTGACAGTTATCCGTCTTGAGCTACAAAGCATAATTTCTTGTCCACAAGTCATTTATATCATCACTAAAGTTCTGAATAGTCTCTCATAGGAAGTTTGCTTTAATTTCCGGGTCCAGGGAAATCACCAATTTATGAACACCAGGGAGGACATCATCAGACTCATTGCAGTCCAGATCAGTAGATTCTCTTAAGTAAGGAGGACATAACAGAGGTTGAGCAATGGATATATTACAAAGCTAGAAGAGTCCAATGTTCTAGTATATTGTGATGTATATTGTTGGAGGCCACAGTGAGAGCGACACCACTGCAGGGTTGCAGAGCAACTAGGTACCGACCTGAAAATGACTACAGGATGTCACAGCAGGTAAAGAGGTAGGGGGGAGAAAAGTAACAGCGGTAGGAGGAGCGAGGACTATGCAGTCAATACCAGAAGATGGTCTATGTTATAGAGACTAGGGGCTCCCTGCCCAGCATCAATGTTTTCTCATGATGGCCTCCATCCAGCAGATGGAGCCAGGCACTACAGTAAGGTCGGAGGCAAGTGCAAACTGAAAGCTACTGTAAGATTTTAAGCATAAGTTGATGAGGTAAAAGGAGCACAACTATTGGTCTGAGGAACAATGGGGGATAGCACTCCAAGGGCAGGACCATAACAGTGGTGAGGGGTTGATGGTCCAGAGTGGAGGAAAAGGAAGTTCAGACAGTGACACTCCACTGAAAGGAGAGATGGAAGGGGAGAAGAGGCATCACTGACCTGGCGGCCTTTATTGGCCAGATCACGTAGGAGTAACAGGAATGGGAAGCAGGAGGAGACCCATCTGGGCAGTTCAGGTGCCAGCATCGAGAGACCTTTCCTTGAAGCCAAGCTGGCAGGAAGATCTGAGACAAGCCAAGAGCCATCAACTGTTGGAAATAGTGACTGATCCACTAACACCATCTGTAACTGGTTTAAGCGGTAAGCTAAGCTTAGTGCTAATTGTTAACTACCCAATATAGCTCATAAACCCAACTGTATTGCTGTAAATAGAATACCTAATCATGGTATATCAGTTCTGGGCAAGCAGAGGGTCCGGTCGGGCAGTAGCTCTTCAGCTTCTTGCACAATTATCATACTCAAACCTGCCTCCCCTCTCCTCCTGGGCTATCTTTCTCTCTCCTCCTCCCAGTGCTAATTCCCTCCTTCCTGCACTAGATTGCGATTGGCCAGTATGACTGTGAGTCTGTATAGGAGCTGCAGCACAGCTGATCTGGTGCTGCTGATCATGCTCCCTTGCTGGCACCTACTTCCCTCAGTCACTCAGGATACTTGTCCCATCTGCCAACCCCCAGCTGCACCCCTGAATGCTGTGCAATTTTATAGGTCTAGTCCCTTATTCTCTCTGACCTTCGACTTTGGTTACCATATGTAACGAACAAAGCTGTCAATGCAACTTAAGGATATAGTAATAGGCTCACAGTTTTTTCAGGGGAGAGGGGGACTGGTAGCTGAATCTAGGCCTTAATCTAAAGTTAGAAATGAAATGTAATAAATAAACTACAGCTGTGATGGAATGAATGGATCTGTATTTTTCTGACAATCTATTATCAATTTTAAGAGACCAGGACCCTCTGCAGAGATTAAATAAGAACACAGCTAGAATGCTTTCATCTTGGTATACAGTGAAGCTCTGGTTGGACCTGGAATGCTGCATGTTCTATTTTTGGTATAGAGATCAATAAAGACCAATAATGTCTATAATGAAAAGCACTCTAGATACAGTACACTCACCAAGTGGTAAACGCAGCTTGAAGAACCAGAGGTAAAAATAAGAATTTACTCACCGGTAATTCTATTTCTCGTAGTCCGTAGTGGATGCTGGGACTCCGTAAGGACCATGGGGAATAGCGGCTCCGCAGGAGACTGGCACAACTATAAAGAAAGCTTTAGACTACTGGTGTGCACTGGCTCCTCCCACTATGACCCTCCTCCCGACTTCAGTTAGGATACTGTGCCTGGAAGAGCTGACACAAGAAGGAAGGATTTTGAATCCCGGGTAAGACTCATACCAGCCACACCAATCACACCGTATAACTCGTGATACAATACCCAGTTAACAGTATGATAACAACTGAGCCTCTCAACAGATGGCTCAACAATAACCCTTTAGTTAGGCAATAACTATATACAAGTATTGCAGACAATCCGCACTTGGGATGGGAGCCCAGCATCCACTACGGACTACGAGAAATAGAATTACCGGTGAGTAAATTCTTATTTTCTCTAACGTCCTAAGTGGATGCTGGGACTCCGTAAGGACCATGGGGATTATACCAAAGCTCCCAAACGGGCGGGAGAGTGCGGATGACTCTGCAGCACCGAATGGGCAAACTCTAGGTCTTCCTCAGCCAGGGTGTCAAACTTGTAGAATTTAGCAAACGTGTTTGACCCCGACCAAGTAGCTGCTCGGCAAAGTTGTAGAGCCGAGACCCCTCGGGCAGCCGCCCAAGAAGAGCCCACCTTCCTCGTGGAATGGGCTTTTACTGATTTAGAATGCGGCAGTCCAGCCGCAGAATGTGCAAGCTGAATCGTACTACAGATCCAGCGAGCAATAGTCTGCTTTGTAGCAGGTGCACCCAACTTGTTGGGCGCATACAGGATAAACAGCGAGTCAGTCTTTCTGACTCCCGCCGTCCTGGAAACATAAATTTTCAGGGCCCTGACTACGTCCACCAACTTGGAAGCCTCCAAGTCATTAGTAGCCGCAGGCACCACGATAGGTTGGGTCAGATGAAAGGCTGATACCACCTTAGGGAGAAATTGGGGACGAGTCCTCAATTCTGCCCTATCCATATGGAAAATCAGATAAGGGCTTTTACAAGACAAAGCCGCCAATTCTGATACACGCCTGGCCGAAGCCAAGGCCAACAACATGACCACTTTCCACGTGAGATATTTCAATTCCACGGTTTTCAGTGGCTCAAACCAATGTGATTTTAGGAAATTCAACACCACGTTGAGATCCCAAGGTGCCACTGGAGGCACAAAAGGGGGCTGAATATGCAGCACTCCCTTAACAAAAGTTTGAACTTCAGGTAGAGAAGCCAGTTCTCTCTGGAAGAAAATCGATAGAGCCGAAATCTGGACCTTAATGGAACCCAATTTTAGGCCCATAGTCACCCCTGACTGTAGGAAGTGCAGGAAACGGCCCAGCTGAAATTCCTCCGTTAGAGCCTTCCTGGCCTCACACCACGCAACATATTTTCGCCATATGCGGTGATAATGGTTTGCGGTTACTTCTTTCCTAGCTTTAATCCGCGTAGGAATGCCTTCCTCCGGAATGCCCTTTTCCTTCAGGATCCGGTGTTCAACCGCCATGCCGTCAAACGCAGCCGCGGTAAGTCTTGGAACAGACAGGGCCCCTGCTGCAGCAGGTCCTGTCTGAGCGGCAGAGGCCATGGGTCCTCTGAGATAATTTCTTGAAGTTCCGGGTACCAAGCTCTTCTTGGCCAATCCAGAACAATGAGTATAGTCCTTACTCCTCTTCTCCTTATTATCCTCAGTACCTTTGGTATGAGAGGAAGAGGAGGGAACACATAAACCGACCGGTACACCCACGGTGTCACTAGAGCGTCCACAGCTATCGCCTGAGGGTCTCTCGACCTGGCGCAATATCTTTCTAGCTTTTTGTTTAGGCGGGACGCCATCATGTCCACCTGTGGCCTTTCCCAACGGTTTACAATCATTTGGAAGACTTCTGGATGAAGTCGCCACTCTCCCGGGTGGAGGTCGTGCCTGCTGAGGAAGTCTGCTTCCCAGTTGTCCACTCCCGGAATGAACACTGCTGACAGTGCTAACACGTGATTTTCCGCCCATCGGAGAATCCTTGTGGCTTCTGGCATCGCCGTCCTGCTTCTCGTGCCGCCCTGCCGGTTTACATGGGCGACCGCCGTGATGTTGTCTGACTGGATCAGTACCGGCTGGTTTTGAAGCAGGGGTTTTGCCTGACTTAGGGCATTGTAAATTGCCCTCAGTTCCAGAATATTTATGTGCAGGGAAGTCTCCTGACTTGACCATAGTCCTTGGAAGTTTCTTCCCTGTGTGACTGCCCCCCAGCCTCGAAGGCTGGCATCCGTGGTCACCAGGACCCAGTCCTGTATGCCGAATCTGCGGCCCTTTTGAAGATGAGCACTCTGCAGCCACCACAGCAGAGAAACCCTGGTCCTTGGAGACAGGGTTATCAGCCGATGCATCTGAAGATGCGATCCGGACCGCTTGTCCAATAGGTCCCACTGAAAGGTTCTGGCATGGAACCTGCCGAATGGAATTGCTTCGTAGGAAGCTACCATCTTTCCCAGGATCCGCGTGCAGTGATGCACCGACACCTGTTTTGGTTTTAGGAGGCCTCTGACTAGAGATGACAGCTCCTTGGCCTTCTCCTCCGGGAGAAACACTTTTTTCTGTTCTGTGTCCAGAACCATCCCCAGGAACAGTAGACATGTCGTATGAATCAGCTGTGACTTTGGAATATTTAGAACCCAGCCGTGCTGTTGTAGCACCTCCCGAGATAGTGCTACCCCGACCCACAACTGCTCCCTGGACCTCGCCTTTATCAGGAGATCGTCCAAGTATGGGATAATTAAAACTCCCTTCTTTCGAAGGAGTATCATCATTTTGGCCATTACCTTGGTAAAGACCCTCGGAGCAGTGGATAGACCGAACGGCAACGTCTGGAATTGGTAATGACAATCCTGTACCACAAATCTGAGGTACTCCTGGTGAGGATGGTAAATGGGGACATGCAGGTAAGCATCCTTGATGTCCAGTGATACCATGTAATCCCCCTCGTCCAGGCTTGCAATAATCGCCCTGAGCGATTCCATCTTGAACTTGAATTTTTTTATATATGTGTTCAAGGATTTCAAATTTAAAATGGGTCTCACCGAACCGTCCAGTTTCGGAACCACAAACATTGTGGAATAGTAACCCCGTCCTTGTTGAAGTAGGGGCACCTTTACTATCACCTGTTGTGAATACAGCTTGTGAATTGCCTGTAACACTGCCTCCCTGCCTGAGGGAGTGGTTGGTAAGGCAGATTTGAGGAAACGGCGGGGGGGAGACGTCTCGAATTCCAGCTTGTACCCCTGAGATACTATTTGAAAGATCCAGGGATCCACCCGTGAGCGAGCCCACTGATTGCTGAAATATTTGAGACGGGCCCCCACCGTACCTGGCTCCGCCTGTGGAGCCCCAGCGTCATGCTGTGGACTTAGAGGAAGCGGGGGAGGACTTTTGCTCCTGGGAACTGGCTGTATGCTGCAGCTTTTCCCCCCTACCTCTGCCTCTGGGCAGAAAGGACGCGCCCTTAACCCGCTTGCCCCTATTGGGCCGAAAGGACTGTACCTGATAATACGGTGCTTTCTTTGGCTGTGAGGGAACATGGGGTAAAAATGTAGACTTCCCAGCTGTTGCTGTGGAAACGAGGTCCGAGAGACCATCCCCGAACAACTCCTCACCCTCTAGGGCAGAACTTCCATGTGCCTTTTGGAATCTGCATCTCCTGTCCACTGCCGAGTCCATAACCCTCTCCTGGCAGAAATGGACATTGCACTAATTTTGGATGCCAGCCGGCAAATATCCCTCTGTGCATCTCTCATGTATAAAAGTGCGTCTTTAATATGCTCTACGGTTAGCAATATAGTGTCCCTGTCTAGGGTATCAATATTTTCCGACAGGGAATCTGACCACGCAGCTGCAGCACTGCACATCCATGCTGACGCAATAGCTGGTCTCAGTATAACACCTGTGTGTGTATATACAGACTTCAGGATAGCCTCCTGCTTTCTATCAGCAGATTCCTTCAGGGCGGCCGTATCCGGAGACGGTAGTGCCACCTTCTTTGACAAGCGTGTGAGCGCTTTATCCACCCTAGGGGATGTTTCCCAGCGTGACCTATCTTCTGGCGGGAAAGGGTATGCCATTAGTAACCTCTTAGAAATTACCAGTTTCTTATCAGGAGAAGCCCACGCTTCTTCACACACGTCATTTAACTCCTCAGATGGAGGAAAAGCTACTGGTAGTTTTTTCTCTCCAAACATAATACCCTTTTTTGTGGTAGCGGGGGTAACATCAGAAATGTGCAACACATTTTTCATTGCCTCAATCATGTAACGTGTGGCTCTATTGGAAGTTACATTAGTCTCATCGTCGTCGACACTGGAGTCAGTATCTGTGTCGACATCTGTGTCTGCCATCTGAGGTAGCGGGCGTTTTAGGGCCCCTGATGGCTTTTGAGACGCCTGGGTAGGCACAGGCTGAGAAGCCGGCTGTCCCATAGTAGGTATGTCGTCAAACCTTTTATGCAAGGAGTCGACACTGTCGCGTAATTCCTTCCACAGAACCATCCACTCAGGTGTCGACCCCGCAGGGGGTGACATCACATCTACAGGCATTTGCTCCGCCTCCACATAAGCCTCCTCATCAAACATGTCGACACAGCCGTACCGACACACCGCATACACACAGGGAATGCTCTGACAGAGGACAGGACCCCACAAAGCCCTTTGGGGAGACAGAGAGAGAGTATGCCAGCACACACCAGAGCGCTATATAATACAGGGACTAACTGAATTATATCCCCTTATAGCTGCTATATATATATATACTGTGCCTAAATGTAGTGCCCCCCCCTCTCTTTTTTACCCTTCTGTAGTTGTATACTGCAGGGGAGAGCCAGGGAGCTTCCTTCCAGCGGAGCTGTGAGGGAAAAATGGCGCCAGTGTGCTGAGGGAGTTAGCCCCGACCCTTTTTCGGCGGACTTCTCCCGCGTTTTTGAAACTCTGGCAGGGGTATTAATTTACACCTATATAGCCTCTGGGACTATATATGGTGTATATTTGCCAGCCAAGGTGTGAAATATTGCCCTCAGGGCGCCCCCCCCAGTACCCTGCACCCATCAGTGACCGGAGTGTGAGGTGTACATGAGGAGCAATGGCGCACAGCTGCAGTGCTATGCGCTACCTTGGTGAAGACCGAAGCCTTCTGCCGCCGATTTTCCGGACCTCTTCATGCTTCTGGCTCTGTAAGGGGGACGGCGGCGCGGCTCCGGGAACAAACATCAAGGTCGGGTCCTGCGGTCGATCCCTCTGGAGCTAATGGTGTCCAGTAGCCAAAGAAGCCCAAACTACCACCTGTTAGGTAGGTTCGCTTCTTCTCCCCTTAGTTCCTCACTGCAGTGAGTCTGTTGCCAGCAGATCTCACTGTAAAATTAAAAACCAAAATATACTTTCTTTCTAGGAGCTCAGGAGAGCCCCTAGTGTGCATCCAGCTCAGCCGGGCACAAGAATCTAACTGAAGTCTGGAGGAGGGTCATAGTGGGAGGAGCCAGTGCACACCAGTAGTCTAAAGCTTTCTTTATAGTTGTGCCCAGTCTCCTGCGGAGCCGCTATTCCCCATGGTCCTTACGGAGTCCCAGCATCCACTTAGGACGTTAGAGAAATACTTGTGTATAAATAAGTGTGTTGAAGCCTTCATTGTAAATACATATTTGTAGCAAAGTTTAGTAGTTTTGATAGTTACCTACAGTACTAAAGAGTCCAGACATCTTTATACTACCTGGAGCTCCCCAATGTTTCAGCTAGATAAATAGATTAAATAACTATATATTTTATAGTTAATAATGTGTGTAATGTTTTGCTTCCAGTTAAACGATCATGTGGAGCCAAGCAGTAGAAATTCCAAATAGGAAAGCAATTCATTTGTTCACATATAAGTTATCTAATGCCTAAAGGAAGAGTTTCTATGAAAAAATTGATAAATTCTCAAATCTTTGTGTTGAATACCATTTAGAAAGTATGATCATTCAAGGTGAATAAAATATGTAGAAATTAAAAAGTACCCAAATGCCAAATGTATAAAACTATTAAAGAAAGTGAGTAAATAAGATTTTTTACTAAGTTTGGAGCAAGGATGTAATTGGAGTCAAAAATGCGGCCCAGGAAATTATCGCACCACATCGGACATTACAAAAGTGCGTCTATTTCCCAGAACTCGGCCAATGTAATGGCGTGCTTCTATTTCCCAGCTTCTGCATATCAGATCCGAGTTGTCGCAGTATTTAGATTAGAAAATTATATTTTCGGACCAACCAGAATACATCTTTTAGTAAAGGAGGACCACAGTGTCAGAGAAAGTCACCCACTGCCCCCCAAAAGTCCCATGATTAAAGAATTACACATCCTAAATAACCCCGGACCTCCAGGACACACAAGCAGCTTAAGGTGAGTTAAATGAAATGTGGCATGGGTATATTCTGTGTGTAATTGCGACTGTATCTGCATACCAAATTATGTTACAGTGTTTGGCAGGAATACACTGTAGCATAACATTTTGTATGCAGATACAGTTGCTATTACACACAGACAGGGCCGTTTGTAGCCAATTTGGCTCCCAGTGCGAGATTTCAAAATGCGCCCCCCCCCCCATATTCACATAAGAAAAAATGCCCCCCCCCCGTAGATATAAAGAGGAAAACCATGCGCGCGCTCCCGGCAAGGGGGCGTGGCCTCGTTAAAATGGGCATGGCTTTAAGATGGGCGTGGCCTCATCTGATCTCATCATCACGGCCACCACAGGATTAAAAAAAAAAGGCCTCATTTTACACATTACAGCAGGCACGCGGCCCCATTTTACACAGCACGGCAGGCAAGTGTCCCCATTTTACACAGTACGGCAGGCAAATGTCCTCATTTTACACATTGCGGCAGGCACGTGCCCCCATTTTACACATTGCGGCAGGCACGTGTCCCCATTTTACACATTGCGGCAGGAAAGTGCCCCCATTTTACACATTGCGGCAGGAAAGTGCCCCCATTTTACACAGTACGGCAGGAAAGTGCCCCCATTTTACACATTGTGGCAGGAAAGTGCCCCCATTTTACACATTGCGGCAGGAAAGTGTCCCCATTTTACACAGTACGGCAGGAAAGTGTCCCCATTTTACACATCATGGCAAGCAAGAGTCCCCAATTTACACATTCCGGCAGACTGCGTCCCCATTTTACATATTACGGCAGGCAAGTGTCCCCATTTTACACATTTCGAAGACAGGTGTCCCCAATTTACACAGTAAGGCGGGTGGTGGTGGTGAGGGGGGAGGGAGAGAGAGAGAAAGAGAGAGAGAGAGAGGGAGGGAGAGGGGCTGACTTACATTTGAATCGGTTCTTCCCGCTCTTCAGCCGCCTCTCCCTCGTCTGCGCGGCGCCGGCCGGCTTGGCTCCCCCTTCTCCCTCCTCCCGAGCGCCCAGCTCGGGGGGCGGGGTTTCACGGGAATGACGCGATTGCGTCGTGACGTCACGAAGCAAACGCGTCATTCCGCGAAACCCCGCCCCCCGATCTGGGCACTCGGGAGAAGAGGGGAGGGGGGATTTAGTGCTGAAGAAGTGCCGCGGCAGGCGCCCCGTGCGGTTGCACGGCTCGCCCGCCGCAAGAAACAGCACTGCACACAGACTATAGATACTGTATGCTGCATATTATTTTAAACAGTAATAGCTGCTTGTATATCCTATTTGCATTGTTTCATTTTAGAAGCAAAACGATGTGAATAGATCTTTGACCCCATGTGGAAGCTAGACACTGTAGTCATACAGTTTTTCATGTTACCCTTACAGTGAAAAGAGAGAATTCAATCGGTCTTTGCAGGAGATGGGGGGATGCAGATTAGCAGTGCAGTAATTATGGCTGATCTAGAGGAACAGTCACCCAGGGAGCAAATCTGAAGGGCGGAGCATTGAATATTGTAGTTTTTTTTGGCAATAAATGGGGGCTTGGGTAAAATTCCTTTCTACCTCAGGTGCTAAAATTTCTAGTTACAGATCGGCAGAGTACTTAGGCCCAGATCTCACTAGGGACCATCAATACAACACACATGTGGCTTGGTCCGAATATTCACAATAGAGAATGCCCCTCTACACCCACCCCAACACACACACACTTGACCTCCATAGTACCTGGGCCAAACACCTATCATGTAAGCACAGTGGTGATTCAGAGGTGCACACAGTGGCGATGTGGACGCAAGTTAGGGCCAGACTAACAATGGGGCGGATGGAACTACAGGTCCAGGTCCCAGATACAAGTAGGCATATCACCATGACAGCGTGATGATGATTAATTGCCCAGCTGGTCACATGATTGCCATAAATGATAAGAATTTAAATTATATTTCAAATTTCCTTACAAAGTGATGCTGTTTTTCTAATTTTATGTATTTTGGCAGACATTGGGGCTTATAGTGTAGGGAGTGTACACGCCCATTTGTGATTGGCCTCATCCACACAACATTAGCCACACTTCCTTAACTTCTCACAATAGGACCATGATCATTTTCAGTAACGGGCCCATGTAATCCCTAATCCAGCCCTGATGCAAGCGGACAATGTTTTAAGTCTGTCCATGCATCAGTCCATTACCCCACTGGTAACTGCTCGCAGAACAAATTTGGACCCAGAGAAAGTGGGTTTCAGTGGGTGTTCCTGGGAGATAACAGGGGTTGGCTAGCCAGACGTGGGCGTATCGCCGGTGAGTTGCTAATAGCGACTGCTTTTAAAATGACTGCATTTTAGGACACAGGTTCACTGACACTGGTCATCATGTCCAGATGGAGAACTTGCACCTGCAAAGCGCTGATGCAAGCGTTGGTGTTGCAACGGATGTTATGTCATACGTGCCGCAATAGAATAGCGCTGATGCCAGTGGGTGCCCCAATAGGAAAGAATATCATTGGTCGCGGCTTTAGCATAGAGATGCAGAATGAGCTGCAGCAAAAGACTCAGTCGCAGCTGCTTCTACATCTGACTTACTGTAGAATCACCCCCAGTATGTCTCTGAACCCTAGGGGTATGAAATGTTACATGCAATATACTGTATATGTGGGAGGGCGGTGGGCAATGTGGCTGCTGATAAGACCACTAAAGTTTGTAACATGACTGTAACTCGACTATATGGGGTTTTCCATGCGCAATGTAGTAATTAGGTCCAGTTAGCCTTATTAACACTCCTACATAAAATGTATCATAACGGTTCAAAAGGAGTAATCTGTACTGAAACGCCAGCGGGTGCCGGATAAGGATATTTATTTATATATGCCACTTTTTCGGTAATGCTGCCCCCTTCCCTCTCCATTGTGATTAATGCCACTGTGCCCACACTTCATACAGCAAATCCATTAGGTCTGTAATAATATTTTGAAGGATTGAGACTTTTGAAAGTAACGTTTGTTCCAGTCAAATATAAACACTAACATCAGTTGCAGTTACACATTAACCTTCAGCCTTAAAAGCAGTGAATATTCATGATTTTCGCTCTCACAAATTTAGTTTAAAATACATTTAAATAAGGCACCATGTCTCTCCTTTGTTCTTCTGCTATTCTGTATAGATCATCGCTTGTACACACAAGTGCTTAATTATTGCTGTTGGGGCCATCCTATTGCAGATATTAGACCTGCAGTGTGTAACAGAAGTAGAACCTTATTTTTATGCCTCAATTTCAGATGATATTTTATAGATAAGGCCTCTCATCTAGAAGGGCGTTTCAAATCAGAAAAGTGACATCTGCTGATATGGCCCCTGAGTGTGTGAATCCTCCTAAACATAATTATATCAGGAATGAGATAGAAGGCTGAGTACGGAGACCCCGAGGGATGACAGAGACTTTGAAAAGAAATATGTTAATCAGAACAGCCATCTACTTGCATCTGTTCCACTGTTATTCTAGGGAGTCAGCTGCCGCGCATTATGGGGAGGAATGCTTAAAGCTGCAGTGTGTGTTTATGATGTTCTTTATAGAATGTACTTTAACATTGTGTCCTTTTCTACATTGTTATATCATTTAAGCAGAAACAACTACTAAGACAGGTAAAGAAAGACAGCTGCCACATTAATTTTAATGCAGCCTGAAACATCCATTTAGAGATATGTGTGCTGTAGGCAACCTGTTGCTTTCCAGCTCTTGCTGATCTACAGGTCCCTGCAATACTTGCTGGCATGGTATGATGAGGATTTTGTTCAGCAACATCTGGAGAGCAACAGGTAATTGAATCTAACATTAACAGACTATTAATCTGTTGTACAAAGTGAAATCTCACCCCTGTCTCTTTCTATCACAACTCCTGAAACAGGCCCTGAATCAGAGTTGGACGCAGGATTGCTGCAGCACGTAGTTTCACGATTATCAGGAATCTGTGTGCATGGTCTGTTCTACGCATGTACAGAAAGGGCCTTGCGATGTCACCCGTAGTTCCGTGGTGATCGGTCACAGTGCAGGAATCACAGTAACGTGCAGGAGGCACCTCTTCTACTGAGATGTCTCCTGCATGTTCCACCTTCAAATCGGACAGACATTCAAAGCTGCTTATAAGAGGCTTTGCATTTCCAGCCATCTCTGAATCAGTCCCACTGTCCCAAAACACATAGACAACGTTGTACTTTAAGTCAATACCTTCTCACATCTCAAGTTTACCATTAGCTGCATTTCATACATTTGATCTTCATACTCATAGTCACACACTGTATTCATGTAAATTCCATTTCACTTGTTATAAACGTGCTTACTTAGGGGATAAGTTGGGAGTAAAGTGAAAAAAGCAAGTAACTTTACAGCTGGATATCGATGTTGCGATATAAGTGTTGCAAATCATGGGTGTATCTATGTATACAAGGTGTGCATTGCACAAGTTGCTCTTCGGCCATGGGTTACAGTGAGGGGGAATGGGGTGGAACTGAGTTCCACCACCTGTAATGGTAGGAGGAACTAGTTCCACCTCCTCCATGGCCCTGCACAGTAACTTCAACAGAGAAGCCGACCCCATCACCCTTGTCAGTAGATAATGTGGGCAGCGCTAGTGTCACTGATGAGCTGCAGCTACCTTCCCCTTCCTCAGGTCCTGGCATTTTCATGGTCCTCTCCCTGCGGCCCTTCCCTCCTGTTACTCATATAAGTTGTGTCTGTAGGATGGCATTCATCCCCTCCTCAGGTCCCATTGGCTTCCTTTTCTGACACGTGTATGTGATGTCTTGCCATCACAACTGCTGAAGTGAAGAAGAGCCACAAAGAGAAGCAGTCTCTGTGCAGGCTGAAGACAAGGTGAGAGGGGGATGGAGGGACACAGATAGGCAGGGAATCTGTTAGAGGGATAGAGGGCATGGAACTGCTGGAGGAACATGGGCATTGAGCTGCTGGAGTGACAGAGGTAGAGATGTGCATAAGTCACACTGCTGTGGGCATTATGTGTATAAGCACCACTACCGTGGGCATTATGTGCAAGAGGCACCACTATTGTGGGCATTATGTGTAAGGGGCACAACTACTATGGGCATTTTATATAAGGGATATTACTGAGTGATGTAATGTAAATAGAGGGGCACTAATGTTTGATGTAATGTGAATAAGGGGCACTACTGAGTTATAACATGAACAAAGGGCACTATGTGCAGTGTAATGTGAATAAGATTGTTCTATTGTGTGGCACAATTTGAATTGGGGGTACTATTGTGTGTCCACCACCAACCTTGTGAGACCATACCCTTTTTTGCACCCAGGGGGTGCCTAAACCATAGCACTGGTCCTGGCTCTGCCTAATGGGAGGCAGGGGGGTAGGTGGTGTAGGAAATGAGTTCCACCACCTCTCCAGGACCACTTCAAACACTACCTGCACCCATGGATGATACTTAGTTGGTGCAGTAGAAATCACTGGGAAGTTTTTGGCCTAACTATAATATAATGTGGGATTTTGGCTAAATCTTTAAAGCAGCATTTTTTTAAATTTAGGTTCAAATTGGTTTTGCCTTTTTTTTTTAAATGTTGCTTGAAATGCAGCAACTACATTTCTGACATCTCATTGTTTTCCCCAACTCACAGGCTTTTACATTTGGGCCTTCAGGTTACATTTTATACTTTTAACTGGATACACTTTGTACTAATTATTTGCACTTTGAGGCACAGTAAGCGCAATGTAATAAGCAGGGCTATAACTAGGGTAGTGGTACGTATGGTACCTGGCACATAGTGCATATGCCATGTGGACGGGACCCGGTTGCATCCACCCATGATCGCCCTTTGTATGCTTTGCCTACTGTGTACCAGCTGCTGCAACCCCGAAGCCAGCCCCATCCTTCCTATCCACACCAGGAGTACAGAGAAGCTGATAAGGAGGAGGAGGAATAAAGATGATGAAGAGGGAGGAGTAATGAGGAGGAGTTGCTCTACTGTGGTGTAATGTGTTTAATGGGCTCTGTGTGGTATAATGTTTAGAAGGGGCACTACTGTGTGGTGTAATATGAATAATGGACACTACTGTGTGGTGTAATGTGTATAATGGGCTCTGTGTGGTATAATGTTTAGAAGGGGCACTACTGTGTGGTGTAATATGAATAATGGACACTACTGTGTGGTGTAATGTGTATAATGGGCTCTGTGTGGTATAATGTTTAGAAGGAGCACTACTGTGTGGTGTAATATGAATAATGGACACTACTGTGTGGTGTAATGTGTATAATGGGCTCTGTGTGGTATAATGTTTAGAAGGGGTACTACTGTGTGGTGTAATATGAATAATGGACACTACTGTGTGGTGTAATATGGATAATGGACACTACTGTGTGGTGTAATATGAATAATGGACACTACTGTGTGGTGTAATATGAATAATGGACACTACTGTGTGGTGTAATATGAATAATGGACACTACTGTGTGGTGTAATGTGAATTGCTATTATTCTGTGGCCCTGCACCTTGCCCACAGAATCACGCCACCTTATATTTGGCCCGCACCTTCAAAGCACGCTATCCCTATTTCAAATATAGGGGTCACCAATTCTCTTTCTGGCAAAGGGCACCAAAATGTCTGGTTACAGTACTGGTAATAAGCTTCCCACACAAAGAGGCATAGTGTACAGTTAAAGGAGCATTTATGTGATGCTGATCATAACAATTAGACAAATATTGACAACTGGCATTTCCTATTCAGATGTATGAAATGCTGAATACTGCATATTAAGAGAAGAATATGGAGTGCAAATATACCATGATAATATGTAAGTATTAATAAGATATTTTGAAGTAATGTTATAAAAACCCTGAGTTTCAGAAAAGCTAATTTAATCAGCTGATAGCAGCATTAAAGCTCAAGGTTTTCAAATTACAGAGGCTAAAATAGGCCTTTTGCAATATACTACAAATGTCCTTTTGCAATTTAAGACAGAAAAAAGCCTGTCAGTATTAGAAGTGATATAGACAAAAAGATAGCTGTAAATTATTAAAGCTAGAAAGGGCTAGAAAATGTTTTAATGCACCAGGGTCTATCATCTCTCGCAGTGAGCAACAGCAGAGACAAGGAAAGGTTTGAAAGCTGTTCTGCTGGATATTAACCTCGATTGCAGAATTTTGCACATTTCTCAAGATAAATGTGGTCTTATGTGTCCTGAACAGGGGCCCTATTTCAGGTTGGATCGCAAAATGCGTTCCAACCGCCAAAATTACAAGGACAATGCGGGCGCATGCGCAAGGCCCATCATGCGCCTGCATTTACTGTGGGCACCCCGCAGTATATGCGAATGTCTCTGCCTGTCAATAAAGCAGAGGCGTTCGCGGGGCGGTGACGCTCTGTTTCCTAGGCGGAGACGGAGTGTTGCGGGGGCGGCATCTGGGAATAGGGTCCAGAATCCCCCTACTATTTGTGTTCCTCATGGAATTCAGATCACACCAAAGTGCTGAATGGATTTACAAGGGCTGTCCCAGTTCTTTTTAGATGCAATAAATTGTTGTGAAGCAAAAATGGAATGCATTGTAAAGATTGTATTTCTGGAATTTTTTCAGTTCTGCAATGTAGACTGTTCCACTATGAAATTTCATCACAACATTACTCATTTTAAATACTATATGAAGCTATTATGTAAATTCAAGGAATGTAAAATGTCTGCAAGTCTAAACATAATAGTTTTCAAATACATATTTAACATAAAATTAACAATTCTATTTTTTGGCTACTTAAAGACACACACCTAGGGGTACATTTACTAATACCACATTCACATTGACAATTAGCGGGTTGCACAATGACTCGTGCACGAGTCCTTCCCGGGTGCAACCCGCTTGAGACCCCGTTCAGAGTGGCAGTCCGACACGGCAATATGACGTCACCGGGTCACATGCGGGGGCGGCGCTTGGAGATCAGATGATCTACAAGTGCCGCCCGCTCCTATAGTGTGAATGGGTCCCGGATCGCATCGATCCAGGAACACCGTTCACACTTGCGCCTGACCCGGTATTGACCCGGGAATAACCCTTTTTTATTCCCAGGTTGTAATACCGGGTCAGACGACCCGGGAACTTGCCAGGACCCCCGTTCACACTGCAAATAAATCCGGATTACTGCGCGTTCACGTGCAATAACCCGGATTTTTAAAGACAGTGTGAACGTGGTATAAGATAGAGATGAGCGCCGGAAATTTTTCGGGTTTTGTGTTTTGGTTTTGGGTTCGGTTCCGCGGCCGTGTTTTGGGTTCGACCGCATTTTGGCAAAACCTCACCGAATTTTTTTTGTCGGATTCGGGTGTGTTTTGGATTCGGGTGTTTTTTTCCAAAAAACCTAAAAAACAGCTTAAATCATAGAATTTGGCGGTCATTTTGATCCCAAAGTATTATTAACCTCAAAAACCATAATTTCCACTCATTTTCAGTCTATTCTGAATACCTCACACCTCACAATATTATTTTTAGTCCTAAAATTTGCACCGAGGTCGCTGTGTGAGTAAGATAAGCGACCCTAGTGGCCGACACAAACACCGGGCCCATCTAGGAGTGGCACTGCAGTGTCACGCAGGATGGCCCTTCCAAAAAACCCTCCCCAAACAGCACATGACGCAAAGAAAAAAAGAGGCGCAATGAGGTAGCTGTGTGAGTAAGATTAGCGACCCTAGTGGCCGACACAAACACCGGGCCCATCTAGGAGTGGCACTGCAGTGTCACGCAGGATGTCCCTTCCAAAAAACCCTCCCCAAACAGCACATGACGCGAAGAAAAAAAGAGGCGCAATGAGGTAGCTGTGTGAGTAAGATAAGCGACCCTAGTGGCCGACACAAACACCGGGCCCATCTAGGAGTGGCACTGCAGTGTCACGCAGGATGTCCCTTCCAAAAAACCCTCCCCAAACAGCACATGACGCAAAGAAAAAGAAAAGAAAAAAGAGGTGCAAGATGGAATTGTCCTTGGGCCCTCCCACCCACCCTTATGTTGTATAAACAAAACAGGACATGCACACTTTAACCAACCCATCATTTCAGTGACAGGGTCTGCCACACGACTGTGACTGATATGACGGGTTGGTTTGGACCCCCCCCAAAAAAGAAGCAATTAATCTCTCCTTGCACAAACTGGCTCTACAGAGGCAAGATGTCCACCTCATCATCACCCTCCGATATATCACCGTGTACATCCCCCTCCTCACAGATTATCAATTCGTCCCCACTGGAATCCACCATCTCAGCTCCCTGTGTACTTTGTGGAGGCAATTGCTGCTGGTCAATGTCTCCGCGGAGGAATTGATTCTAATTCATTTTAATGAACATCATCTTCTCCACATTTTCTGGATGTAACCTCGTACGCCGATTGCTGACAAGGTGAGCGGCGGCACTAAACACTCTTTCGGAGTACACACTTGTGGGAGGGCAACTTAGGTAGAATAAAGCCAGTTTGTGCAAGGGCCTCCAAATTGCCTCTTTTTCCTGCCAGTATAAGTACGGACTGTGTGACGTGCCTACTTGGATGCGGTCACTCATATAATCCTCCACCATTCTATCAATGTTGAGAGAATCATATGCAGTGACAGTAGACGACATGTCCGTAATCGTTGGCAGGTCCTTCAGTCCGGACCAGATGTCAGCATCAGCAGTCGCTCCAGACTGCCCTGCATCACCGCCAGCGGGTGGGCTCGGAATTCTGAGCCTTTTCCTCGCACCCCCAGTTGCGGGAGAATGTGAAGGAGGAGATGTTGACAGGTCGCGTTCCGCTTGACTTGACAATTTTGTCACCAGCAGGTCTTTCAACCCCAGCAGACTTGTGTCTGCCGGAAAGAGAGATCCAAGGTAGGCTTTAAATCTAGGATCGAGCACGGTGGCCAAAATGTAGTGCTCTGATTTCAACAGATTGACCACCCGTGAATCCTTGTTAAGCGAATTAAGGGCTCCATCCACAAGTCCCACATGCCTAGCGGAATCGCTCCGTGTTAGCTCCTCCTTCAATGTCTCCAGCTTCTTCTGCAAAAGCCTGATGAGGGGAATGACCTGACTCAGGCTGGCAGTGTCTGAACTGACTTCACGTGTGGCAAGTTCAAAGGGCATCAGAACCTTGCACAACGTTGAAATCATTCTCCACTGCGCTTGAGACAGGTGCATTCCACCTACTATATCGTGCTCAATTGTATAGGCTTGAATGGCCTTTTGCTGCTCCTCCAACCTCTGAAGCATATAGAGGGTTGAATTCCACCTCGTTACCACTTCTTGCTTCAGATGATGGCAGGGCAGGTTCAGTAGTTTTTGGTGGTGCTCCAGTCTTCTGTACGTGGTGCCTGTACGCCGAAAGTGTCCCGCAATTCTTCTGGCCACCGACAGCATCTCTTGCACGCCCCTGTCGTTTTTTAAAAAATTCTGCACCACCAAATTCAAGGTATGTGCAAAACATGGGACGTGCTGGAATTTGCCCATATTTAATGCACACACAATATTGCTGGCGTTGTCCGATGCCACAAATCCACAGGAGAGTCCAATTGGGGTAAGCCATTCCGCGATGATCTTCCTCAGTTGCCGTAAGAGGTTTTCAGCTGTGTGCGTATTCTGGAAAGCGGTGATACAAAGCGTAGCCTGCCTAGGAAAGAGTTGGCGTTTGCGAGATGCTGCTACTGGTGCCGCCGCTGCTGTTCTTGCGGCGGGAGTCCATACATCTACCCAGTGGGCTGTCACAGTCATATAGTCCTGACCCTGCCCTGCTCCACTTGTCCACATGTCCGTGGTTAAGTGGACATTGGGTACAACTGCATTTTTTAGGACACTGGTGAGTCTTTTTCTGACGTCCGTGTACATTCTCGGTATCGCCTGCCTAGAGAAGTGGAACCTAGATGGTATTTGGTAACGGGGGCACACTGCCTCAATAAATTGTCTAGTTCCCTGTGAACTAACGGCGGATACCGGACGCACGTCTAACACCAACATAGTTGTCAAGGCCTCAGTTATCCGCTTTGCAGCAGGATGACTGCTGTGATATTTCATCTTCCTCGCAAAGGACTGTTGAACAGTCAATTGCTTACTGGAAGTAGTACAAGTGGGCTTACGACTTCCCCTCTGGGATGACCATCGACTCCCAGCAGCAACAACAGCAGCGCCAGCAGCAGTAGGCGTTACACGCAAGGATGCATCGGAGGAATCCCAGGCAGGAGAGGACTCGTCAGAATTGCCAGTGACATTGCCTGCAGGACTATTGGCATTCCTGGGGAAGGAGGAAATTGACACTGAGGGAGTTGGTGGGGTGGTTTGCGTGAGCTTGGTTACAAGAGGAAGGGATTTACTGGTCAGTGGACTGCTTCCGCTGTCACCCAAAGTTTTTGAACTTGTCACTGACTTATTATGAATGCGCTGCAGGTGACGTATAAGGGAGGATGTTCCGAGGTGGTTAACGTCCTTACCCCTACTTATTACAGCTTGACAAAGGGAACACACGGCTTGACACCTGTTGTCCGCATTTCTGGTGAAATACTTCCACACCGAAGAGCTGATTTTTTTGGTATTTTCACCAGGCATGTCAACGGCCATATTCCTACCACGGACAACAGGTGTCTCCCCGGGTGCCTGACTTAAACAAACCACCTCACCATCAGAATCCTCCTGGTCAATTTCCTCCCCAGCGCCAGCAACACCCATATCCTCCTCATCCTGGTGTACTTCAACACTGACATCTTCAATCTGACTATCAGGAACTGGACTGCGGGTGCTCCTTCCATCACTTGCAGGGGGCGTGCAAATGGTGGAAGGCGCATGCTCTTCACGTCCAGTGTTGGGAAGGTCAGGCATCGCAACCGACACAATTGGAGTCGGACTCTCCTTGTGGATTTGGGATTTCGAAGAACGCACAGTTCTTTGCGGTGCTACTGCTTTTGCCAGCTTTAGTCTTTTCATTTTTCTAGCGAGAGGCTGAGTGCTTCCATCCTCATGTGAAGCTGAACCACTAGCCATGAACATAGGCCAGGGCCTCAGCCGTTCCTTGCCAGTCCGTGTGGTAAATGGCATATTGGCAAGTTTACGCTTCTCCTCCGACAATTTTATTTTAGGTTTTGGAGTCCTTTTTTTACTGATATTTGGTGTTTTGGATTTGACATGCTCTGTACTATGACATTGGGCATCGGCCTTGGCAGACGACGTTGCTGGCATTTCATCGTCTCGGCCATGACTAGTGGCAGCAGCTTCAGCACGAGGTGGAAGTGGATCTTGATCTTTCCCTAATTTTGGAACCTCAACATTTTTGTTCTCCATATTTTAATAGGCACAACTAAAAGGCACCTCAGGTAAACAATGGAGATGGATGGATTGGATACTAGTATACAATTAAGGACTGGCTGCCGAGTGCCGACACAGAGGTAGCCACAGCCGTGAACTACCGCACTGTACTGTGTCTGCTGCTAATATATAGACTGGTTGATAAAGAGATAGTATACTCGTAACTAGTATGTATGTATAAAGAAAGAAAAAAAAACCACGGTTAGGTGGTATATACAATTATGGACGGGCTGCCGAGTGCCGACACAGAGGTAGCCACAGCCGTGAACTACCGCACTGTACTGTGTCTGCTGCTAATATATAGACTGGTTGATAAAGAGATAGTATACTCGTAACTAGTATGTATGTATAAAGAAAGAAAAAAAAACCACGGTTAGGTGGTATATACAATTATGGACGGGCTGCCGAGTGCCGACACAGAGGTAGCCACAGCCGTGAACTACCGCACTGTACTGTGTCTGCTGCTAATATAGACTGGTTGATAAAGAGATAGTATACTCGTAACTAGTATGTATGTATAAAGAAAGAAAAAAAAACCACGGTTAGGTGGTATATACAATTATGGACGGGCTGCCGAGTGCCGACACAGAGGTAGCCACAGCCGTGAACTACCGCACTGTACTGTGTCTGCTGCTAATATAGACTGGTTGATAAAGAGATAGTATACTCGTAACTAGTATGTATGTATAAAGAAAGAAAAAAAAAACCACGGTTAGGTGGTATATACAATTATGGACGGGCTGCCGAGTGCCGACACAGAGGTAGCCACAGCCGTGAACTACCGCACTGTACTGTGTCTGCTGCTAATATATAGACTGGTTGATAAAGAGATAGTATACTCGTAACTAGTATGTATGTATAAAGAAAGAAAAAAAAACCACGGTTAGGTGGTATATACAATTATGGACGGGCTGCCGAGTGCCGACACAGAGGTAGCCACAGCCGTGAACTACCGCACTGTACTGTGTCTGCTGCTAATATATAGACTGGTTGATAAAGAGATAGTATACTCGTAACTAGTATGTATGTATAAAGAAAGAAAAAAAAACCACGGTTAGGTGGTATATACAATTATGGACGGGCTGCCGAGTGCCGACACAGAGGTAGCCACAGCCGTGAACTACCGCACTGTACTGTGTCTGCTGCTAATATAGACTGGTTGATAAAGAGATAGTATACTCGTAACTAGTATGTATGTATAAAGAAAGAAAAAAAAACCACGGTTAGGTGGTATATACAATTATGGACGGGCTGCCGAGTGCCGACACAGAGGTAGCCACAGCCGTGAACTACCGCACTGTACTGTGTCTGCTGCTAATATAGACTGGTTGATAAAGAGATAGTATACTCGTAACTAGTATGACTATAAAGAAAGAAAAAAAAACCACGGTTAGGTGGTATATACAATTATGGACGGGCTGCCGAGTGCCGACACAGAGGTAGCCACAGCCGTGAACTACCGCACTGTACTGTGTCTGCTGCTAATATAGACTGGTTGATAAAGAGATAGTATACTACTAATATTATATATACTGGTGGTCAGGTCACTGGTCACTAGTCACACTGGCAGTGGCACTCCTGCAGCAAAAGTGTGCACTGTTTAATTTTAATATAATATTATGTACTCCTGGCTCCTGCTATAACCTATAACTGGCACTGCAGTGCTCCCCAGTCTCCCCCACAATTATAAGCTGTGTGAGCTGAGCACAGTCAGATATATATATACATTGATGCAGCACACTGGGCTGAGCAGTGCACACAGATATGGTATGTGACTGAGTCACTGTGTGTATCGTTTTTTTCAGGCAGAGAACGGATATATTAAATAAAACAAACAACTGCACTGTCTGGTGGTCACTGTGGTCGTCAGTCACTAAACTCTGCACTCTCTTCTACAGTATCACAGCCTCAGGTCAATCTCTCTCTCTCTCTCTCAACCCTAATCTAAATGGAGAGGACGCCAGCCACGTCCTCTCCCTATCAATCTCAATGCACGTGTGAAAATGGCGGCGACGCGCGGCTCCTTATATAGAATCCGAGTCTCGCGATAGAATCCGAGCCTCGCGAGAATCCGACAGCGTCATGATGACGTTCGGGCGCGCTCGGGTTAACCGAGCAAGGCGGGAAGATCCGAGTCGCTCGGACCCGTGAAAAAAAACATGAAGTTCGGGCGGGTTCGGATTCCGAGAAACCGAACCCGCTCATCTCTAGTATAAGATGAGAGTTCTATTTAAGATGGGATGTTACCCATAGCAACCAATCAGATTCTACTTCTCATTTATCTAGCACCTTCCAGAAGATAATACCTGGGATCTGATTGGTTGCTATGGGCAACATCCCATCTTACATAGAACTCCCATCTTAGTAAATTTACCCCCAAGGGGGAGATTCAAATGTCTGAAAAGTCAGTTGGGAGTCTGTTTTTTCCTATCAAGTAGACAGGAAAAAACAGACTCCCAACTGACTTTTCAAACATTTGAATCTCCCCCCTACTGTCCTTTCTGTCAGTGTTCTGTACTTCTTTTCAGCAACCCTATATTGCTATGGTGTATATTGTTTTGATACTCATTGTTATGTTATCTTAATAAATCCTATATTTTATGTCCTGTAAATTCCTTCAAAATGTGAGACTTTTTCTGAAACATATTATTGCCATTGTTACATATTTCTACAATTTGTCCATACTTTTTTCTTCATTTGATATATAACTTTAAATCTTCAATTTTCAAGTGTAAATGGCAATACAGTATGCATGTTTTTCCTCCTGCACAAATAGCTGCATATGATATCAAGTGGTCTTGAGGCTCTGCTCAATTATTTTAGGAATTGTGACTTTAGCTTTTATTAAACAAGTACATCTCACAATTGCTGGAGAGGCATCGCATCGATCCAGGAACACCGTTCACACTTGCGCCTGACCCGGTATTGACCCGGGAATAACCCTTTTTTATTCCCAGGTTGTAATACCGGGTCAGACGACCCGGGAACTTGCCAGGACCCCCGTTCACACTGCAAATAAATCCGGATTACTGCGCGTTCACGTGCAATAACCCGGATTTTTAAAGACAGTGTGAACGTGGTATAAGATGAGAGTTCTATTTAAGATGGGATGTTACCCATAGCAACCAATCAGATTCTACTTCTCATTTATCTAGCACCTTCCAGAAGATAATACCTGGGATCTGATTGGTTGCTATGGGCAACATCCCATCTTACATAGAACTCCCATCTTAGTAAATTTACCCCCAAGGGGGAGATTCAAATGTCTGAAAAGTCAGTTGGGAGTCTGTTTTTTCCTATCAAGTAGACAGGAAAAAACAGACTCCCAACTGACTTTTCAAACATTTGAATCTCCCCCCTACTGTCCTTTCTGTCAGTGTTCTGTACTTCTTTTCAGCAACCCTATATTGCTATGGTGTATATTGTTTTGATACTCATTGTTATGTTATCTTAATAAATCCTATATTTTATGTCCTGTAAATTCCTTCAAAATGTGAGACTTTTTCTGAAACATATTATTGCCATTGTTACATATTTCTACAATTTGTCCATACTTTTTTCTTCATTTGATATATAACTTTAAATCTTCAATTTTCAAGTGTAAATGGCAATACAGTATGCATGTTTTTCCTCCTGCACAAATAGCTGCATATGATATCAAGTGGTCTTGAGGCTCTGCTCAATTATTTTAGGAATTGTGACTTTAGCTTTTATTAAACAAGTACATCTCACAATTGCTGGACAGGCATCTGTGCCAACATGAGTGTATTTTTTTATTTAGTTTGCAGTTGCAAGACAATATACAGTAAGAATTAAATGTGTCTGTGGCTGATGGAGCTGCAGCTCAAGGTCCACACCCCAAAATAGTCTGCATCTGCATCAACATACCCTCCAACAATTTACACATAAAAATCGGTACAAATTTGAAAAGGGGGTGTGGCCATGGGTACAGTGCCGTGGCCACGTCCCTATTCCTATACTTTCAATGGAAGTTTGGAGAGCCAAAAATCGGTACAGACCATAAAAAAAGGTAATGTACCTGCCAAAAAGGTACACTTGGAGGGTATGTCACTGCATCTGCAGCAAGTCTGTGCTGTAGATAGGGAAGGGGGGGAATCCTTTTACTGCAGCATCCTATGTCCCCTGACTCCGCAACACAGCACCAGGGGCTGCCAGCCTGGAAGCCCCGAGATGGCTAATGTAACGGAGAGAGTGGGTCATATCGCGGAGGGTAATGTCTGGACGCTGAATCAATGTAAAAGGTGACAGTGCTGTGCAGTGCAGTGGGTGTACAGTGTCACTGACACTGCACAGCACTCTCACCTTTTATATTGATTCAGCGAGTCAGTCAGTTCTGCCAGCCAGTCACTTTTGTTAGCACCAGTGTCCCAACGCGCCGCATTACAGAGAAGTAGACACAATAAATAAACTACAGCTCCCAGCAGCCCTTATCACCAGAGCATTCCGGCGCTAAGGGCTGCTGGAAGCTGTAGTTTGAGTGCATCTTCTTCCCTGTAATACGGCACGTGGGGACACCAGCGTTAACAATAGTGACTGGCTGCTTGGCTGCTGTGGAAGTCTCTGGGAGAGCCACTGCCAAAGGGAGGACAGCAGCTTAGCTGCTTCCAGGAGGAGAAGCATTACCTGCCCCTCCCCCACTCGCAGTACCTCCAGGCCCAATCAGCGGCACCCCCACACACCTCCACCACCCACGGTTGCTCCGGACTCCCTCCCCCATCCGCAACACCCCCGCACCCACCCCTCTCCCACTTGTGGCAATTAGCCACAGCTACGACCGCAATTTCAGTATGATTGCTAAAAATTAGGTAGCCTCCTGCCAGCACAGCCTGACTGTGCCCACAGGAGGCCCGCCACCATTTTTCTGATGTCACGCAGCTGCCCTGATCATGCCCTTGTCACGTCCATTGTTTCTCCATCGCCTCCTCCATTTCTCTGTCGCCACCCCCTGCAATGCTCTGTCTTTGCCTGGAAACAGATCTTTGCTGCCCCGACACCCTCCGCCGTGCGAATGCCTCTGCCTGATTGATAGGCAGAAAAGATCGCATTTTCTGCGGGCAGCCTGCAGAAAATGCAGATGCATGTGCAGGATTGGGCCTGCGCATGCGCCCCGCATCCTCTTAGCAATTTTTGGTTGGATCGTATATTGCTATCCAACCTGTATTAGGCCCATTGTACTTTTAAAGATATTTTTAAAAGAAAATCTAGCAGCCACGTACTGTACAGTTGTGATACTCCCGAGGTAAGTGCCAACAATGTACAGGTCTTCTTGGTGTGCTTGGTTCCCTGGTCTTTAAGAGGACTTATCTTTTTTTCGGCTTTACCACCACCAGAGGCAGCACCCTGTGACAGAGAGGCAAACCAACACTAGTTTCCTTCCCCCCAGACACAATATCTGCACTTGAGTGAGGGTACAACACAATTTTATTTAGCGAGTGCCAGTTTTGGTGGCGGGGTATGCAAAATACAAATTAGTAAACTGTTACCAATGTCATGCAAATCTCACTGGAAAGAAGAATATCCCAATTACACCATGCACTTGAGAATGCACAGAATTTGCATAACACAATTATAGTATCTCAAATGAATAGCCTAAACTTGCCGTTAACAGTACTAAAGAAAGAGAGACACTCTATGAGGGTCATTCCGAGTTGATCGCATGCTGACGATTTTTGTAGCGCAGCGATCAGGATAAAAAAATGGCAAAACTGCGCATCCGTATGCACCACAATGCGCACGCGCATCATCTGGGTACAAACAGCATCGTTGTTGTGCACTGCTACTAGCGACGATTCCATTCGCACAGCCGATCGCAAGGAGATTGACAGGAAGAGGGCGTTTATGGGTGTCAAATGACTGTTTTCTGGGAGTGGTAGGGAAAACGCAGGCATGTCCAAGCGTTTGCAGGGCGGGTATCTGACGTCAATTCCGGGACCTCGGTCGCTGGAATCATCGCACAGCATAAGTAACTACAGGGCTGGTTTTGTTTTGCACAAAATGTTTTTGTACCACTCGTCTGAACATGCGATCGCACACTTGCAAAGCAAAAACACACTCCCCCGTGGGTGGCGACTATGCATTTGCAAAGCTGCTAAAAGTAGCTAGTGAGCGAATAACTCGGAAATGAGTCCCTTACCTCTATCAACAGTGCAGCAATAATCATAGAGGGGATTCAACCCCCTCATATATATATCCCCTAAAAAATGGGGTCATATTACCAAGCAGAGGGGAGCCTATCCCCTTTGTAATTTAACATTAGGGGCACCAGAGGGGAAGGGGAGCCTACCCCATTTTTAGTTTAACAAAAGGGGGCACCAGAGGGAAAGGGGAACCTACCCCCTTTTAGTTTAACACTATGTGGCACCGAAGGGAAAGGTAAGCCTACCCCCTTTTAAATTTAACACTCGGGGGCAGCAGAGGGAAAGGGGAGCCTATCTACTTTTTTGTTTAACAGTAGGGGCACCAAAGGTAAAGGGTAGCCTACCCCCTTTTTTACTTTGTTCCCCTTGAACAGAGTGCACAGCAGGAGATGTTAAGCAGTACTGCAGTGGAAGGTATTTGTAGGATCTCACCCCAAGCTGCAGCTCTTCTGCAACCTCTGATCGGCTCCACGTCTTCATCACCACCTGGGATGCTGAGCACTGCACCGGGCAGCGCTCTCTTCTGGGGTCCTCTGCGAAGTCCGCTCACTGCCGGTGAGTCTCTGGTCCTCTGCTGAGGTCTTCCTCTCTGCTCTGGACTTCTCTCTGTGCCATTTTCCCCTCAGCAGCTGGGAGTCCTTTCAGGGTCCTACTGGGAAGGTTGGGTGTCCTCTGCAATGCCTGCGCATCCTGTCACTGGCCAGTGCTACTTCTCTTCTCTAGCTGGGGGTTGTCCACTGTGTCACTGGTCCGTTCGCCATCCCTCTTCCTCCGTGCTGTAATTGCCCCTCATTGACAGCTTCTTCTGTCTGTTCCCAGACTTTCAAGCAGTGTGGCAGATGGCTCACTTCCATGGGGGTCTTCTCATTATATGTGGTGTCCTAGAACTAGGTTGGAGGGGATTCCTCAGTGGTGCCTGCTGTTCTCCTCCGCCAGTGCTCCTGGCTCCGGTCATCAGCTCCCAGCTCCACGATGATGGAGGAACACTCCCTTCTGCTATGGACTGGCCAGGAAAGACAGTTCCTCGATCTGGTGGCCATGCAGCAGGTTCTTCTACAGAAGTTCTGGGGGCGTCTCTGGCTCCACCAATTCTCAGATCCTCTCTCCAGGCGTGCAGTACATGGCATTCTCCTGCCTTCTTCCAGCTCCAGCCATCCGCTTTCCCAGAGAGAGAGAGAGAGAGAGTTCCCTTCTCCCACCAGAGCGGCCCCTTTTTTCCAACTCCCTTCCTCCCCTAGCTACTTTTGCCCTGTGACCCCAGCCACCAATCAGCTGGTTAAGGATTTTTCCAGGCTACTCATTGCTGGCTAGCTCAGGGACCTGCCAGCAACCCCAAACATGCACAGAGCAGGCCCACAGGGAGAGTTCACTCCCCTTGTCTAACAGGTTATAATGGGAGTGTAACTTCAACAGGGTATATACAAACAATTGAATGGCTATGGACCTCCAGCTCCTATCATACTGCACAACATCATGTGTGAGATATTATGGGTAGAAATTGCATTGGGGGGGGGGGGGGGGATATATAGTATTGGGGCTATGCTACAAGCTGCCTGGTATTAATGTGTCTGATGAGGAAATGTTGCTGAAGCAAATTGAAAAAGTGGTAGGAACAAGAGACGTAACAGTGATGGAAGATTTTAACTATACAGAGGTAAATTGGACAAATTATTCATGTGATACTGCTAGGGGTAATATGTTTTTAAACACACTAAATTATAACTACTTACTTCAACTAATCGAGGAACCAACTAGGTATCTTAGACCCGGTATTAACAAACAATGGAGATTTGATATCAAATATTACAGTAAGGGAGCCCATAGGAAACAGCGACCACAATATGGTCACATTCAATATTAGTTTTCATAAGCAGTCCTATATAGTCTCAACTAGGACTCTTAACTTTAGCAAAGACAACTTTGACATGATGAGGGAAGCCTCAAGGGAAACTGAATGGGAAATTTTGTTTCAAGGAAATAACACTATGGAGAAATGGAGTGTGTTAAAATCGCTGCTAGATGACAATACTCATAAATTTATTCCCATGGGCAGCAAACAAAGAACTAAAAATTCTAAACCAATGTGGCTTAACAAAAGGTTAAGGAACTAATGGGCAAAAAAAGGTGAGCATTCAAAAAATACAAAGCAGACGGGAAGGTGGAGTCATTCCAGCACTATAAGGATTGCAACAAAATAAGCAAAAAACAAAATAAGAGCGGCTAAAGTACATTAGAAACTAAAAAAACGTAGCAGCAAAGGAAAGTAAATCAAATCCCCAATTTTTTTAAAATATATCAACAGCAAAAGATTAAAGAAGGAGAGTATAGGCCCTTTAAAGGGCAAACTGGGAGTCTTAATCAAAAACTATAATGACATAGTGGCTAAACTAAAGGAGTTTTTCTCATCAATATTCACAATAGAGGACCAGATGCAGGATTTAACACACAACCTCAATAATGATAATGTCCCACTGCTATGTGCTTATTTAAGTGAGGAGGAAGTATGTGACCAATTAAAAAAAACTAAGATTAATAACTCACCTGGTCCCGACGGTATTCACCAAAGGGTTCTCATGAAACTACACTCCGAACTAGCAAGACCACTATTTTTTATCTACAATGACACACTTACATCAGGCATGGTTCCCAAAGACTGGCATATAGTGGAAATAGTGCCAATTTTCAAAAAGGAAAGTAAAGCTGAACCAGGCAATTATAGACCAGTTAGTCTTACATCTATAGTGGGGAAAGTACTGGAAAGTATTCCAAGGGATAGTATGCAGAAGTTCCTTGAAGCCAAAAAGGTTATTAATAGGAACCAACATGGATTTGTGAAGGATAGATCATGTCAAACAAACTTACTAGGCTTTTATGAAACAGTGCGAACCTTGATCAGCGCAAGGTGGTGGATGTAATCTTTTTAGACTTTGCTAAAACTTTCGTACCGCATATGAGACTTATCTATAAGTTACAAGAACTGGGGCTAGGGAGCACAATATGCACTTGGGTTATTAATTGGTTAAATAATAGGAGGCAGCACGTTGTGGTAAATAAAACTTTTACAAATTGGACTGAAGTACTAAGTGGTGTGCGACAAGGGTCTGTACTTGGACCACTATTGGTCAACATTTTCATTAACGATCTAGCAGTAGTAGGTCTAGAGAAAATGGTGTCAATTTTTGCAGATGATACCAAACTTTGTAAGGTTATAAATTCGGAGGGAGATGCTGAGTCTATCCAGAACGACTTAGTTAAACCGTAATCTTGGGCAGCAAAATGGAGAATAAGGTTCAATACAGACAAGTGCAAGGTAATGCACTTTGGTAGCAAGAACACAAATAACACCTACATACTAAATGGGGTGATTTTAGATGATTCTGTACTGGAAAAAGACTTAGGTGTTCACATAGAAAACAAACTTAGCAGCAGTACCCAATGTAGGATTGCAGCAAAAAAGGCAAACACGGTACTAGCATGCATAAAGAGTGGAATTGATGCAAGAGATGAGAGTGTTATACTCCCAGTATATAAATCACTAGTGAGACCACATCTGGAATACTGTGCACAGTTTTGGGCACCATACTACAAAAAGGATATCCTGGAACTAGAAAAGGTTCAGAGGCGGGAGACCAAACTAATTAAGGGGATGGAGACGCTGGAATACCAGGAAAGACTTGCAAGGCTAGACATGTTTACACTGGAAAAGAGGAGACTTTGAGGGGACATGATCAACATTTACAAATATATAAGGGGACAATACACAGAGCTTGTAGGGGATCTGTTTTTGGTAAGATCAATACAGAGGACACGTGGACACCCGCTTAGGTTAGAGGAGATGAGATTCCTGACACAGAGGCAAAAACGTTTTGTTCACAGTAAGGACAATACGAGTTTGGAATTCCCTACCTGAGAGAGTAGCAATGTCGGACTCGGTCAACACTTTTAAGAATGGGCTAGATAAATTTCTAATGAATAAGGACATACAGGGTTACGGTGCATAGATCCCGCACTATAGTTATAAAAAAATTAGGAATAAACAGAACGGCTGACTTTAGCAAGAGATAAAATTAGTCCTGAAAATATTACAGAGTACGAGAACACAAATAGGTTGAACTCGATGGACAAATTGTCTTTTTTCAACCTCAGAAACTATGTAACTATGGATATCACTTTGTATAGCTATGCACTTGATATACAGTATATTAATAGAGTACAGGAACAGGAAGACTAGGAAATATTTATTGCCAGGAGATGGAAAAAAAAATCCATTTTGCATTTTCTGAGAACACTGTGTTACTAATATTTTTCTCTAAATAACTTTATTTTTTATATAGTGAAATTGGCTGCATTCCACGTTACAGTCGTTGGGAGAGAAAAAGAGATTGACTTGTACAGATAAAAAGAAAATTATTATTTCTGTGTAATGCTACTGCCCACTAAAAGATAATGCATGCTGTCCATCTTTGCATGAGAATGTCCTGCTGAACCAAAGTGTCCAGTAACTCCTAGGGCGTACGCCACGCTAGGAAAATTCTGGAGAGGTTAATAGGCTGCTGAAAGACTATTGCTACAGATAATAAATATTGAAAATGCAGGCTGTTGATAGCTGGTACAGTAAGTAGCATGAACATGGTTTCCAAATAATAAAATAATAACGCTTTCCATAGCTTTGGGCTATTTCACAAAATGCTGTTTTTACGTTTAACAATATGTTTGACTTTGTGCCTCATTCCCTGTATATTTCTTGTGTGTGTGACTTTGAGGAATTCTTCTTTGAGAGTAGCTAAGAGCAAAATGATAATAATAGAGGGAAAAATAAAACTGTTGGTAATAATCTTGTACGCAGTGTTCTTTTATGTCGGCTCTGGGGTGAAAAGAGATGAGGCTTTAAGACATATATGCATAGATTTAACCTTTATGTAAAATGTACCTGTTGTGCATATAGCTGCATCCACCAATCTGCAACTGCAGCTAGAAACTGTTTTATTACCAGGCATTGATTTCTACGGCAAACATATCCTTTGTTATCACTTACTTTGTACTTAAATGCTGAAAGTACAAAATACAGTATAATGCATGGAGCATTTAAAGTACAGCTACAGTAGTATTTAAGTGAGTACAAAGGGTTTGTTTTCCATAAAGGTCAATAAAAAAACAAACATATATATAGCATTGGCCATGGTTTACATCAGGGATGGGGAACCTTCGGGCCCCCAGCTGTTGTTGAACTACACATACTAGCATGCCTTGCTACAGTTTTGCTATTTGGACATTCTAAAACTGTTGCAGGGCATGCTGGGATGTGTAGTTGAACAACAGCTGGAGGGCCGAAGGTTCCCCATCCCTGGTTTACATGGATCCAGCTAACTAATGTGCAAATTATTTCAGACCAAATAAGCTGGTTTTTCTCACAACATAGAGATAAATTTACTAAGGCGGGTGTTTTTTTTAGAACTGGTGATGTTGCTCATAGCAACCAATCAGTCTCTACTTAATATTTATCTAGCTGCTTCTAAAAGATAATAAATAGAATCGGATTGGTTGCTATGGGCAACATCACCAACATCACCAGTTCTAAAAAAAACTCCTACCTTAGTAAATTTACCCCATAGTTACTTGCATTGATTGGAGATGTTTTTATACCACCCAAGATGATGTCTGCAGAGAGGTAGAGTGTGTTTACCTGCTCCTGGGCACAGTACTGAGAATAAGGCAAGATGGCTATTGGGCAGTCTGGCCACCCTGTGAAAATATGATACGTCTATAAACAATTCTATGACACGGACCACAAAATACAGAAATTTTGACGTAACCAATTATTTAAATAAGCATGTTGGGGTATGGGCTTTGGAGTATCTTTTTGTAGGAACAAGTTTGCATTGCTCATGATGATTACTAGAAGCAAATCATACATGCACATACAAATGCCGTAACAAGTGACTATTCACATTTTTACTGTGTGTGAGAGAGGCGGTGCGGTGCCTGCTGCCGTACAGTTGTATTCTCACTGCTTACCTGATGTCCCACCATCTCACCTTCACCTTCGAAAACCGACGGTCCTGGAACTCCAGCTGGACCTTGTACACGATGTTCTGTAAGGAAGGAGATAGGGTGAGAACCATCCCTTTCTAAAGAAGACGGAAGCGCCCACCGAACCTAGAAGTGTCCACAAATAGGGACATTGGGCTTAAGTGAGTGTCATCCTCAGCACTCTTGGCCTCAGAGCCGGAATTATCACTTATTTGTGCATCAGGTGAAACTCCACTGTCCGCCCAGAAGAAAGGAAGATAGGTAGGGACAAACACACACCGATAGGGACACACTAACAGATGTTTCTCACTGTCGACAATCTTGTACTTTTCCTGCTTCTTCACTTACAGGTGCCTGTAAGGAGACAAAAACACCACAACAACTGTGCAGGTCCTAAACCTCACCTAGTGTACATCCACTACACTAGCTCATTAACAGAGCCCTTAAACTTGTTCTGGTGTATGTGGTGCGTCACAAACTCTCCACACAAACATCAAACTTTGCCCTGCACTGAAAAAGCACATATCATAATAACACAGTACAAGAATAAGTAACATCCTTTCTTTTTACGTCCCTGCCTACCTAGAACTGGCCAGCCCTTCCCTAACAGGCGCAGATTGAAGTGAACTGAGCATAGTGCCCAGATCACCCTTATAATGTACTGCAGCTCAGGCTTTCAAATCTGCCTATAATGGCCGCTGTAGTGATCAGGGCCTACTGCCCAGATCACTTTATTTACCTGTTCACCTGGAAGGGGAGGGGGGGAGTTTGGGGTGCTGCTGAAACTATTAGGGCCCAGTGCCCTCTAAGGGTGCACAGTCCATAGGCCTAAATCATGCCCACAGGTCTAATGCCCACCTACCAGGCAACAGGCCTTAGCCTGAATGTCCCCATAGTCCAAGTTCCCAATCCCTGATGGTCTGGGGGAGGGGGGGGGGGGGGGGGGGTGTAGGTGACAGGCGCATTGGGAGACATGCCCTGGCAAAAGCTAATGCAAATTTATTTGTCAATTATGCCTCACAGAGGGAAAAATTTCAATTGGGTGCAGGGAATGCTGCACGGGGAACAGCTCTGGGTTTCACACTCGAAGCTATACAATTAATTGTTGCTCTACCTGCACGGTATCTGTTAATCCATTGATTACTTTTTGAAACATGTTAAAATACAGATTCTGCATTTTAACATGGAATTTTGCTTGCAGCTTCTAAGGCTTTGAGAAAAAAAAACACCCTCTGCCAAAACTCTGCAATTAATAGAATCAAGCAGCACCTTCAATTAGCTGCTGGGTAATTCCTGCAGTTAATTGAACCTCCCCCTTACAATTTTATATTCTGCTGAATGAAAAATAAATTTAAATGTAAAAAATAGTAAAATAAATATATAATATTGTGCATATGATCCTACATTATACTGTATACACTTTCTGAAAAAACCCTTTTTAAAAATATGTAAAACAGATCAGTACAAACTCGCTACACGTGAAGTCCATTTTAATGGTTGTCTGGTTGGGAAAACAGCCATTTTATTACAGTACAGTATGCAATAACAATGGCTCATGTAGAAATTCATTGATATTCGGCATTATAATAGATAGTGTTTGTTATGTTGCCTGGGGAACAAAGCTACTACATCTGAACTCTTTCCGTTTATTCTTTCTTTAAAACATTCTTGAATTTCTTTGCTTGCATGTAGTGAACCCTTTTATAGAAATTCAAATAATGATTTTGCTTGTCAGTCGCTTAAGGAGAGGAATTAAAAAATGTATACAAAAATGGATGAAAATACAGATAGCAGTTAAAGAGAAGTGAAAATGTATTCAAACAGAAAAAAAATAACAAAATAGAAACTGGTAAAGGTAATAAAAAACAATGTAATTACTTGAACTTTAAAATAACTTACTAGCAATTAAGAAAATTACTGAGTAGTATTAGTAGTATTAATAGTAGTAGCAGTAGCAGCAGCAGCAGCAGCAGAAGTAGTAGTAGTAGTAGTAATAGTAATAGTAGTATTAATTGTAGTAGGAGTAGTATTAGTAGTAGTACTAGCAGTAGCAGTAGTAGGAAAGTAGTAATAATAGTAATAGTAGCAGCAGCAGAAGCAGTAGTAGTAGTTGTAGTAGCAGCAACAACAGCAGTAGCAGTAATAGTAGCAGTAGTAGCAGCAATAGTAGTAGTAGCAGCAGCAGTAGCAGTAGTAGTAGTAGTATCAGTAGTAGTAGTAGCAGCAGCAGCAGCAGTAGTAGTAGTAGTATCAGTAGTAGTAGTAGCAGCAGCAGCAGCAGCAGTAGTAGTAGTAGTAGTAGTAGCAGTAGTAGTAATACTAGTAGCAGCAACAGGAATAGAAGAAGTAGTAGTAGTAGCAGCAGCAGCAGCAGCAGTAGTAGTAGTAGTAGCAGTAATAGTAGCAGCAGTAGTAGCAGCAGTAGTAGTAGTAGTAGTAGTAGCAGCAGCAGCAGTAGTAAGAGTACTAGTAGCAGCAGCAGTAGTAGTAGTAGCAGCAGCAACAGCAGTAGTAGCAGTAGTAGTAGCTGCAGCAGCAGTAGTTGTAGTAGTAGTAACAGCAGCAGCAGTAGTAGTAGTAGTAGTAGTAGTAGTAGTAGAACAGCAGCAGTAGTAGTAGCAGTAGTAGTAGTAGTAGTAGTAGTAGTAGTAACAGTAGTAGTAGTAACAGCAGCAGTAATAGTAGTAGTAGTAGTAGTAGTAGTAGTAGCAGCAGCAGCAATATTAGAAGTAGTAGTAGTAGAAGCAGCAGTAGTAATAGTAGCAGAAGAGGCAGTAGTAGTTGTAGAGTAGTAGTAATAGTATCAGTAGTAGTAGTAGTAGCAGCAGCAGCAGGCGCAGTAGTAGTAGCAGAAGCAGCAGCAGTAGTAGTAAAAATAGTAGTAGTAGTAGCAGCAGAAGCAGCAGCAGCAGTAGTAGTAGTAGTAGAAGCAGCAGCAATAGTGAAGTAGTAATGGTAGCAGCAACAGTAGTAGCAGCAGCAGCAGCAGCAGCAGCAGCAGTAGTAGTAGTATTAACAGCAGCAGAAGTAGTAGTAGTAGTAGTAACAGCAGTAGTAGTAGCAGCAGCAGCAATAGCAGTAGTAGTAGTAGTAGTAGTAACAGCAGCAGTAGTAGAAGTAGTAGTAGTAGTAGTAGTAGTAGTACCAGTAGTAGTAGTAGTAGTAGCAGCAGCAGCAGCAGCAGCAGTAGTAGCAGTATTAGTAGCAGCAGCAGTAGTAGTAGTAGTAGCAGCAGCAATATTAGAAGTAGTAATAGTAGAAGCAGCAGTAGTAGTAGTAGTAGTAGCAGAAGAGGCAGTAGTAGTTATAGAGTGGTAGTAATAGTAGCAGCAGTAGTAACAGTAGCAGCAACAGCAGTAGTATCAGTAGCAGTAGCAGCAGCCGCAGTAGTAGTAGCAGAAGCAGCAGCAGTAGTAGTAGTAATAATAGTAGTATCAGTAGTAGTAGTAGTAGCAGAAGCAGCAGCAGTAGTAGTAGTAATAATAGTAGTATTAGTAGTAGTAGTAGTAGTAGTAGTAGTAGTAGTAGTAGTAGTAGTAGCAGCAGCAGCAGCAGTAGTAGTAGTAATAATAGTAGTAGTAGTAGCAGCAGCAGCAGCAGTAGTAGTAGTAATAATAGTAGTAGTAGTAGTAGTAGTAGTAGTAGTAGCAGCAGTAGTAGTAGTAGCAGAAGCAGCAGCAGTAGTAGTAGTAATAATAGTAGTAGTAGTAGTAGTAGTAGTAGTAGTAGTAGTAGTAGTAGCAGCAGTAGTAGTAGTAGCAGAAGCAGCAGCAGTAGTAGTAGTAATAATAGTAGTAGTAGTAGTAGTAGTAGTAGTAGTAGTAGTAGTAGTAGCAGCAGTAGTAGTAGTAGCAGAATAGTAGTAGCAGAAGCAGCAGCAGTAGTAGTAGTAATAATAGTAGTAGTAGTAGTAGTAGTAGTAGTAGCAGCAGTAGTAGTAGTAGCAGCATCAGCAATAGTGAAGTAGTAATAGTAGCAGCAACAGCAGTAGTAGTAGCAGTAGCAGTAACAGCAGCAGCAGCAATAGTAGAAGTAGCAGCAGCAACATCACTAGCAGTAGTAGCAGTAGCATTAGTACCAGTAGTAGTAGTATTAGTAGTAGTAGTAGTAACAGTAGTAGTATTAGTAGCAGTAGTAGTAGCAGCAGTAGTAGTAGCAGCAGTAGTAGTAGTAGCAGCAGCAGTATTATTATTATTATTAGTAGTAGTAGTAGTAGTAGTAGTAGTAGTAGTAGTAGTAGTAGTAGTAATAAGGGGAAATTCTATTGGGCACGAGACTTTCTCCTGAGACCCACAGTATCCAATTTAAAAAAAACGGTAGAAGGGTTTTCATCTCTGAAAACTGTGGTGCATGGAAAGGTTAGAAAATGATAGTTTCTCTTCCGATGGTCCCAGCTGCTCCTGGTGAGAGGAAGACACCACTTGATAAGTTGAATAATTACAGACTAATTAAGCTAATTGGAAACTTCACATTGCGTAATTAGTCCTGAGTATGGGGTGCCACCTGGGTGCCAGAGCAAGTCCTCGTGATTTTTCCTAAAAATAACAAATTTAGGAAGAATCAGACTTCCTCTGGGGGTGCATAAAAAAAAGATGTGGTGATTGCTATAGAAGATGCAGTGATTTCTATAGAAATCACAGTGTGCCGTTTTCTCTCTTTTAATTGAATAGCAAAACCCTACGCCCTAGGCTTTTTAAACTTCTCTCTTTTCATTGAATTCCTCCCATAGAATAGTAGAAGTATTTTGTTAAATAAAGTTGTTTAAAATGAAAGTTCAATTCCCTTGATAAGTAGTCATTCTGTATATACTATATTTGCAAATTCATCAAATACATGCTAGTAATTTGTATCTGTAAAATACAGTATATGGGGTTATATTTGTTAAACAGCAGATTCTAAAATCAGGTAATCCATACCTCCCAACTTTTTAAAGGGGTGTAGCCTCGTTGCCAGGGGTTCTCACACCCTTGTGTGAAGTGCCGTAATTGTGGTCCACGCCCCATTTTCATCACTATGTGGGCATGACCAGGGCCCTGTGAGCTACTGGCCATGTCCCTGTCCCTTTCTCAACATATTCTGTACATAGGCATACAATAGCTATTCACCGCTGCTCTGCTAAGCTGAGCAGTGGGTGAGGGAGGGTCTCCCAACTGCCCCGCCCCCACCACCACCACCACCACCACCACGGAACACTGCAAACCATGGAACAGCCAAAATCATGGAGGTGGGAGAAGAAAACAAGACCTGCACATTGTGCACTTGCAGTAGTAATTTAGAACTCCAGGCTTTCTGAATTGCACAGCTGCAAGTGGAAAAATAGACACACCCAGAGCCAGCGGGAAGTCAGAAGCAGGTGAGGGGTTTAAAACTCCCAAACACCCACTGTGCATTGTGCTGATGCCTGCTAGAGGCCAGTTAGTAGACCAAAGTGTGCCAGGAAATCATGGCAGATGAGGGCTGTTGGTCATTGCAGCAGGATGACTGTTGAGCGCGCAAGGGCTAAGACATTTACCTTACACCTGTTTGTTTATTTTTATGTACGTGTGTGACCAGGCCCAAGCCTGAGTATGCTATGCACAGTGTCTGATGCCATTAAAGACACTGTGTTTCACCAGAAAACCTGCCTGCCGAGTCTTTACTTCAAGTACCCGTTTTACATTGTGTATATTATTTTTGTGTTTTATGTACCTAGGGCTTGATTCCGAGGTGCATGCAGATCATGTGCAGCTACAATTTCTCATGGATTCTCAAGTACAAAAATATGCAAATGGGAGTCCACCCTGGACCACCAATACATTACAGAGGCAGTCTCAAGTAATAGCCATGTAGTATGCATCAGCTACACACATACCAACTTGTCGGCATCTGCCCATAGATTTAGTGGTCATTTTGCCCATAGGAAGAATATTATTGGGTGCCCGCTCCTCCCTGGAATTCTGATGAGACTCCGACCCCTCTAGCTACCTCTATTGTTGACCTTTTGTGTGCTAAGAACTCTTCTGCAGGTTCCCAGATTGCACATGCGAACACTTCCAGATGTTCCATGATATCAACCTAATCTTTTAGGCTCCTGGGCTTCATAAGCACCCACTTCTGAGACTCCCTCTGATGCATCATGGGGGAAGTAGCCTTTGTTCTGTATTCAAATAGCAGCAGCTACATTGGTACACTGGGAAGTTCTGATGCAGTGGGACTGCTGTGCCGCGCCCATCTAGAAGTACTCCTAGACACATGCCTCATGTGCGTAATGGGAAATCCAGCACTGCATATGACAACACAAAACACTATTTCACAGCCTGACCCCCTGGAAAATAAAAAAGAGGAAAGTCTGCCAATCTTCCAGTGCCACAGGTGGCAACTGGGTTCACCCTTGCCTGGTCCTCATGCTACTAAATCCACAATATGCCACTCTAATACTTTACCAGCTCAACTTTTCAGTCAATGTAGAAGAGATGTAGCACAACTGAAAACCCCTCAATCGAATTATAGAAAGGGTTAAGGATTTCCACAGGGAAACAATTACAGGTATGTGTCAGTATATTGGCATTCTAAGCTTTGCCATGCTGGAAAAGTGTCATTTATTTCCATGGTATTTACTGTATTATGGCATTTATCCTAAAACTATTCTGCAATGCTTAACCTTTCTTAACATATTTTTACATAGGAACAATGCTTTACATGTTATTTAAATAGTTTCAGATTTTTCGGTGTAGAGGGTGAAAAGATTCAAGTACAAGAGGAGATAACAAGATACAGTATCTGGGTAATTTGTTTACAATGTAGGAAAATCAAAGTCAAATGAGTTTATACCTGATAAAGAATGAGATGACCAAAATCAATTAAAAATAAATAAGAACAAAGATGCCAGATTTGGGTCACGCAGCATAAAGAGAGCTGTGCCACCTTGTAATTCATTACAGGCTTTAGAATTAATGAAAGGTTCCATTAATGTTTATGTAAAGCATTTTAAAGATTTAATAGTCTGTCTGATGCAACAATTGTTTCATTTTCTGCCACTGTAGTAAAGCAGCTCATTATATTTCACATACTCAGCAGCAACTGTGTCTGCTATATTGTTCTGATCTATCTATGCCCTTCCAAGCCTTGAAAGGTTTTTTTTTCCTTTAAACTTTACTTGTGATTATTGATATTTTTCATTAACAGCTGAACTGGGAAAGGTCTGCAATTTTCTTTATTTCTTTATAAGGCTCCGCCAAGTGTGAATGATAAACAAAGCTAAAATACAATCATCTCTAAGACAGGGCTATATGTGTCTTCTATCAAAGTAACGCAATGTACTATTGATTAACGTTCTTGCGGTAATTCAGCCCTTTAACACCTCATCTGCTTTCAGCTGCCAGTCTTGTTAAAATGAACAGAATTATAAGTTAATGGTTTATAACGAACACTGGTATTCAGCTTTTGTCTGCCAGTTCTTGCTCTGCAGCAACCATTATCATAGCTCTTTCAGATCCAAGGGCACAAATACAGGTCCTCCCAAAGAAAATTGTGGATAAAAAACTTAATTGAAAGAAAAAAAAAGAATATTTTATTTTATTTTTAGGCAGAAAAGAAGCATAAGAAACAAGCAGCTTTCAAAGAAACCAATTCATAATGCAGATGTTCAACATAAAACCAGTGCTTTGAGATTATGGAAAACTAAACCTAAAAATTCAAGTTTAACATACAAAAACAAATTTAGAACACTGAAAAAATTCCACAGCTGAACATTTAGGTAGCATCTTATTCATAGAGGAAGAATGTACTCCTACTGCAGCTATACCAAGCACTTCAAAATCATTTTGCACCTGCATGATTTGGGGCTTTGTTCAAACCTATGAAATATTAAATGCACTTTCCATCCACTTGACAATATCTGAAAAGCATACAAAATATGATGAATTGTTCCTTGTGTGCCTGTTGGCACCATTCCAATTAAAATTTTTAATGATACACTTAAACAGTGCCAGATTAAGGTCCACAAGGGCCTGGGGCTGAAAATTATGAAAAACCTATTGCGTGATGCTGCAGGTAGTGTGCCCAATGCTGGTGGTGTGTGGCTGGTAATATGGGGGCACGACCAATGCTGTGGGGGTATGGCTGGCACCATGGAGGGCAGAGCTAGCTGTAACCTTTAACCTACATAGAGACTCTTCACATATATTAATAGTGTAATGTGAGAGTCTACTAATGAAAAAAGGGAAACACCCCTGGTTGACCCCTGGGAGAATGACAGTTGCGGACATGTGGGGGTTTGGCAGGGGCCTCGGACATCCACTGCCTGGATGCTATAAAAGGGAGAAAATAAATACTGTTTGTCTACAGCAGCACTGTGTCAAAGTCGAAAAATATAGCGACCTATGATGCCTTGTACTAACCCCATGCGCTTGCCCACTGCACGTGCACATTCTCTCCCGTACGTGCGCATATTCGCAGTTGCGTGACGGCGCCTCCACGGTCGTGCGCTCATGCGCGTGGTATGCGCATTTACGGTAGAGTTTGTGTGCGTCTGGCGGGCGACTCGATCGTTACATAGTTAATATAAATAGTGTATTTTATAGGTTATGGTCCCCTTAATAATATCAGTAAGTTTGTTTAATGTAACTGGTTCATGGACAGAGAGATCCCTCTTTACATGATACGGAGGGTCAGACAGGTTTTGAGCAGTGGTGTTTAGTATGTAACGGAAGAGTATTTTATTAGTAACATTCCGGTGTTGGTTTGAAAGAGATTTATCGCTCCTGCGTATAGTTATGTTTATAAGAAGTTTATGGACATTTACTGTATTTGCAGTTCATTATCCATGTGGCGGGAAACCTGAGATTCCCTCCCACCTGAGCAGTTTGAAATAGTCACAGCCCACCTGTTCGAATCAACCTATGACCTTTCGTTATAATGTGAAGACAGATTCCTGTGTCCAATGAACAATGAGATTGTAGGGCCCTTTGTAGTGTACTGTACTTTGTGTATATAAGAACAGCCAGTCTGGGCCAGCTCAGTCTTCTCTCCACAAAGGTTTTCATCATTGACTAACTAGAGAGCTGGTTCCAGGACTGCGCTAGCGATCATTCCCCACGTGTGTAAGTTCTCTGTGACCAACTTATTCTCTGTCTGTATTTGCCATACTCTCTCTCCCTCTCTCTCACTGTTATTGTTTAGGATTAAGACGCTATTGTATATTTATGTCGTTATTCTGTTTAGGTGTTTTATGTTAGTGCTGTAGTGTATAAGCTGTTAACTGTTTTCCCCTTTTTACATAGCTAAATCTCGTTAGTAAAGGTGTTGGAACCTCAGCAAGGTGTCTGTGTTTCTCTAGCTAGTATAGAGGGTTTCTGAGCATCTCAATCGCTCAATAAGCTTTTATAAAATAGAGGATAATCAGCGTTACATTGTGTTAACATTACAAGACCAAGGTTTACAGTATAGGCTTAGCCTTTCAGTGTGTTGCATACAAGGTTTACTGTGTGTCATCCTGTGAGCGTCTGCGCCGCTCGTGTTACTCTCGTGGACACAGCGTCTGATACGCTAGTAGCATAGCATTACGGTGCTCGGGCCGCCTATAGCGTGCTCGATACCCAGCGTAAGCCGTGAGCGAACGTGCCGCTCGTGCGTCTTGACCACGGCCTAGCGTCTGCAACGCTAAGTGCGTACCATTACGGTACCACGTACGCCCATTTGCGTATTGAGTCTCTTACCAATATACAGTGAATGTTATAAGATAAATAACTAGCTTTATCAATTGACGGCTCGTCCGTCCTCCACATATCCGCTCTAGCGAACACAAGCAGACTTTATCTGTCAGCAAAGGGCGGGAAGTTAGTATCCCTTCGTATCCGTGTTGGTGGTGAGGGATACGGTAGTGCTGACTAGATAAGCGTCTGCATCGCTACGTTGTAGGTGTGCTGGTGGAATCCGGAACCGGAAGGAAAGAACAGTACGCTATTGTTTTTTAAAACTGTTTCATTTTTGTTTGGTACACATTGCATACGCAACACAAGCACACACCTGTATTTTCATTGGTATTTTCACATCTCGCCTTCCTGTTTGCCATTTATCATTGATAAAGCTGAGAAAGATTTGTTGCTATTGGTAGTTAAAAGTAAAAATGAATACGTAAGGAAGTAATTTGTAAAACACGCACAAGGCTTTGCCTAAGATACAAGGATGTTCTGTGTGGTGCTCGGTAAATGATTACAGTTAAATATCATTTGCATTGATAGAAACGTGTTACTTGTGTTACTGTGGACGTGTCTGGCCTGTGTACACGTGTCCCTAACAAAGGGCGGGACAAGCGTACGCGACGCAAGGGCTTACACACGTAGCGTATATTACGCAACGGAGGGTATGGGTACGCCCACATAATACAAATCACACGATAGTATTGTTTTAGTAGGCGATACGGAAGCAACGCGATAATAGCGCAAGTTAATCTCAGTGTCCTAAATTTTAGCGTAAAAGATCCTTCTCTAGTTGCAACTCCTCTGGGATTAGCCTGCGATACTGAATGAAAGGAATTTCTGTACAGAAATGAAAGTAAAGAGTATATGAGGTGAAAGAGTGTGTGCATATATATATATAAGTTTCTCATTTTGGTTGGAGCCCCCAGAAGTCGAGTTCTCGTGAGGTACATCCGTGAAAGTGACAGCGCGTGGTGGCTTGGGAGGCATCCCTTGTTAAATATTAAAATAAGAGCATTAGAGTATAGCAGATTAGGAGGTCTACTGTAGACACAGACCAGGAGGACACGGACCAGGAGGTCCAGAGACAGACCAGGAGGTCTAGGTACAGCAGACTAGGAAGTCCGCTATAGATAGAGTCAAGAAGCACAACCCCAGGAGGGTTGGTGCGGTACCCATATAGGCCATTAAGCTCTGGCTGAAGGAATTCGCAGCCACAATTATCGATTCCACTGGTCGTTCCGCACATAAGATTAGTTGCTTATGTGCAGTACGATTGTACCGCATGTAATTGTGTGCATTAGTTTGTAACTTGACCCAGTACCGTTTGCGTATGAGAGGGGTCATAAACGCTATTTGTACATTCTAACGTGATTTGTGTAAATTTTTTTTATTTTAAGGGAGGTTCGCTGGTCACTCAGGAATTCTCTAACAACCGATACTTGCTGGGGACGGGTAACCTACTCCCACAACGCCCCAGTAAATAAAGGTTTATAGGGGCCCTAGGTTGGGTACATCAGCTCTGAGTCAGTGATTGAAGTACTGGCCAACGTGGGCGAAGAGTGAGTGAAAGCACTCGGTCGAACTTTCACCGTCGGCTTACCCCGGGCAACTTGGTTTTTGTAAGGGTTCGCTGAAGACCCTGATTTGAAGGTCAGAGGTAGTGAAAGCAACACCTGCAAAGATGGGGGCCAGTTGTTCAGGTAAGGGACGATCAACCATGGTTCAGGTTGATTTAGTAAACCGGCCATTAGGGTCGGCAAGGTATATTATGTGTGAAAAATACGGATCACACACAGAGGTTTTGTGCAATGAATGGGAAAGAATGACTGTGCATGACGGGGAAAAGTTCCCACGGGTAGGCAGTTTTAGTCCCGAGGTGTTACAAAATCTAAGGAGAAGGATATGTCTAATTAAATCCAGCAAGCAGCGGATCAGACATTATGATTATTTACAATTATGGCAACAGGAGGGTGAAATACAAAGAGGATTGGCTCAAGCGGCTGGATCTAACCCTATCAGGAAACTGATATCCACCGCACCACCACCACCATACATAACAGGAGAGAAAGTGGTCACAGAGAATGGCACACTGGTGTATGATAAACATGCACTTAGTAACTGTATAGATGTTAAGAATAATGTAACTAAGATTGTTGATGCTAATACTAATCCGTGCAAGCTGTACCCTGTTTTAAACTTTCCCCAGGATTGTGACCAAGAGGATGAGCCCAGCACAATATCGGCACTCTCTCTAGCAGCCACCATACAAGAGACTACAGTGGGCACGTCCCAACCAGTAAGAGCAGTATCAAAGGCCCCTAGTGGAGGGACAGGTGAGGTCGTGTCGGCAGGTAAGTACGGAACTGTACATTATGCAGAGACCATTTCACCAAATGTTGTAGAATCAACCCAGAGTGATATTATTGAACTTAATCCCGTTAGGGTAATTGCAGTCCCAAATGGGAAAACTGACACTTCAGGAGTCACTCCTGTCATAAACATCGCCATGCACTGCCCCTTTTCCCGAACAGAATTAAGATCAATAGTGTCTGAATTCCCTGATCCTAGGAAAGATCTAGTTGCAAGCCAGAAGTACATTAGAGAGCTAGGAAATTCTGTAGAGCCCAATAACAAAGATTGGCGGACATTGCTGAGGGCATGTTTACCCTCCAATGTCGACTCAGCGAAATTTATAGCTGACTGTAGACTAGATGAAGAGGTACCCCTTACTGAGGAGTACAATCAAGATAATGTGAAAAGAATTAATTTGCAGCTAGGAGTATATTTCCCTGCTGTTGTAAAGTGGAGCAAAATTTTTTCCATAAAACAAAAAGAAGGGGAAACTGCTTCTGAGTATATCCATCGGGCACTACAGGAAATGGCAAGTACACTGGTATAGAAGACATCAAAACAAATGTACATCATAGGGAAGTAGCAGTTTCTGTGTTAATGGATGGTTTAAAAGAAACTTTAAGGACTAGAGTACAGACCACTAGACCAGATTGGAGAGGTTTGTCGGTGGCTGCTTTGGGAGAGGCCGCTATGGGGCATGATCGGAATATCACCAGACACAGGGAGTCGCAGAGTGATAAGCTGATGGCCGTAAGTATACAGGCACTTACCACAGGCCAATTCAGCATAAGTCTCAGACCCCTGTGGGTAAGTCAAATGTGGTAACTTGTTATTACTGTCATAAAGAGGGACATTTTGCACGAGACTGTAGATTGAAAAATGCACAAAAATCATATCAACCCCCTAGACAACGACATGACACACGAAATTGGGATCAAGGAGCGCAGAGACGGAGTTATGAGCCACACGCAGGGGAAACAAGAAGGTATCCCCCAAGAAGAGACTGGCAAGTCTCTGATAGTTCCCATTTACCCCCTTCACAGGTAATAGCTGCCAGCACAATGCAGGGGGGTCACCACATACAATAGGGGTGGGGCCACACCTGTAGTCTGCAGCCAGTGAAATTAATTGCGAGCCTTGGAAGTAAACCCGAGGTCACAATTGATGTAGCTGGTAGATCTCTACCTTTCCTTGTAGATACGGGGGCGGCCAAATCAGTGATAAATTCGACCATGGGCATGAGAACCACTGGTAAAACAATTCCAGCCATGGGAGTAACAGGAGTAGTACAACACTATCCGCTAAGCAAACCTGCAGAGATTACGATAGGGCCTTTGCATACCAAGCATTCTTTTCTGCTGGCTGCATCGGCTCCGACTAATCTCCTAGGGAGAGATTTACTGTGCAAAATGGGATGTGTCATATATTGTACTCCTGAAGGTGTGTTCTTGGACATACCCAGGAACCACGCTCAGGAAGTGCAGGATATGCTAGATTCCCCAACAAGATTAATGTCACACACTGTTGTTGTAAATAGGTGTCCGTCCAAGGTAGAGGAAATTATTTCCCAGATACCGGAATCACTTTGGACCAAGGATGGACAAGACACTGGATTAATGGCAAATGTAGCCCCAGTAGTTGTACAAGTAAAAGATGGTAGGATAGCTCCAAAAATCCCACAATACCCTCTGAAGCCAGAGGTGGAGTTAGGAGTTTACCCTGTAATAGAGTGCTTGCTACAACAGGGCATTCTGGTAAGGACGTCCAGCACTGCCAATAGTCCCATCTTCCCTGTTACAAAGAGTGGGGGGAGGGGTTACAGATTAGTGCAGGATCTAAAAGGGATCAACAAAATAGATGAGAGTCAATTCCCCGTAGTGCTGTCATCCTTATGCAAATTCCTCCCACTGCCAAATTTTTCACTGTGATTGACCTCTGCTCCGCCTTCTTCTCGGTACCTCTGCACCCTGACAGTCAATACTTATTCGCATTTACATACAGAGGAGTTCAGTACACCTGGACTCGTTTACCACAAGGTTTCATTGACAGTCCAAGTATTTTCTCACAGGCCTTGCATGATTGTTTACAGTCTTTTCAACCTGAGAGCGGATCAATATTAATACAGTACGTAGATGACCTACTGCTGTGTTCAGATTCGCTTGAATCGTCCCTGAGAGATACGAAACAACTCCTGTTTCATCTTTCAGACACCGGACACAAGGTTTCCAAAGACAAGTTACAATTATGCCAGACCAGGGTGAAGTATTTGGGACACTGTCTGACACAAGGACTGAGACACCTCACCGCTAATAGAATTCAAGCAATTCATGACATGACTCTGCCACAAACCCAGCAACAGATTAGAACATTTTTAGGAATGTGTGGTTATTGCCGTAACTGGATCCCAGGTTTTTCCATACTGGCCTTGCCTTTACAGGAGATGGTCTCCTCAAACAAACCTGATCGGATTTCCCACACAGACGAGTCTGAGATGGCATTTGAAAGACTCAAACAGTGCCTAACGCAGGCACCAGCATTAGGCATGCCAGATTATGGAAAACCCTTTGAGCTGTACGGAACAGAGAGTGCTGGGTGCGCGGCAGGTGTCTTAACCCAGAAGCATGGTGATGCCAGCAGGCCGGTAGCCTACTATAGCGCTCAGCTAGACACGGTAGCGCGATCCCTCCCCACATGCTTGCGAAGTGTTGCAGCAATAGCTTTGCTAGTAAGTAAAAGCGAAGATGTAGTGCTAGGACACAACCTCACAATTCATACACCACATGCAGTGTCAGTTTTACTGAATTCTGCCCAAACCAGACACGTCTCATCAGCACGGTTTACAAGATGGGAATTGGTATTAATGGCCCCAGTAAACATCACCATAAAGAGATGCAGCGCACTAAATCCTGCAACATATCTCCCAGGTGTGCCTGGACAGCCACAAAGGGTGGAGGATGAGAGTGATGGTGAAGGAGGATTTAGTAAGGAAAATGACACACATGATTGTATGGAATATTTGACCCAAAATTTCACGGCAAGGCCTGACATCAGTGACAACCCACTGGAAGATGTAAATTTTACTTTCTACACTGACGGCAGTTGTCACAGACAGACGGACTCGGGAGACTTGTGTACTGGATACGCAGTCGTAGATGACCAAGGTACCATAGAAGCGGAACCCTTAGGCCCACCACACTCAGCACAAGTTGCTGAGCTGGTTGCCCTAACCAGAGCATGCGAATTGGCTAAAGGCAAGTCAGCCAATATCTACACGGACTCTAGGTACGCCTTCGGAGTAGTCCATGATTTCGGGGCCCTATGGCGCCTCAGAAATTTCATGACGGCAACTGGCACACCCGTAGCGCATGCAGCCACATCAAAAGACTTCTAACAGCGATACAGGAACCTGACAGAGTGGCAGTTATCAAGTGTAAAGCTCACACGTATAGCCAAGACCCGGTATCACTTGGTAACAGCCGAGCAGACGAAGCTGCTAAATCAGCAGCCAGTACCCCCATACAGACAGACAGCACACAACTGATGGTATTTAATACTGTAAACACACAGAAATTATATGAAATGCAAAATTTGTGTTCACCACAAGAAAAGGCAGTTTGGAGGTCAAAAGGATATGGCCAGGAGTCCTCAGGACTCTGGACAGATGGACAGGGTAAGCCAGTGGCACCCAGAGCATACCTTCCAAGTCTAGCGGAAGCGGCACATGGGCTGACTCATCTAGGCAAAGAAGGAATGTGTAAGTTGGTAAGAGCTTATTGGTGTGCCCCAGGATTTTCTTCTCATGCGGGTAAAAGAGCGATGACATGTCTCACCTGCTTGAGGAAGAATATCGGAAAGGCAATACCAACAGAGCCATCCCACATCCCTCTTACAGATGGTCCTTTCCAGGTAATACAAATTGATTTCATACAATTACCACCTTGTAGAAATTTAAAGTATGTATTGGTTTGTATTGACGTGTTCTCAAATTGGGTTGAAGCATTTCCCGCGGCCACAAATACCGCTGTGTTTACTGCAAAGAAAATTGTGCAGGAATTTGTGTGAAGGTATGGTATCCCTAGAATCATTGAAAGTGATAGGGGTACCCATTTTACAGGTGAAGTTTTTCAAGCAATGTGTAAGTTGATGGGAATTAATAGTAAGCTGCATACTCCGTACCGCCCCCAGGCGAGTGCGAAAGTGGAAAGAGTAAACAGCACTATTAAAACCAAATTAAGCAAGGTAATGGCTGAAACAGGATTGTTGTGGCCCGAAGCTTTGCCAATCGTATTATACAGCATCAGAACCACTCCCAGGTCCCCTCTTAATCTGTCTCCTTTTGAAATTCTGTTTGGTCGACAACCCCATGTTATGATTAACCCCCAGGATGATTTGAAATGTAACAATGAAGTAACCGTAAAGTATTTGGTTAAGATGAGTAAGCAATTGAGGAATCAGAATGATAATCTAAAGTTGGTAATTCCTAATCTGCCAGACAGTAATTGTCATGACATTGAACCTGGGGATTATGTAATGATACAGAATTTTCTACGCTCAGGTTGCCTTATTGACAGATGGGAAGGACCATATCAAGTCTTATTAACCAGCACAACAGCACTGAAGTTTGCCGAGAGAGAGACTTGGGTTCATTTGTCTCATTGTAAAAAGGTTGCTGACCCAGAGAAGTCCCGTGACAAAGAACAGATGGTAGAGGTTGTATCACTAGAGTGTCTGTTCCGGGAAGGTTGAGACGACACCTGAGCGCTGAGAATAATAAGACCGGAGGCGTTTGTCGAGCCAGATTTCTTTTTCCCTTTTGTTATTTTCTCCAGTTCCCATCTCCCTCCTATTCTCCTCCCCCCTTCTTATTTTTCTCCTTTTCCTCCTATAAGATGGACTTGCCCCAAGAGACTGTGATCCGGATTTTCCTGTTGACCATGATGTTGACCAGAGCAGTCTGTTTCGGTGAGAGTACCATGGAGGTCGAGAAAGGATCTGGAATGGGTTCTGATGACCAGGATGGAGGCGTAACTTTCCAAGAGCAACACAATCACCGAGTAAAGGCAAGTATCAGAAAACGATCTGGTAGCATTGACAATAGAAGGAATTGTGAAGGATTGTTAGCTGAAGAGAACTGCATCTGTAGGCATTGTGACAATATAGTTGAGGATGGGTGCATCAAGAAATGTCAGTCCAGTTTTAATATCCACATGGACCGGCATCCATTGAGTGACTATCACTCCTTAGTGGGTAAAGTGTTAAACCAGACAGACTGTTGGGTATGCTCTCAAGTACCTCAAGGTCATAGCAAATCAGGACTAGTACCATTCCCTTTAACTGTAGGAGAGGTACTTGAGTTAAGTGGTGGGAGGCCGGTGGACAAGAGGTTTAATATCTCTAGTCCTCCTAGTTTGAAGCTCCACCAATATCATGTGGATAGGTCCTTATTATGTTTTAACATTTCCAATCCCCGAAAGCCGGGAAATTGGGAAGTGTCATAGAGTAATCAAACCATGACCTTTTCATATAGAGCCGATAGAATGCCCATAGACACAGAACTTATACGCCACATAGTCAACAGTGGAAAATATTTCCGGTATAGGTACACTCTAGGAAGTAGGACCATGCGAGTTGGAGAAGTATCACCAGGATACTGTGCACATATCGTACAACCGGATACGTGTACTAGACAGATGGGAGAGTTAGGGTTAGGAGATTTCACATGGAAAGTTTGTAACATGGTTATGTCATACTCAGTCCCATATGTTCTCCCCGATGATGCATATTTCATATGCGGGAGGAAGGCGTATAAGTGGCTTGCCCCAAACTCAGAGGGATTGTGTTACATTGGAAAAGTACTGCCTGAAGTAATGACTGTATCCCATATCAAAATGAAAGATATTCACCGTGGTGCCCAAGCTCCTTATACTCACACTCATTACGAGCACGTCGTTAAACGGCACCTGATAGAGAGGACAGAGCATCCGGCCTCTGATCTGATCCATGAATCCACCGGGATTCAATTCCTACTCGCGTTAGATATCACTCGTACCGCCAGAGGAGTGATAAATTATAGATACATATCTGCGCTAGCAAACTTGTTAGACAATATCACCGAAATGTATGAAGACACGTTCAGGTACACTGGGAGAGAGTTACAAGCCTACAAAACAGAGCTGGTTCAGCATAGGATGATTCTCAATTATCTCACAGCAGTGACAGGCGGGTATTGTGTTACCCTGGCAACTCAATATGGTATAAAGTGCTGCACGTATATTACAAACAGCACTGAGGACCCGGCCGAGGTCATAGACCAAAAGATGGATGACATTTTGCAATTAAAGTGGGAGTTTCGAAGGAAACACAATCTCACACTCGCTGCTGTGGGTAATGAGCTGACCAGTTGGGTGTCATGGTTGAACCCACGAAATTGGTTCTCTGGTTTAGGAGAATGGGCCCAAGGTATTATAATGGATGTAGGGAAATTTCTCTTGTGTATTCTGGGAGTCGTCATATTGGTTGGTCTGATATTTAGATGCGTTCGGACTTTAACGAAGTGTAAAGGTAGTACCAGAGTGATGAGTCTGAGGAGCGAGGACACTGTAATAACAACAACTGATTTGATTTATGACCCAACGATAGAGACAATGTTGTGATGAAAATGTGATTCCACGGTCCGTTTCTTTCACCTGTTTCTCCTTTGTTTTCCTCCAAGGTACAAAGACATCTGCTTGGAAGAAGAATTTGACAACCTTTTTTTATACAGACCATTGATGAACTGTGTCACAGACCCCCAATATCCCTAGTGACTTTAACTTTCTACGAAAGCCCAATACTTTAGAGACTGTAATTTTATGGACACTGGAACAGCTTTTGTTCGCCATTTACAACAAAAGCACCGAGAGACATCAGACAACATGTACATCAGACAAGACATCAGACAAGACCTCAATCGGCGACTTTATTTAAACTCACATAGTTTACGACTGCATTTATAACGATTGTTTCTTATATTCATCTCTACAACCTCCAGGTAGTATCTCACATAGTCGACAGGTGATTCTCACATATTAGCATTCACATGTTCCCCCCCTTCATGTATCATCAACTAAATGTGCTCCCCCATTTGTTGCAACCAGAAGCCGAAAAGAGCTCGGTAGAGTTTGACAGCCCATCCACAGACCCGTGATATGGGATAAGAAGGATTCAAATGTATACTTTGCAATACCTCGAAGCTTGATTTAAAACACGTACGGCACGATGATACATGACCCCTCAGACATGGATTCATACACACACGCTTCTACTATCTCACTAGGTCATACTTTTCCCACCTTCTCCTCTCCTCCCTTTACCCAATCATTAAAAGGTATTTACATGATGACATGTATTTTTCTGTTTGAACTGTTTAGGAAGTGGCAGTTATTGGTGACTGCCAAAGGGTGGACTGTCAAAGTCGAAAAATATAGCGACCTATGATGCCTTGTACTAACCCCATGCGCTTGCCCGCTGCACGTGCACATTCTCTCCCGTACGTGCGCATATTCGCAGTTGCGTGACGGCGCCTCCACGGTTGTGCGCTCATGCGCGTGGTATGCGCATTTACGGTAGAGTTTGTGTGCGTCTGGCGGGCGATTCGATCGTTACATAGTTAATCTAAATAGTGTATTTTATAGGTTGTGGTCCCCTTAATAATATCAGTAAGTTTGTTTAATGTAACTGGTTCATGGACAGAGAGATTCCTCTTTACATGATACGAAGGGTCAGACAGGTTTTGAGCAGTGGTGTTTAGTATGTAACGGAAGAGTATTTTTTTAGTAACATTCCGTTGTTGGTTTGAAAGAGATTAATCGCTACTGCGTATAGTTATGTTTATAAGAAGTTTATGGACATTTACTGTATATGCAGTTCATTATCCATGCGGCGGGAAACCTGAGATTCCCTCCCACCTGAGCAGTTTGAAATAGTCACAGCCCACCTGTTCGAATCAACCTATGACCTTTCGTTATAATGTGAAGACAGATTCCTGTGTCCAATGAACAATGAGATTGTAGGGCCCTTTGTAGTGTACTGTACTTTGTGTATATAAGAACAGCCAGTCTGGGCCAGCTCAGTCTTCTCTCCACAAAGGTTTTCATCATTGACTAACTAGAGAGCTGGTTCCAGGACTGCGCTAGCGATCATTCCCCACGTGTGTAAGTTCTCTGTGACCAACTTATTCTCTGTCTGTATTTGCCATACTCTCTCTCCCTCTCTCTCACTGTTATTGTTTAGGATTAAGACGCTATTGTATATTTATGTCGTTATTCTGTTTAGGTGTTTTATGTTAGTGCTGTAGTGTATAAGCTGTTAACTGTTTTCCCCTTTTTACATAGCTAAATCTCGTTAGTAAAGGTGTTGGAACCTCAGCAAGGTGTCTGTGTTTCTCTAGCTAGTATAGAGGGTTTATGAGCGTCTCAATCGCTCAATCAGCTTTTATAAAATAGAGGTTAATCAGCGTTACATTGTGTTAACATTACTAGACCAAGGTTTACAGTATAGGCTTAGTCTTTCAGTGTGTTGCATACAAGGTTTACTGTGTGTCATCCTGTGTGCGTCTGCGCCGCTCGTGTTCCTCTCGTGGACACAGCATCTTCTACGCTAGTAGCGTAGCATTACGGTGCTCGGGCCGCCTATAGCGTGCTCGATACCCAGCGTAAGCCATGAGCGAACATGCCGCTCGTGCATCTCGACCACGGCCTAGCGTCTGCTACGCTAAGTGCGTACCATTACGGTACCCCGTACGCCCATTGCGTACTGAGTCTCTTACCAATATATAGTGAATGTTATAAGATAAATAACTAGCTTTATCAACTGCAATATGCAGTTGCTGTGAGCCTATTTGGAAGGTGGGCTTCGAACTGCAGCATTATCAGCCCAATTGTTAATCTGGCCCTGACTTAAACTTTCAGAATGCGGTATAAACGACTTCTCATAAGTAAGTGTGCACCAATAGTATAATACATTACATTGGTAAGTACAGTACAGTTTAATACCAGTATATTAGATTGTATTGGTAAAAGCACAACATACAGTATTTGTTAGGATTAGTAAAATACTATCATGATGTGCTATTCTATTTGTACCATCATATCTTTTACTTCATATTTTATTAGAGTGATGTTTTACCAAGATTGCTACTAATGTAATCGTTATTTGATTATACATGGTTATTACAGTAAGTGATGTGGTGTGGTCGCAGTAATCAGTGATAAATGCTGTACATACAGTAAGTACCCGATAATATTATCAATGTTTTTTGTTTCATTTGGGAAGAACCTTAACTGTTTATTTAACAAATAGTTAAGTACTGAAATGTTTATTCATCTCCTTTTACTCTTTCTTCCTCTCCATCTTCTTCTTTCCTTATAGTTCTTATTTTTCTTCCTACTTCTTCCATCTTCGTTCTTCTTTTTCATACCCAGTATATATACATTGAGAGACAATGACACAAACAAATGACATATAATGATATCAAACAGAACATAAATGTGGACCTGTCTAAACAAGCGTACAAAGTAAGAGATGTGGGGGTACAGTTGATACATAATAAAAAACAATTGTTGATAGTGATACCTGTTTATATATAAAGGTGCTGTGCTAGTTCCTGACACCAATGAAACAATAGAAATATATATATACATTTTAATGAAATTTGCAAGTTTCAAAAGACAATATTATTATTAATAATAATAATAATATCACCATCATCATCATTATCATCATAATCATTGTTGATAATTTGTAAGGTGCCATAGTCCTCTCAGACCCCAGATACAGTGGAAAACAATCCATACATAAGAAATAGACTCACAAGGTGGAGAAGGTGATTGCATGAAAACACTGGGTAGAAATTCTACTATGTGTGTAAGAGAACTTAAATATACCGTCAAAGGACAGAACTGAGTCATAAAGAGTGTGTGACTCATGGAAATAGATTGAACAAGGAGCAAACTCTTAAAGATGCCAATAGATTTAAAATGGCTTGTTTAGTATTTATTCCAATTACTATTTCAGAACTGTTGTTGATGATTGGCGACATTGACATCCCACTCCTTAGTAAATTTACTTCATATTTGGGATTGGGACAGTAACATACATAAGTGGGATAAGAAAAGAAAATAATAAGGTGATGAACTTTCAGAGAGCATTTACGATTTGAAGGCTGGCATAGGGAATTCCAAAAAAGAATACCAGCAAGGGAGAAGTCTTATAATCTAGAGCAAAAAGTACTTATTATAGCAGGGGTGAGGAGCAGGTCAGAGACAATTCTAAAATGGTGTGAAGAAGTTAAGTTTGAGATGAGGTATGAGATGTATAAAATTGTGTTGTATTCTTGAATTCCTAGGCAAGGGCAGATTTACTAAGATGTGGGGAGTGATAAAGTGAAGCGAGGTAAACTCTCACCCATTAGTTACAGTCATTTTTTAAACATAGCCGGTAACAAGGCAGCTAGGAGTATTTTTGTTTGGTACTTTAGCTCTCTCCACAATAACACCCCAAGGCTTAGTATATCTCAACTTTGCAGAGTTACAGTATGTGGTGAATGTGGAGAGCGGAAGATCAGTGGCAGCATTTGCAAATAATTGAAGGTCAGATGAGTGAGATGGATGCGAGATTGGAGGAGGTTTCAGTAGTGGGAAGAAATTCTGAAATAAGGATAAGAGCTTTGATAAAATCTTGGGTTAAGAAGAATATGTTGTGTTCAGTCACGTAATCTAATCACAGAATATGGTATTTTTCAAATTGTACTGTATGTTGTATCAATGTACTATATATTCTGTATATTATTTTAAAACTGTATGGCAATTGCAATGATGTGATTAGTCCAGGTAATTAAGCTGAACCAATACACATTTGGGATTGGATGTAATGGAGTGCGAGACGGCCAGTGCTCCAAGATTCCAGCCAAACACATACGTTTTTTTAAGCAGCAAACATATACAAGAAAAAAACAACATGGTTTTGCCATGTAAATGTTTGCGGTTTTAAAAAACCATACCGCTTTGGCCGTCATTTCATAGCTCCGGCTGTCTCGTACTGCATTTCATCTGGCCCTTTGTTTATTTTTAAACAATGTGTGAGTGCTATACACAGCAGGGGGCCACATGTATGTGTTGGGTATAGTAGGGCTGACTGACAGTCAGGAAACCAGCGGCCAGCATACCGACACCGGGATCCCAGCAGCATACCGATGCCAGGATTCCGGTGGGGGGGAGCGAGTGCAGCAAGCCACTGGCAGGCTTGGTGGCAACTTGCGGTCACATGAATACCACCCGTGTATGTTAACTAGAGAAATCTCACCAATTGCTTTCTCCACAGACTGTAAGGCTACAGAGGTGACAGACCTTTTGGAGCCCAAAGGAAGGTGCAGATCAATAAATCCCAAATGTTTCCTACCATATTGGTGATCTAATCAAATATCCCCATGCTAGGGGTCATACAGACACTTCTAACAACTATGTTGTAACTTCTAATAACTTCTCTGTAGACTCTGCTAGTTTGACAAGGTGACCCTGTTTTGGAAGCCCCAGGGGTACCCTATTGATCTTAGGCCCTGCTAGCTAGAAGATGCGGTACTGGAGCCCCAATAGGAAAATTAGTTTATTGATATCTTTCATCTACAGTGAGACAATACTGTAGAGGGCAGAGAGCAAAGCATTGGAGACTTTAACTATGCTGGGAGGGAGCTGTGGGTTGACCAACTGCTCGGGGAGTGCTGGGCATGCCCCCAAAATGGCGGAAAACTGGGTCCACAGAGCGAGGACATGCCCACTGGGCAGAAGTTACACCCATCCCGGCCAAGGCCATGCCCCTTTTTTAAGTTGCGCGCTGCTTCACCACACGAGGGTGCCGACTCCTTCAATAAAAACGTTGGTAGGTATGCCTGTGTTCCAAAAAGTAAATTAAAATACAGAGCTTTGTATTATTCCTACCTTTTATTTTAAATTACTTGTTCTTTGTGCATCAGGACAAACATAGCAAATTCCTGCAACATTGTGTATGTTGCATACATGTGCAGTTGCTGTATAATTGTTTACACACATTTTTATTTCAGTAAGAAAAGAAAACATATAACTTTGGAAAGAGAAGTGAATGATTGAAGTCATTGGATAATACTTATCTACCTTATCTACCTTATGGTCCTCTAAAACCTGCAGCTGGTACACAACCTTTTAAAAGGACGAGCTGTCAGACAATAGCTTTTCCTATTTATACCAACGACAGGAAACACTTATTGTAATACATTCTGTATCTCTAATCTTCTAGATTGCCTTCAGTTTTCCATTTGACATGGTCTACAGATGGACGTTAAACACCCATTTTCATTTTTGTGATTGTATAAGGGCAACTGATTGTTTGAGTACCACATTTGTTAGGTTAATTTTCCTCTCTGTCAAAGAAGTTCTTGCTAGATTCTGAGCTTTTACGACCATATATATAAATGGTCAAAGAAATGGCGTCACTCCAGGTCTTTTAAAATGTAAAATCTTCCATAGGTGAAATCAAACAAACATCACAGAAACCTTATTATGTACTTGGCTTACACAAGAAAAGACATAATAAGTATACATTAAGGGGCTAATTCAGACCTGATCGCTGCTATGCGTTTTCACACAGCGAGCGATCTGGTCTGAACCTCGCATGTGCCGCAGTGTGCTGGTGCATGCCAGGGATGTGATCGGCATCTCAGCCCAGCGATTGCCTCTGCCTGATTGACAGGCAGGGGCATTCGCTGGGCGAGAGGGGGCGGGCCTGTGGTGTTGGGCCGCCGTTTTGGGCGCATGGTCCTGGCAACGCAGGCGTGCCCAGACCATGCGGGGGGCAGGCCGCGGTGGCTGCATGATGTCACATGTAGCCGCTGCAACCCAAAGAGCGATGGGTAGCTCCCTGCCAATGTGCAGGAGCTGCGCTGGTAGGGAGCTACTCTTCAGGTACAAAAGCATTGATGCCGTGCAATGCTTTTGTACCTGAGTGGGGGGGGGGGCAGAGTCAGACATGCGAGGCGGACTAGCCCTGTGCTGGGTGTCCCCCCGCATGTCTATGAAAGTGATCGTAGATGTCCTAAATTTAGCACATCTACAATCAAGTCTGAATTACCTCCTAAAAGCGATAATCTCAAAAAGCGCAGTACTTATGCAACACATACAGAACCTGTGTGTGTATGTGAGTCCGATGGAAGAAAAGATACTCTTGAATTATGCATATGGGTCAATGCTTAATGTATATGTGGCATTACAATCAAGGCCACCAAGAGGGGGAGTACTAAGTACCCAGGCCAGGGCTTGTTGGAGAGGCCCGGAGGTGGCTCAGGTCCAGCCAGGCTTGGACTGGCCCACATGGGTACAGGGGAAACCACTGGTGGGCCCCACTGCCTGGGGGCCAACCTCCTGCTCTAAGGATCAGGTTCCAGACTGCGCACTTCAAATTATACATAATACATATGTTACCTTATACTGTACTAGGGTGTATATTCTACAGTGCATTGCTGTTATTACTCTCATACATTATCATACATGCAGCAGATGAATTTACTGTATATATTTATGAAGGGGCCCAGATGTTGCACTCTCTAATGGTTAGTTTAACCAATGTAGTGGTAGGCCACACCCCCTCTGTGGACTGGCCAAACCCCTAAACATGGGCCCATACCACTGCATTCCCCTGGTGGGCCGTACATGCCCCAGTCCGACACTGAACCATCCAGCTGCCCCCTGCCCCCCTTTTATCTGTCAGCAGCAGCCTCTTTCCCAAGAACAGAACACACTGCCGTGTGCTGGGCTACAGAAAAGTCAGGGACGCTGGTGGTGTTGCAGCAGTAGTCTCCTCTGCCCGTGCAGGGGGTGGAGGGTGAAAGGAGCGATCACACTGACCAATCTCCCTTCCTGGATTTGCCCCTGGCTGGGGGGCTTATGGCACCCCCCTTTTGAGCAAATATTTTTTGTCACACCCCCTGAAAAGTACCTGGGTGTTGCACAGCTCTCTGCAGTGCATATTAAAATAAAATAATACAAACTAAAAATGTAATACAAATAAGTTTTAATTCATTCTTATTTTATGTAGAAATAGAATGATATAGTAAGATATACAAGAAAAATTTCTTAATATTAAAAGTGAAATTTGAATTTACCATACTAAAAAGCAAGTGAAGTATACTGTTAAAATACAGATGTATATTCACCTCTACACAAGGCCCAAAGTGAATAATGTGTAATTTAGGGGCTATTCATTAAGCCAAAAATGAAGTTAATTTTCTGAGAAAAAAATAGTTTTCAGTGGATTGACACATTTTTGGACTTTTGGTCTATTCCACAAGGTGACTTTCTGTGGGCACTATGAAAATGCTCATTTACCATACTCCAAAAAGATTAGTTTTCAGGGCTTGGCACCATTAGCTAGTGACAGTTTTACTGTAGATGCGTATGGACTATCTTGCACAATTACTGCTGGCCGCACATATGCGGTACTAGTAGACCCTGGTAAGAAGAGGTAAGTAAAATTATAGTAACTATTTAACTTTCTAGAGTTCACCGGCATGGGTTTTTACATCCCAGCGTATGATCCTGAGGGGGAGATGTACTAAGCCTTGAAAAGTGATAAATTTCACAGTGATACCAGCCAATCAGCTCCTAACTGCCATGTCACAGGCTGGATTTAAAAACTGACAGGAGCTGGTTGGCTGGTACTTTATCACCATGAAATTTATCACTATTCAATACTTAGTACATCGTCCCCTAAGGGGTCTATTTACTAAGCCTTGGATGGAGATAAAGTGCATGGAGATAAAGTACCAGACAATCAGCTCCTAACTGTCATATTTCAAACCCAGGCTGTGACATGGAAGTGAGCAGCTGATTGGTTGGTACTTTATCTCTGTCCACTTAATCTCCATCCAATGCTTAGTAAATAGGCCTCTTATGGGGCGATGTAATAAGCCTTGAGAAGTGATACATTTCACAGTGATAGTCTTAGTAAATAGACCGCTTAATGCTTTATACCACAAAAGCATTCTAAATCTCTATGATATGTGGCAGTGTGGAATGCCAATTATTAGGGTTTTTACATGCAATTTATTAAATAGGCCCCTTAGACAAAGAAAGGTCATTTACCATTACTCTGCAGATGCAATGAGCAAACTGCGTGATTCACAACACTGAATTTGCATACATATAATTTCCTGTACTTATCTGCTCAATAAAGAATCAATTCTTGTGTTATGGCAGTGACTAGACTTGCATAGAAGTAGATTATGATTAGGTGGATGTCCTCGGTCATTAGTAGACATTGTGATGGCAGATCCTCCGATGATCTGATTTGATATATACAAGAGCTAAAAATGATATGACTGTACAAAACTGTAGGCTCTTTGCTGTGCATAAGCCAACAGTGTTTGCTACAGGCCTGATTCTGACTACTATTAAGTTGTATATGCACATTTTCACAAATCACAAAATGCATTCAGTTCTATGCCAGTAACATGTGATTAGTGATTACATTCACTTCAAATTCATCCCTTATTCCTATTCTGCCATCACAAAAACCAACTTCTAATACCTCATCTCTACTCTGTCCAACAATCCCAATGGACTACTTGCCACTGTTAACTTGCTTCTCTGTCCTTCATCCCCATCCACCCCCTCGTCATTCACTGCTTTTTATCTCATCACTTACTTAAGAAGAAAATTGATGCTAACTACCATGAAATCTCTTCTCACCAGATCCGTCTCCACCCTCTACACCAGCTGATATACTGTACACCTGTAACTGACTCTGATAATCACTCTCTTATTTCTTCATATCTCTCAGCTAGCCCCTTATCCCTGTTTCTTCCAAGTTCCCCTACTCCTCCTCTTAAACCTTCATCTCTTAAACCTTTTTTGAAACTAGTGTATTCCCCATTGCCTTTAAACTTGCTGTTTTATTTGTGATTCTGATTTAGCCATCTACTGAAACTTTTTCTCCAACTACAGATTTGTCCACAAAACACCTTTGGCCATTTAAGCCATATGGCCAAATTAGCCATGCAATGCAATCTGGGACATAGCCATGCATTGTGATTTTTCTTAAAAAATGCTACAATAATCTGCTAGTTTACATGAATTCTTTTGCAACTAAAAATAATTGAGAATCCATACAATCGCTACTCGTGTGGAAGAGTCTTAGCCATGCCAAGTATTTCATGAAAAATTAAGAAAAAAAGGGAAATGTGTATGAGGACACACCTGTACCTCCCCATCTGTCATTGCTCTTTGTGACGTACCACTGTACGTCTCAATTAATTTCTCCTATTCCTCTACTTCTGACTATTGCTGCCCACCTCCTCCTCCTACTATTGTATCTCCTGTTGGAAATTATATGTGTGCAGCTGTTAATATTGCAGAGTTATATACTGTATGTGCAGTACCGCACTCCACTTTCAACACTCCCCCTTGCTACAATTTTCTATATGTTACACAAACATTTAATTTCAGCTTTTCTGTAATGACCTGTAAAATAAATTGGGTTAAACAAATCAAAAGGCATCAACATAGATATCATGTAACTTACTTTAGCTTGGCCTTCTTGGAAGATACATTAGTAAAAATTCCTTTACTAACAGCATCGGCCATAGCAACAATCTCCCGTCGCACAGTCATGTGACTGCTGTCACTATCATGATTCTTGATGGTTTTTAAATCTTGCAGTCTCTTTGCCTATCTTGGACTCTCCTTCTCATTCAAAGGGGGTGATTCAGAGTTGATCGTAGATGTGCTAAATGTAGCACATCTACCATCAGTCACACTGACGTGTGGGGGGAAGCCCAGCACAGGGCTAGCCTGCCCCGCATGTCAGGCCCTGCCCCATTGCACAGGTACAAAAGCTACTTGAAGAGTAGCTCCCAGCCAGCGCAGCTCCTGTGCACTGGCAGGGAGCTACTCATCGCTGCCTGGGTCGCAGCGGCTGTGTGTGACGTCACGCAGCCGCCATGCCCCCCCCCCAACGGTCCGGGAACGCCTGCATTGCCTGGACCATGCCCCCTTGTATTTTTTGAACCACGACTGGCTCAAAGAGCCAAATGCTTGTTATGCTTTTTTTTTTTTGGGGGGGGGGGAGGGGGGCGGGGGGTTACCTTCAATTTTTTTTTAATTTTTTCAACTATTTTAAGACTTTTACCACAGATCTCACTAATCCGAGCATGCTTCTGTCAAACTCGCCTACAAAAAACTGGTCTATTTATCTCTATTTATAGGCAAGTTTTCGGTAAGGATTTGGGTGTGAGTTTAAAACTCACACCCCATTGCTTTGGCCTAGTTATGTTTTCCATAGGAAATTATCTGCATGTATGTTTGGTCTATGCGAGTTTCAGGACTGCAGGAAACATGCAAGTTTGCATATTCCCGCATCCTATTACATTGTCCAAGTTGTAAAAATGTGCGAGTTTAGCGCTAAACTCGCACATTTTACAAACTTGGACCCTATTGCATTTTTCCCTAAATGTTAGGGAGAATCCTGATAACAGAGTCTTGGCTTTATATTAGTTCACACCTCAACACTGCAATCTTAGATGAGGACAGAAAACCAGTGACATCACAGTTTCAAGCAGGTTACATTATGCACAGCAATCACATTAAGCACATTGTTTATTGACAAAAAGAAAGGCATTTCCATATCTTCTAAACTATAAATGTACCATATCGTTTCGGCAAATTTTTATCTGGGAGGCTAATAAACTGAAATAAAAAACAAATTGTTAGAAATTTGTAATGTCCTTTTACAATATGTAGGAGCACATCAGATTTGTTAAAGAGTGATTCCTTCTTACTTATAATGGGTCTTATTCAGGTCGCATTGCAAACACGATGCGACCGCAATTTTTGAGATGGGCCTGCGGTGCACACGCACAGATCCCATCCTGCTCGTGTGCACGCAGTTAATGTGGTCAGGTCACATTAACTGCGAACGCCTCTGCCTGATTGGGCTAGACAAGAAATTATTACTATACTATAAGTACTGTTTGGGCAGATAACCCTTTCTTTACATACAGTACTATATGTGGTACCTTCTTTAGACATACAGTATAGAAGTAACCAATAAGTTGTATCATTTTGTCTCTCAAACAACACTTTGGAATACAGAAGGTCTGCACCATGGAACTGCTCATCATCCAATACATATGTAATGCCCTCTACATTACACAAACTTCTAGGGGCATATTTATCACATTCCTCATCTCAGTTATGGATGATATGTGATAAATTCTCCCCAATTTGCATTGCGATAACTGAATACATCACAGGGATCAGAGGCAGAACTCTGGGAGGCAACGGAGTCAGCTGCCGCCGGGCTCCTGCTTTGAAGGGGGGCACCTCTCCTCCTGTTCAGTGTGTTCAGCGACATTAATCAATTAAGTTAATTGACAGCAGCCGGTATCTCTTCCGTAGCCGACTTCCCCACTAGTCACTGCACCTTACAAATCACACCCTCTTTATTATAGATATACTGGAAGCAGACACCTTACTAATGAAGCTATTTGCTCCTATAAAGGAAACATGAGAATTCTAACTATATGAAGTTATTTCTCTGACAATTACAGGTAACTTCATATAGTTAGAATTCTCATACTTCCTATGCAAGAGTAGATATCTCCACCAGTAATGCTGCATACTACCAGTGTAAAAGGTTGTGGGTTCTAATCCTGGATATGACACTTGCAAATTAATTGTCAGAGAAACAATCAGCATTGTGAGTGACTGAGCAGATCTATGTGGTGTGTGGTTGGACCCCTACATAGATCTGCCTAGTTGCAACGGTTTTGTAGTAGCTTCATATAGTTAGAATTAGAGATGAGCGGGTTCGGTTTTACTCGGTGTTACTCGGATCTCAAAACGGCATCTTATTGGCTCACGGATGATATATGGGGGGGGACACCAATATTTTTCTTGCCTCCGGGCAACTGGGATAACTTACGCCACTGACAGGGATGTATTAATTATTGCATGCAGGGACACAGCTTGTGAGAAAGCTCTGACCCTGCGAATCCCCTCAGCACAATTATCACTATATATTATTATTTTTTTTTAAATATAGTGATAATGTGTCTGTGCCTTTGCCCCCACCTGCTGCTACTGCCTGTCTTCCCTGCCCCCCCCCCCCCCCGCCCCCCCATGCAGCTGCCTGGCTCCTGCTCCTGTCCCTGCTGCCTGAAGACACTGCCTCTGACCTATCCCCTTGCTGCTGCCCCTGTATGTCAAAAATAAATAAAAGATAACTTATGTGCAGAGGGGGCTGATCTGTGACCTCCTCTCTGAATCAGCGGATCAGCTGGTATGTGCAGTCAGCTAGGATGCAGTGAAAGTGCCGGCCACCACTTTAATGCATCTCAGCTGACTGTATACATCAGCTGACCTGCCGGTCACACTGGGAGTAGGTCACTGATCAACTCTCCGCTGCACAAACAGTAAGTTATCTTTTATTTCTTTTCTATTCTACACCTAGATAATCAGCATGTGGTCTGTTCAGACACTGGCTGATCACAGGCTCCAGCTCTGTGCTTCTGTTCTGCAGGTCAGAGAAGGAGTCGGGGGAAGGGGGGGGGAGGGGGTTTGGCAGAGTGGAGCCTGCATATCGCCATCTTCTCATGTTATTATTGCAGGGCTCCTTTCCGATATTTTTTACCAAATTTATTTTTATTAAATTTGGACAGATAACATATACCAAAACAATTATGAGAAATGCCATATGGTTAATTAACATATGCAATATTAAGGGCTTGGTGGAGAATTTTTTTAATTCTCCTTTAATTGCCCTTTAGTACATTTAGGTGGTACTAAAATAATGTGAAAAGGTTGTGAAAACATTATTTTACTAAAAATAATTTGAAAAATGTGCCCACAAGGGAGGCCAATCCCGGCCAATTTTTCAATCTCGGGTATCGGGATTGAAAAATGGTCAATCCTGGGATTCCCGGGATACCTGGAATTGACTTTTCCCTATGTGTCTGCCCCCTCGCCCTGCCCCTGCCCGCTCCGCACACATAACTAGCCATACAACGGGGGCGGGCGGGTGGAGAACATCTGTTGGGTGATGGTGAACAGCGCAGTATGACCTGTCACTGCATGTCACGCTGCGCTGGGGAGCCGGGATGAGGTAGCCGGCCCGCGTCTGAGCGTCCTGAGGGCGCTCAATGCTGATCCCTCGAGCTTCCAATCCTGGGATTGAATTCCGCCCGTTTTTGGCCCTTAATCTTGGGATCCCGCCATTCTCGATCCTGTGATTGGCCCCCCTAGTGCCCGCTGTTTTTAAGGAGGGCCTCTGATGTCAGCGATGACCACTTCCAGCCTCTTGTGTACAAAAATTATGGATGACCTGGCCTGGCGCAGATAGGAAACATCTTCGATGTTCCGGTAATTGCATATGGTTTTGCAATCAGCCCGCATATTGCGATGCATTTGCAATTTTTACGATGGGAGTTTTTTCTAAATTTCTGGGATTCAACTATTTGATCGCAGAAACTGCTTATTAACAGGAACTGCAATCCTTACTGAATGAGGTCCTTTGTCTAGATTTTTGTATACTGTAACAGCATTGATTGCTGTACAATTACCTCTTAATTGTAAAGGCATGATTTGAGAGGACTGTCCTGCCGTCCAATGATCAAGACAATTGTTCCAATTTGCTGTATGTTAAAAGGTATTTATAAAACACCATAAAAATGGTGTTTTATGTGAAAAATACAGAAGGGGGGTTCACCACGGGGGCCTGGCTAACCCAATATGGAGCTGCCACTTTTTGAGCATACCGTGTGTAAGTCCACTGTACAGTATTACCATCAGCTGATGCTTGCCTATATGCTGTACATCCACAAATATAGTGTAAGGTGAGGTTGGATCTTGGTGCTTACATATAACATGATGTACAGGAATTAGAAAAATAAAATGTTTCAAAATAAGAAACCAGAAAGTTTTTAGTACGTGGTTGGGTAGTACTTGGATTTATTTAGAGTTACAAAATGTTTCTTCACTGTATGAGAATACATATTAAGCAAGACATTTCTGAAAAATCACTCTCTATTTTTAGAATTAATTACTGTCCAATCTAATGGAGAGAAAAAAATAATTGGACTAATATTAACCGCTATATATGTAATTTCTTTAAAACTTATTTTTAGCTATATTGTGAATATTGCCCTGTATCATTTTTATTTTGTTCCAATAATAGGCAACTCAACCTTTAACAAATCAAACTACACAAACCAATTAATTCTACATTACTTCATAATTGTCACTGTAGCCAAAAGGTCCTATATCATTTCACAGTAAAACCCTTCAGTTTTAGTTAATTCCTTAGAAATAACATTTCAAGGCTGCTGAAATTACCTTTAGCATTTTTACTGGAATGCCCTGGTTAACTGAAGATCTCTCTTTGATGTCTCCAAATGTTAATCCCCAGACATCTGAGTCCAAAATGAGGCTGTGAGTGTTCATTTCACAAAAATCAATACTTATCTTTTCTATCTTATGGTCTCTTTCCACATAATGAATTGTGTCAGAGAGCAGAGGTAATGGCTGATGAGGGATGGTGCCTTGGTGTAAAACCGAGCGACTGTGGAATCAGTCTTTATTTAGACTGCTGGCTGTCATTTCAGGGACCCGTTCACAGTCAAATGAGACATTTGAGATTTGGGATTCTGATGTTCTGATTTCACTATTAGAATCCCAGCAATAGTTTGTGACTTAGTGGAGATCCAGTATCTGCAACAGTTTTTTTTTAAACACGTGAGACTGATCTAATTCACACATGGAGAAAATAGGCCTTTCCACGCTGAGATCTCTTGCTGAAAGCAAATCAGACATGGTAAGTCCGTAGAAAAAGGAATTTTGTGGTACTTTGCTATAAATGGACAATATCTAAATGGTGTAAAATAAGGTGAACAACAGTAAAATTGGCCATTCTGCCAGAAGAGAAGAGAAAGTAAAACATAATGAAAAAGAATCCTAATGTGTTGCTTTCTATTAACTACATAAGCCTACTAAGTTTTCTTATTTACATATCAGATGTCTGGTCAGATAATGCTCAGTAGCCTACAAAGCTGTCCATTTACGTAGTGTTATTTAGATATTTTCTTTCAAATATTTTCCTGTGTCCTGAACATATGGACAAATCTCTACTGTTAGAATATTTAATACATGCATATATAACATACTGACCAGATTATAGTTGATCAGTTGCGATGTATTATATCTGATTAATTCTATTTGCTCTGTAGAAAATAAAATAAATTGGTACACTGCATTTTCTACATATACATCTGGTTTATTCCCTGTTAAACATTAAAAATGTAGTGACCTAAGAAGCTGTATGTACCAAACATTTAATTAATATATGATATGTTTTACATGTACTGTAGTACCAAATATCTGACTAACTGGCAATGCTCCTAATTTCTGAGTTACAAATCCTTTATAATTAAAAAGCTAATGCTGCTTCTCACCTCTATGGGAGGAATTCAAGTGTTTTGCGTGCCAGCAGCCTCTGGATGGTGCCTGACAGAGCATTTCAAGTATTGCTCAATTTGGGCACGCACAGCTGCAACTGCTGACATTATTGGTATATTGTTCCATCATTTTGATGGGCTGGTAACTAGTAACATGACATTCTGTATTGTCTTTCAAGCATCTAGCCATATATCCTATAGTTTATATTTCTCTTACGTCCTAGAGGATGCTGGGGTCCACATTAGTACCATGGGGTATAGACGGGTCCACCAGGAGCCATTGGCACTTTAAGAGTTTGAGAGTGTGGGCTGGCTCCTCCCTCCATGCCCCTCCTACCAGACTCAGTTTAGAAAATGTGCCCGGAGGAGCCGGTCACAGCTAGGGGAGCTCTCCAGAGTTTCTCTATTAGAGTTTATTTTTAGAGTTTATTATTTTACAGGCAGGCTGCTGGCAACAGCCTCACTGCTTCGTGGGACTAAGGGGGGGGAGTAGTGTCCGCCCTGCGGGGTCTGAGCTGACAGGACACTGAGCTCTGGAGGGGATAGATAATTCCCCGCCACAGGGGATCGCTCACCGAGGCAGCATGCCGTCACCCCCTTACAAAGCTGAAGATTTGTGGCGAGTGAGTCACCGACCCCCCTAGCAATCGGGGGGCCGGTGTGAAGATGGCGGCATAAGGGTAGGAGCGCAGTATTAACTGCGCTCCGGAGAATCAGCGGCACATAGTACAGTGCTGTGAGGGGCGCCCTGAGCCAGCGCCTACACCCTGCACTGGTCACACAGCCTGTCGCGTCCCTGAATCTCTGCCAGCACAAATCCTCAGGCCAGTATATTCCTATGAAGCGGGAAGACAGTATCATTTTGGTGGCAGAGCTTCTCCTCAGAGTGGACCCAGCAGCATTCAGCGCCATTTTCCTGCCTGCACAACACTGTCAGTGAAGAGCAAGTCCCTCCACAGCAACTCCTGCTATTAATCACGGTACCAGGGGGTTGTAGAAGGGGAAGGGGAGGCTGCAAAATGACTGTGTAACCTATTAAGGTGCACAGTCAGCGTTGATAGGGGGTCTCCCTTTAGATTAAAAGCGCTGTGTGTGGGTTGGCTCCAATCTCTGTGTCTCTCTTGCCATTCTTGGGGGTGAAACTCTGTCTGTCCTCCCGTGTGTGTGTGTGTGTGTGTGTGTGTGTGTGTGTGTGTGTGTGTGTGTGTGTGTGTGATGTCTGTGGTCTCCATTAAGCAATGTCCAGGGACTCTGTGTCATATGCTGCAGAGGATATGTCCTCTCAGGATGATCCTTTTCCATGTAATCAGGATTGCACTGGTTTAGCACAGATTCCAGCAAGGGAGCCTGAGTGGCTATCCTCTATCAAATCTATGATTTCTCAGATTTCAAATAGGGTTGCACAAAATGAATCTGCAACTCAGGCTTTACAGAACTCTATGGCAGTCTGGCACAGTTCTGGTACATCAGGGCTCCCCACTGTATATTCACATAAACGTGCTCTTGCTCAGATCATGCAGGATGATACCGATACCGATTCTGATACTGCAGACGGTGACGGGGATGTGTTGCGGGGGGCTGCATCTCTTGCAAAAGGGGTGCAGTTGATGATAGGGTCTATTAGGGATGTGTTGAATATTGCTGATAAAAACACCCAAGCAGGTTGAGGAGGCTTACTTCACTGTAAATAAGAAAGCCTCGCTAACCTTCCCTGCGTCAAAGGAATTAAATGCTATATTTGAAAAGGCTTGGGAAAACCCGGAGAAAAAATTCCAGATACCTAAAAGGGTTCTGGTAGCGTTTCCTTTCCCGGTAGAGGATAGGAAGAAATGGGAAAACCCACCTATTGTTGACGCGTCAGTATCCAGACTCTCAAAAAAGGTGGTTTTACCTGTTCCAGGATCTACCACCTTGAAAGAGCCGGATGATCGTAAAATTAATAATACGCTCAAATCCATGTACACAGCTTCTGGGGCAATTCTACATCCCACTATTGCCAGTGCTTGGATTGCCAAAGCTTTAGTAAAGTGGTCAGGCACATTACTTGAGGACTTGGATTCTTTGGAAAAATGTGATGTTGAATTGTTTTTACGTAACATTCAGGATTTGGCAGGATTTCTGGTAGAATCCATGAAAGACCTGGGTTCCATGGCTGCGAGGATTTCCTCCATGTCAGTATCAGCTCATCGAGGACTGTGGTTGCGCCAGTGGTCTGCTGATGTGGAATCCAGGAGAAGTGTGGAGACCCTTCCCTACACACGTCAGGCTCTCTTTGGGGAAGCGTTAAATGCGTAGATCTCCACGGCTACAGCTGGTAAGTCACCATTTCATCCCTCAGCTACACCTGCTTCGAAGAAACCCTTTTCTTCAGTTACATCACAGCCCTTTCGGTCTTACAAGCCCAAAAAGGCCAAGTCGTCCAACACCTTGTTTCGGGGAGGTCAGCCCAAGTTCAAGAAACCTGCAGCTGCAGGTTCCCAGGAACAGAAACCTGCTTTAGGTACACCAAAGTCATTCGCATGACAGTGGACTGCACACCCCGGAGGTGGGGCCGGTGGGAGTGAGACTCAGACATTTCAGTCATATCTGGGTGTCCTCCGGCCTGGACCCTTGGGTGCAAGAAATTGTGTCCCAGGGGTACAGGCTGAAATTTCAAAATCTCCCTCCTCACCGATTTTTCAGATCAGGCTTGCCAGCTCTGCTGGCAGACAGGATTGTCTTGCAAGAAGCAGTACAGAAGTTGGTGGAGGCACAAGTTATTGTACCAGTACCTCCTCATATGCAAAACAAAGGTTACTAAATGGGTGGTTCGGTCAGGCGCATTCTGAACTTAAAATCACTAAACCCCTTTCGGAGGGAGTTCAAGTTCAAAATGGAGTCTCTAAGGGCAGTGATATCAGGTCTGGAGGAGGGGGAATACCTAGTATCCCTGGATATCAAGGATGCGTACCTCCACATTCAGATTTGGCGGCCACATCAAGCTTATGTTCGATTCGCATTGTTGGACTGTCACTTTCAGTTCCAGGCCCTCCCATTTGGGCTCTCCACAGCACCGAGGGTATTCACCAAGGTGATGGCGGAAGTGACGATTCCCCTCTGCAGACAAGTGGTGAATATAATTCAGTACCTGGGCGATCTGCTGATGAAGGCATCATCCAAGAAGAAGCTTTTACGGTCCATAACTCTCACAACCCAGCTTCTCAGGGAACATGGTTGGATCCTGAATCTTCCAAAATCACAATTGGAACCAACCAGGAGGTTATCCTTTCTGGGAATGATCCTCGACACGGACGATCAGACAACATCAGAAGACTTCTGATGAAACAGCCCCTATTCTGAGGCTGAGAAACGCGTTAAGTATCCTGCATATCTATTCTGCTGAATAACCCACGCTGGGAGCTGCACTTTGTCCCGCTGATCGATCCACACCAGGAGCTGCAGCCGGATACTGACAGCCAAGCTCCGGACAGATCCTCTTCACTGCAGCGTGATTTACGGGTAGCCGGCACCTGAACTTGTGAATGAAATCTCCGTTGGTCCGCACAGCAATAGAGATGAGGGGTAAGCAGCACTGTGTGTACAGACTGTTGATTGAGAGCGGGTCACGCTCCAACTTTAATTAACACATTGAACTGTGTCCAATATTTTACCCCAGCAAGGTCTCTTAAAATTCGGACCACACAGTCAGGCACTATAACGGAGTTGCCAGCTTTAATTTAGCAAAATTGAACAGAACACTGTGGCATAATTGATTATAAATCATCTAAAGTTGTGGATCTTACAATTGCTATAAAAATCAAGGGCATCAGTGAGCTCGTTTATTTAATTAGCCCATGCGTGGAGCTTGCATATTTGGGAAATTTCTCTGATTAATAAAGAACACCTGAGGATTATACTGAAATTCAATACTTCTACAGTGTATTAAAGAGAACCTCTTAGCGTGGACAATAAAAGTTACTGTTTGAAATCTAAAGTAACATTGTATCTGTAGCATTGAGTTAGCAGAATGGTTTAAAGCTTTTAGGAGAGTTGGTTTTATAAAATTGTGTGTGTTATTGTGATTAATGTAATTAATATCTTTTATAAAATTTATACTTTTGGTGACAGCGCTTTTCATTGTTTTTTGCTTGTTTAATTTGAGGTTCAGCACCCCAAATTGCGAAGATGCAGTCACCATTAAAGTGTTTTTATAAGTGTCTCACAGTCAGTATACTAGCGCCCACTTTGTATATTGGTCTCCTGGACAAGTGGTCGGGATACCATCTACACATGCACCAGAGAATACGTCTTTCGCCAAAGGCCAGAATTTCACTCCTCTGGTGGCTGCAATTACCTCTCCTTCTGGAGGGCCGCAGGTTCGGGATTCAGGACTGGATCCTTCTAACCACGGATGCAAGTCTCCGGGGCTGGGGCGCAGTCACTCAAGGGGAAACCTTCCAAGGAAGGTAGTCAAGTCTGGAAGCCGGCCTGCCGATAAAAATTCTGGAACTAAGAGCCATCTACAACGGTCTTCTCAAAGCGGCCCATCTTCTGAGAAATCGGGCCATTCAAGTGCAGTCGGACAATGTAACAACGGTGGCTTACATAAACTGACAAGGTGGAACAAAGAGCAGAGCTGCAATGGCAGAGGTAACAAAAATCATCCTCTGGGCAGAAAAGCATGCATTGGCACTGTCAGCAATCTTCATTCTGGGAGTAGACAACTGGGAAGCGGACTTCCTCAGCAGACACGATCTCCATCCAGGGGAGTGGGGTCTCCATCCAGAGGTGTTCAAGGAGGTAATAGATCTTTGGGGTGTACCCGGGAGCGACTTGATGGCCTCTCATCTCAACAAGAAGCTTTGGCAAAATTGATTCAGGCCGAGGGACCCACAAGCAGTGGCGGCGGACGCCCTAGTGACTCCGTGGGTGTTCCTCGTGTACATGTTTCCTCCACTTCCACTCATCCTGAGAGGGTTCAAGTGATCCTCATTGCTCCAGACTGGCCAAGAAGGCTTGGTATGCAGATCTTCTTGATCTACTGCAAGAAGAGCCGAGGCCTCTTCATCTTCTGGAGGACCTGCTGCAGCAGGGGCCATTCGCCTATTAAGACTATCCACAGCTATGTTTGACGGCATGGAGGTTTAACGCCTTATACAAGCTCAGAAGGGCATTCTAAACAAGGTTATTCCTACCCTGATACAGGCTAGGAAAGGAGTAACGTCTAAACATTACCATCGAATTTGGAAAAAATATGTATCTTGGTGTGAGTCCAAGAAATTTCCTGCGGTGGAGTTTCAACTGGGACGGTTTCTCCTCTTCCTACAAGTTGGTGTGGATATGTGCCTGAGGTTGGTATCTGTGAAGGTCCAACTTTCGGCCCTATTCATTTTCTTCCAAAAATAATTGGCTGTCCTGAGGTTCAGACCTTTTTGAAGGGAATTCTGCACATCCAACCTCCCTTTGTACTGCCTACGGCGCCTTGGGACCTTAACGAAGTGTTTCAGTTGCTCCAATCGGACTGGTTCAAGCCTCTACAGGAGGTTGAGGTCAAATTTCTTACGTGGAAGGCTGTCACTATGTTGGCTTTAGCTTCTGCTAGACGTGTGTCAGAGTTGGGGGCTTTGTCCTGTAAAAGCCCATACTTGATCTTCCACAAAGATAGAGCTGAGCTCCGGACGCATCAGCAGTTTCTTCCGAAGGTTGTGTCAGCATTTCATATCAACCAACCTATTGTGGTGCCAGTTGCTACTGACCCCTCAATTTCATCAAAGTCCTTGGATGTTGTTAGGGCTCTGAAAATATATGTGAAGAGGACTGCTTGTCACAGGAAATCAGACTCTCTGTTTGTCCTGTATGATCCCTAAAAAATTGGGTGTCCTGCTTCTAAGCAGACAATCTCTTGCTGGTTCAGGTTCACTATCCAGCATGCGTATTATACTGCAGGCTTGCCATGTCCTACATCTGTCAAGGTCCACTCTACTCGTAAGGTGGGGTCTTCCTGGGTGGCTGCCCGGGGTGTCTCGGCATTACAACTTTGCTGAGCTGCAACTTGGTCTGGGTCGAACACGTTTGCAAAGTTCTACAAGTTCGATACTTTGGCCTCTGATGATCTGAAGTTCAGTCAATCAGTTCTGCTGGAGCCTCCGCGCTCTCCTTTCCATTCTGGGAGCTTTGGCACATCCACATGGTACTAATGTGGACCCTAGCATCCTCTAGGATGTAAGAGAAAATAGGATTTTGGCTACCTACCGGTAAATCCTTTTCTAATAGTCCGTAGAGGATGCTGGGCACCCGCCCAGTGCTTTGTTTTCCTGCAATTGTTATCAGGTTCAGTACAACTTTGTTTTTAGTTAAGTATTGCATTGTTACTTGGTAAGTAATATTTTCAGCGGTTGCTGAGTTTCAAGCTAAGTTAGCTTGATGTGCCTTGTATGTGTGAGCTGGTATGAATCTCGCCACTATCTGCATTAAATCCTTCTCTCGAATATGTCTGTCTCCTCGGGCACAGTTTCTAGACTGAGTCTGGTGGGAGGGGCATAGAGGGAGGAACCAGCCCACACTCTCAAACTCTTAAAGTGCCAATGGCTCCTGGTGGACCCATCTATACCCCATGGTACTAATGTGGACCCCAGCATCCTCCACGGACTACGAGAAAACGATTTGCCGGTAGGTAACCAAAATACTATTACTATACTCCTGGCCTGAGAATTCCTTGCATTCTTTACATCAATTCTGCATCAAAATCCCAATGTTCTGTGTATCAAGTTTGTGTGCAAAATAACATGTTCTCTAAGCCAACAATTTTTTGTAATACAATATCTGTTGGAATAGGGCAACAGCTACAGGCTGAGTATTTCTTGGGAAGTTATACAGGAAAGACAGTAGGTTATTTAGTGTCCTATGAATAGTCTTCCTTTGATGTGTTAAGCACCTATATGAATGAGAACGATCTTTTTAAAAGATTTATAGTTCATGTCGCCTAGTGTGTATGCCTGAACGATGTGCGCATCCGTGGGTCGTTGTCATTCAGCATTATCTACCAAACATGCAGCTCAACTTTAACTATATCATTGAGCTGTATGTTCGGTGAGTGTGGGGGATGATGTCACAGAACAATAGCGTTCATCGATAATGTTCGATATGTATGAACTGGCTATCTCACCTTATTATCAATCAGCGATGGTGCTGTGTGTACAGGGCTACTGCGTCTTCCAGAATCTTGTTGGCAATCCATCATGCTATGAAGTCTCATGCACTAGTCTCAGTTTATCCCACAAACTTCCCTCTTTGTTTGATGCTTGAACAGAGAAGCATTTTTGCAACAATGACAGCTAAAAAAAAATCTAAATTCATATGTTCTGCATACCAAACATACATCCAAATTTTTATGATCCCTAAACCAAACATTTGAACCACTCTGTATGTTTTATTTTAAACATTGTTTTTGTTTGCATGCTACGATTTGGGAATCAGCAGATCATTTTCCTCAATCTCATCCTCTTTCTTTAAATTGTTGATCTGTAATTCCTTGTACCGTGCTGTCAACACTTTGTGAAACATTCAAAATGAAAGATCATAAGAATAAAAACATACAGGCATGCTCAAGAGATTCAGCTGCTGTTAATACTAAACACCAGAATGATGGAATAAATACGATCTACATGGCTTTGACCATGGAATTATTGTTGATGCCAGACAAAATAGTTTGAGTATCTTAGAAAATCCTAATCACGTGGGTTTACAAATAATTGTTATAAAAAAACATCCAGTGAGGGTCACACTCCTGTCAGGAAAGAATAGGAAACTGAGGCTACAGTTACTGTAGCACAGACTCACTGTTATGGAACTTCAGCACAATTGCATAAGACCTCTAGAGCCCTAGGGAGGGTCTTCCACCAAGTGGTGGATTGGAATGAAAAAACAGCCCTGGAAATTTATGGAAGCAACCCTAATGATGACAGGGTCAGTTGATTGGGGTCTGTCAAGGGCACGAGATGCCTCCTCATAGGGTCTGAGTCTGATGTGGATGCAGTTGCAGCCTTCTTTGAATCTTTTGCTGCAGTTGGGTCCGTGACTTTATGTGCATGATGCAACAATGCAATTCCCTAGTTTTTATTATTATTATTACCAGTTATTGATATAGCGCACACATATTCCGCAGCGCTGTACAGAGAGTACTTGCCCATTCACATCAGTCCCTGCCCCAGTGGAGCTTACAATCAATATTCCCTATCACATGTACACACACACACATTCACACTAGAGATGTGCACTTGAAATTTTTCGGGTTTTGTGTTTTGGTTTTGGGTTCGGCTCCGCGGCCGTGTTTTGGGTTCGACCGCGTTTTGGCAAAACCTCACCGAATTTTTTTTGTCGGATTCGGGTGTGTTTTGGATTCGGGTGTTTTTGTCAAAAAACACTAAAAAACAGCTTAAATCATAGAATTTGGGGGGTCATTTTGATCCCAAAGTATTATTAACCTCAAAAACCATAATTTCCACTCATTTTCAGTCTATTCTGAATACCTTACACCTCACAATATTATTTTTAGTCCTAAAATTTGCACCGAGGTCGCTGGATGACTAAGCTAAGCGACCCTAGTGGCCGACACAAACACCTGGCCCATCTAGGAGTGGCACTGCAGTGTCACACAGGATGGCCCTTCCAAAAAACCCTCCCCAAACAGCACATGACGCAAAGAAAAAAAGAGGCGCAATGAGGTAGCTGTGTGAGTAAGATAAGCGACCCTAGTGGCCGACACAAACACCTGGCCCATCTAGGAGTGGCACTGCAGTGTCACGCAGGATGGCCCTTCCAAAAAACCCTCCCCAAACAGCACATGACGCAAAGAAAAAAAGAGGCGCAATGAGGTAGCTGTGTGAGTAAGATAAGCGACCCTAGTGGCCGACACAAACACCTGGCCCATCTAGGAGTGGCACTGCAGTGTCACGCAGGATGTCCCTTCCAAAAAACCCTCCCCAAACAGCACATGACGCAAAGAAAAAAAGAGGCGCAATGAGGTAGCTGTGTGAGTAAGATAAGCGACCCTAGTGGCCGACACAAACACCTGGCCCATCTAGGAGTGGCACTGCAGTGTGACGCAGGATGTCCCTTCCAAAAAACCCTCCCCAAACAGCACATGACGCAAAGAAAAAAGAGGCGCAATGAGGTAGCTGTGTGAGTAAGATAAGCGACCCTAGTGGCCGACACAAACACCGGGCCCATCTAGGAGTGGCACTGCAGTGTCACGCAGGATGTCCCTTCCAAAAAACCCTCCCCAAACAGCACATGACGCAAAGAAAAAAAGAGGCGCAATGAGGTAGCTGTGTGAGTAAGATAAGCGACCCTAGTGGCCGACACAAACACCGGGCCCATCTAGGAGTGGCACTGCAGTGTCACGCAGGATGGCCCTTCCAAAAAACCCTCCCCCAAACAGCACATGACGCAAAGAAAAAAAGAGGCGCAATGAGGTAGCTGTGTGAGTAAGATAAGCGACCCTAGTGGCCGACACAAACACCGGGCCCATCTAGGAGTGGCACTGCAGTGTCACGCAGGATGGCCCTTCCAAAAAACCCTCCCCAAACAGCACATGACGCAAAGAAAAAAAAGAGGCGCAATGAGGTAGCTGTGTGAGTAAGATAAGCGACCCTAGTGGCCGACACAAACACCTGGCCCATCTAGGAGTGGCACTGCAGTGTCACGCAGGATGTCCCTTCCAAAAAACCCTCCCCAAACAGCACATGACGCAAAGAAAAAAAGAGGCGCAATGAGGTAGCTGTGTGAGTAAGATAAGCGACCCTAGTGGCCGACACAAACACCGGGCCCATCTAGGAGTGGCACTGCAGTGTCACGCAGGATGGCCCTTCCAAAAAATACTCCCCAAACAGCACATGACGCAAAGAAAAATTAAAGAAAAAAGAGGTGCAAGATGGAATTGTCCTTGGGCCCTCCCACCCACCCTTATGTTGTACAGGACATGCACACTTTAAACCAACCCATCATTTCAGTGACAGGGTCTGCCACACGACTGTGACTGAAATGACGGGTTGGTTTGGACCCCCACCAAAAAAAGAAGCAATTAATCTCTCCTTGCACAAACTGGCTCTACAGAGGCAAGATGTCCACCTCATCATCATCCTCTCGATATATCACCGTGTACATCCCCCTCCTCACAGATTATCAATTCGTCCCCACTGGAATCCACCATCTCAGCTCCCTGTGTACTTTGTGGAGGCAATTGCTGCTGGTCAATGTCTCCACGGAGGAATTGATTATAATTCATTTTAATGAACATCATCTTCTCCACATTTTTTGGATGTAACCTCGTACGCCGATTGCTGACAAGGTGAGCGGCGGCACTAAACACTCTTTCGGAGTACACACTTGTGGGAGGGCAACTTAGGTAGAATAAAGCCAGTTTGTGCAAGGGCCTCCAAATTGCCTCTTTTTCCTGCCAGTATAAGTACGGACTGTGTGACGTGCCTACTTGGATGCGGTCACTCATATAATCCTCCACCATTCTTTCAATGGTGAGAGAATCATATGCAGTGACAGTAGACGACATGTCCGTAATCGTTGTCAGGTCCTTCAGTCCCGGACCAGATGTCAGCATCAGCAGTCGCTTCAGACTGCCCTGCATCACCGCCAGCGGGTGGGCTCGGAATTCTGAGCCTTTTCCTCGCACCCCCAGTTGCGGGAGAATGTGAAGGAGGAGATGTTGACAGGTCGCGTTCCGCTTGACTTGACAATTTTCTCACCAGCAGGTCTTTGAACCCCAGCAGACTTGTGTCTGCCGGAAAGAGAGATCCAAGGTAGGCTTTAAATCTAGGATCGAGCATGGTGGCCAAAATGTAGTGCTCTGATTTCAACAGATTGACCACCCGTGAATCCTTGTTAAGCGGATTAAGGGCTCCATAAACAAGTCCCGTGAATCCTTGTTAAGCGAATTAAGGGCTCCATAAACAAGTCCCACATGCCTAGCGGAATTGCTCCGTGTTAGCTCCTCCTTCAATGTCTCCAGCTTCTTCTGCAAAAGCCTGATGAGGGGAATGACCTGACTCAGGCTGGCAGTGTCTGAACTGACTTCACGTGTGGCAAGTTCAAAGGGCATCAGAACCTTGCACAATGTTGAAATCATTCTCCACTGCGCTTGAGACAGGTGCATTCCACCTCCTATATCGTGCTGAATTGTATAGGCTTGAATGGCCTTTTGCTGCTCCTCCAACCTCTGAAGCATATAGAGGGTTGAATTCCACCTCGTTACCACTTCTTGCTTCAGATGATGGCAGGGCAGGTTCAGTTGTTTTTGGTGGTGCTCCAGTCTTCTGTACGTGGTGCCTGTACGCCGATAGTGTCCCGCAATTCTTCTGGCCACCGACAGCATCTCTTGCACACCCCTGTCGTTTTTAAAAAAATTCTGCACCACCAAATTCAAGGTATGTGCAAAACATGGGACGTGCTGGAATTTGCCCATATTTAATGCACACACAATATTGCTGGCGTTGTCCGATGCCACAAATCCACAGGAGAGTCCAATTGGGGTAAGCCATTCCGCGATGATCTTCCTCAGTTGCCGTAAGAGGTTTTCAGCTGTGTGCGTATTCTGGAAAGCGGTGATACAAAGCGTAGCCTGCCTAGGAAAGAGTTGGCGTTTGCGAGATGCTGCTACTGGTGCCGCCGCTGCTGTTCTTGCGGCGGGAGTCCATACATCTACCCAGTGGGCTGTCACAGTCATATAGTCCTGACCCTGCCCTGCTCCACTTGTCCACATGTCCGTGGTTAAGTGGACATTGGGTACAACTGCATTTTTTAGGACACTGGTGAGTCTTTTTCTGACGTCCGTGTACATTCTCGGTATCGCCTGCCTAGAGAAGTGGAACCTAGATGGTATTTGGTAACGGGGGCACACTACCTCAAGAAATTGTCTAGTTCCCTGTGAACTAACGGCGGATACCGGACGCACGTCTAACACCAACATAGTTGTCAAGGCCTCAGTTATCCGCTTTGCAGCAGGATGACTGCTGTGATATTTCATCTTCCTCGCAAAGGACTGTTGGACAGTCAATTGCTTACTGGAAGTAGTACAAGTGGGCTTACGACTTCCCCTCTGGGATGACCATCGACTCCCAGCGGCAACAACAGCAGCGCCAGCAGCAGTAGGCGTTACACTCAAGGATGCATCGGAGGAATCCCAGGCAGGAGAGGACTCGTCAGAATTGCCAGTGACATGGCCTGCAGGACTATTGGCATTCCTGGGGAAGGAGGAAATTGACACTGAGGGAGTTGGTGGGGTGGTTTGCGTGAGCTTGGTTACAAGAGGAAGGGATTTACTGGTCAGTGGACTGCTTCCGCAGTCACCCAAAGTTTTTGAACTTGTCACTGACTTATTATGAATGCGCTGCAGGTGACGTATAAGGGAGGATGTTCCGAGGTGGTTAACGTCCTTACCCCTACTTATTACAGTATGACAAAGGCAACACACGGCTTGACACCTGTTGTCCGCATTTCTGGTGAAATACTTCCACACCGAAGAGCTGATTTTTTTGGTATTTTCACCAGGCATGTCAATGGCCATATTCCTCCCACGGACAACAGGTGTCTCCCCGGGTGCCTGACTTAAACAAACCACCTCACCATCAGAATCCTCCTGGTCAATTTCCTCACCAGCGCCAGCAACACCCATATCCTCCTCATCCTGGTGTACTTCAACACTGACATCTTCAATCTGACTATCAGGAACAGGACTGCGGGTGCTCCTTCCAGCACTTGCAGGGGGCGTGCAAATGGTGGAAGGCGCATGCTCTTCACGTCCAGTGTTGGGAAGGTCAGGCATCGCAACCGACACAATTGGAGTCGGACTCTCCTTGTGGATTTGGGATTTCGAAGAACGCACAGTTCTTTGCGGTGCTACTGCTTTTGCCATCTTGAGTCTTTTCATTTTTCTAGCGAGAGGCTGAGTGCTTCCATCCTCATGTGAAGCTGAACCACTAGCCATGAACATAGGCCAGGGCCTCAGCCGTTCCTTGCCACTCCGTGTGGTAAATGGCATATTGGCAAGTTTACGCTTCTCCTCCGACAATTTTATTTTAGGTTTTGGAGTCCTTTTTTTACTGATATTTGGTGTTTTGGATTTTACATGCTCTGTACTATGACATTGGGCATCGGCCTTGGCAGACGACGTTGCTGGCATTTTATCGTCTCGGCCATGACTAGTGGCAGCAGCTTCAGCACGAGGTGGAAGTGGATCTTGATCTTTCCCTAATTTTGGAACCTCAACATTTTTGTTCTCCATATTTTAATAGGCACAACTAAAAGGCACCTCAGGTAAACAATGGAGATGGATGGATACTAGTATACTTATGGATGGACTGCCGAGTGCCGACACAGAGGTAGCTACAGCCGTGGACTACCGTACTGTGTCTGCTGCTAATATAGACTGGATGATAATGAGATGAAATCAATATATATGTATATATAATATCACTAGTACTGCAGCCGGACAGGTATATATATTTATTATGTAATGACTGATGATGGACCTGCTGGACACTGTCAGCTCAGCAGCACCGCAGACTGCTACAATAAGCTACTATAGTAGTATGTATAAAGAAGAAAGAAGAAAAAAAAACACGGGTAGGTGGTATACAATTATGGATGGACTGCCGAGTGCCGACACAGAGGTAGCTACAGCCGTGGACTAACGTACTGTGTCTGCTGATAATATAGACTGGATGATAATGAGATGAAATCAATATATATGTATTATATAATATCACTAGTACTGCAGCCGGACAGGTATATATATTTATTATGTAATGACTGATGACGGACCTGCTGGACACTGTCAGCTCAGCAGCACCGCAGACTGCTACAGTAAGCTACTATAGTAGTATGTATAAAGAAGAAAGAAAAAAAAAACCACGGGTAGGTGGTATACAATTATGGATGGACTGCCGAGTGCCGACACAGAGGTAGCTACAGCCGTGGACTAACGTACTGTGTCTGCTGATAATATAGACTGGATGATAATGAGATGAAATCAATATATATGTATATATAATATCACTAGTACTGCAGCCGGACAGGTATATATATTTATTATGTAATGACTGATGACGGACCTGCTGGACACTGTCAGCTCAGCAGCACCGCAGACTGCTACAGTAAGCTACTATAGTAGTATGTATAAAGAAGAAAGAAAAAAAAAAACCACGGGTAGGTGGTATACAATTATGGATGGACTGCCGAGTGCCGACACAGAGGTAGCTACAGCCGTGGACTAACGTACTGTGTCTGCTGATAATATAGACTGGATGATAATGAGATGAAATCAATATATATGTATATATAATATCACTAGTACTGCAGCCGGACAGGTATATATATTTATTATGTAATGACTGATGACGGACCTGCTGGACACTGTCAGCTCAGCAGCACCGCAGACTGCTACAGTAAGCTACTATAGTAGTATGTATAAAGAAGAAAGAAAAAGAAAAAAACCACGGGTAGGTGGTATACAATTATGGATGGACTGCCGAGTGCCGACACAGAGGTAGCTACAGCCGTGGACTAACGTACTGTGTCTGCTGATAATATAGACTGGATGATAATGAGATGAAATCAATATATATGTATATATAATATCACTAGTACTGCAGCCGGACAGGTATATATATATTTATTATGTAATGACTGATGACGGACCTGCTGGACACTGTCAGCTCAGCAGCACCGCAGACTGCTACAGTAAGCTACTATAGTAGTATGTATAAAGAAGAAAGAAAAAAAAAAAAACACGGGTAGGTGGTATACAATTATGGATGGACTGCCGAGTGCCGACACAGAGGTAGCTACAGCCGTGGACTAACGTACTGTGTCTGCTGATAATATAGACTGGATGATAATGAGATGAAATCAATATATATGTATATATAATATCACTAGTACTGCAGCCGGACAGGTATATATATTTATTATGTAATGACTGATGACGGACCTGCTGGACACTGTCAGCTCAGCAGCACCGCAGACTGCTACAGTAAGCTACTATAGTAGTATGTATAAAGAAGAAAGAAAAAAAAAAAACCACGGGTAGGTGGTATACAATTATGGATGGACTGCCGAGTGCCGACACAGAGGTAGCTACAGCCGTGGACTAACGTACTGTGTCTGCTGATAATATAGACTGGATGATAATGAGATGAAATCAATATATATATATATATATAATTATATAATATCACTAGTACTGCAGCCGGACAGGTATATATATTTATTATGTAATGACTGATGACGGACCTGCTGGACACTGTCAGCTCAGCAGCACCGCAGACTGCTACAGTAAGCTACTATAGTAGTATGTATAAAGAAGAAAGAAAAAAAAAAACACGGGTAGGTGCTAGGTGGTATACAATATTATTTATATATTATATACTTTTATATATATATATATATATATATATATTAAACTCATAAACTGGTGGTGATTATTAAACTGGTGGTCAGGTCACTGGTCACACTATCAGCAACTTGCAAGTAGTACTCCTGAGTCCTAAGCAGACAATCACAATATATATTATACTGGTGGTCAGTGTGGTCACAAACAATGGCAGTGTGGCACTCTGGCAGCAAAAGTGTGCACTGTACGTTATATGTACTCCTGAGTCCTGAGTCCTGCTCTCAGACTCTAACTGCTCCCCACTGTCAGTGTCTCCCCCACAAGTCAGATAATACAGTCACACTATCTCTATCACTTCAGCAAGTACTAGTAGTAGTAGTACTCCTCCTAATGCTCCCCAAAATTACTACTGTGTCTCTCTCTGTCTCACTCTCTTCTCGAATCTCTATAAACGGAGAGGACGCCAGCCACGTCCTCTCCCTATGAATCTCAATGCACGTGTGAAAATGGCGGCGACGCGCGGCTCCTTATATAGAATCCGAGTCTCGCGATAGAATCCGAGCCTCGCGAGAATCCGACAGCGTGATGATGACGTTCGGGCGCGCTCGGGTTAACCGAGCAAGGCGGGAAGATCCGAGTCGCTCGGACCCGTGTAAAAAAAACTGAAGTTCGGGCGGGTTCGGATTCCGAGGAACCGAACCCGCTCATCTCTAATTCACACGGGTTAATTTTTGTTGGGAGCCAATTAACCTACCAGTATATTTTTGGATTGTGGGAGGAAACCGGAGTACCCGGAGAAAACCCACGCAAGTACGGGGAGAATATACAAACTCCACACAGTTAGAGCAATGGTGGGAATTGAACCCATGACCTCAGTGCTGTGAGGCAGTAATGCTAACCATTACACCATCCGTACTGCCCCAAAGTTTACATCCATGTGTCAGTGTCTACAAATGCTGCAATCATGCTCGCACTGACTTTAGACGCCACCATCGGTTGCACCCTTGTAACTTTCACCAGCCTATGCTAGGTGCAGATCATCTGTCTGAGTACAGTATGGCCTCCAGAGTGATCAATTAAACGTCTCTTTACGCAACCACTTTCAGCAACACGCCCATTTCACTCCAATAACACGCCCACACTACATTACATCTGTGTCTGATTAGCCAACCCCCTATAACCACACAGGAATGCCTAACAGATTTCTAATACACATCTTGGTGCGTGTGTCTGACCCTGTACTGCAACTCTGTACCAACACCATCGTGGTGCATGCATGCTCGGTCCAACTCAGATGCAAGCACAGATGAAAAGCATTGTACAAGAAAACAATAAAATAAACTGGCCCCCACAGGGAAAGAAAAAAAGAAATGTATAATATGACTTTTGGTATTACAAATGTATTCAAACTTCCACTTCTTTGAAAGGCCAAGTGATACCAAGTGGTTTTATAACTCTTAGCTGTAAAATCTATATATCCATTTATTTATTAACATTTATTTAGCGCTAGCAAATTTCATTACAAATTGGATCAGGAGCTGAGTGGGATCTGAAAGTGGCCCTGGTAAAGTTTGTAGAAGTGGCCCCACATAGGCAGCACCGCCCCTCAAAAGTCAAATAACAAAACAGGCCCCATGTGCACATCAGCCCACCAGGAATCTTCCTTTTTGGGCTCTATGGGCAAACAGACCCTACTTTCACCTATAACAGCTGCCCATTGTTACCCTTGAAAACAATACACACACCTGTACTTAAGATGCCACCAGGTCTTATAGAATTTGTCGGCAGATAAGAACCACTTGGCCCATCTAGTCTGCCCCTTTTTTTTTTTTATATTATTTTTATCTCTAACCTTATTTGATCCTTATTTCTTTGTAAGGATATCCTTATGTCTTTCCCATGCATGTTTAAATTGCTCTACTGTCTTAGCCTCTACCACCTCTGATGGGAGGCTATTCCACTTGTCCACTACCCTTTCTGTGAAATAATTTTTCCGCAAATTTCCCCTGAACCTCCCCCCCTCCAGTCTCAGTGCATGTCCTCGTGTCCTATTGCTTCTCTTCATTTGGAGAATGTTTCCCTCCTGGACTTTGTTAAAACCCTTGATATATTTGAAAGTTTCTATCATGTCCCCCCTTTCCCTTCTCTGCTCCAAACTATACATATTGAGATTTCTTAGTCTTATTGGGTATGTTTTGTGATGTAGGCCATGCACCATTTTAGTTGCCCTCCTTTGTACAGTTTCTAATGTATTAATATCCTTTTGTAGGTAGTAAACTTCACAATTAGCTGAAACCACTGGATAGGAGGCTGGAATAATATCCAAGGAACAAGTAATGGACTAGACTTGAACACAGGGGGTTAAGGTCAGGACTGGGTCAGGATCTCAGCAAAGGCAGAGGAGGCACAGTGAGGGGAAATATGAGCACTGTGCAGTTGGTATACATCGTGTGGCCTAGGTAACACTAAGGAGGCAAACAAGAAGTTAACAAACATTGAAACATGACAAGGGTTCAGGCAAGGCAAAGGCTAGACTTCTGACAGGCAGAGAATTCGGCAGATGGACAGAGTATCCACAGGACATACACAAGATGCTGAAACCTGGGACATGGACCAACAGCTTAGGCCACAGCATAAACTATAAACAGCATTTGGGAGCTGGCCTGGCTGCCTTATAACAGGGAGATCCATCTATGAGCACAGGCAGTAATATAGGGACTCCTAATTAACAACTGAATACAGCTGCAATATTGCACTTAGCACATAACCCTGCTGTCAGTGCATAACAACATTGCATGGCAACTAGGGATGCAGTAGCAAATTGATGTCCTGGTTACTGAGTGATGAGCAGATACCACTGGCCCTTGTGGCTGGAAGGAGCTATGTCCAATTTGCTAGGCAACAACCGGGACTACCAAGCAGCACAAGCAACACGGCAGCTTGTACCCCCCTTAAGAAGGGGTTAAGAAACCTTTAGAACCAGGTTTATGTGTAAATTCTCTGAAGAAAGATTTCTTAAGTTCTGATGCATGAAGAAATCTTTCAGGAATCCACACTCTCTCTTCAGGACTGAGGCCCTTCCAATGGACCAAGAAGTGTACTTGCCCCTGTACAAACTTAAAATTCAGAATATTTTATACCACATATTCTCTGCGACATTGAACCATAACTGGAGATAGTTTCCTAGGGTGACAGAGTCTGTATTTTTAAGAAAGGAATGCTGGCCGGAAGAGAGAGCAATGAAACGTGTTATTTATCTTCAGAGGCTTTGGTAACAAGAGACAAAAGGCTACTGGATTAATTTGTTTAATTATCCAGAATGGACTCATAAATCAGGGTTCTAACTTCTGTGAAGGCTGGTGAAGTTTTATATTCCAGGCAGACAATCATACCATGCCACCTACTTTACAGTCTCCGAAGTCTTTCTACAAAAAAAATTGTGCAAATTGAGGCCTTCTTAAGAGCTTGATGCACCTTTTTCCAGATCATTCTGACACAAGACACATGATTAGAAAAGGAAACACGTTATTGAGTGGGATCAAAAAAATTCAACTTGAATATCTAGAAACACAAACAAAAGGTGACATTGTAGTAGAAGATTGACAGGAGTTGTTGTAGGCAAATTCCAATAGAGGTAGATGTTCAGTCCAATCTTTATGATATTTAGAGACATAACAGTGGAGAGATTGTGCGCAATTGAGTGTGGGTGATAACCAGAGGAAAGACTGAAATTGATACCTAATCTAGAACAGAAAGATTTCCGGAATCAGGCAATGAATTGGGTGCCTCTATCTGAAACTATATCCAGAGGCAGACCATGTTATTTGAAGATATGCTGGATGAATAGTGTTGCCAAGTAGTTTAGCAAATCTTCAAGCGTTCCCTGAAAACTAGTGATGAGCGGGTTCGGTTTTACTCGGTTTTACTCGGTTCTCAAAACAGAACCTTATGGGCTATCCAAAACACGTGACATCCGTGAGCCAATAAGATGCCGTTTTGAGAACCGAGTAAAACCGAGTAAAACCGAACCCGCTCATCACTACTGAAAACTCACCTCTTTAGGCAAGCATATCAAATTCCAGAACTGCCCATATAACTTTCATAAACCTTCCTATAAAATTGCATCCACTCTGCACAGTCCACACATATCCTCACGTCTTCTCATCCTTCACTTTCCCTTCCTCTCAAACCCGGTTCATCATTGCTGTATGACCATATCATACAGCCCACCAAGAACCTTTAAAATCTGGCGGAAAACTATGGAATAGATAGCACCTTTCCTTGTATATACATGCCTATTTCCCTATAGATTGTAAGCTTGTGAGCAGGGCCTTCTTACCTCTATGACTATTTGTTATTACCCAGTTTTGTTATATCATTGTTATTTCCAATTGTAAAGCGCAATGGAAATTGCTGCACTATATAAGAAACTGTTAATAAATAAATAAAGAGATCAAATGAGCCATCTTACTGAACCAATCTGCTACTACCCAAATAGTACTGCATTTAGAGGATAATGGAAGGTCTACAATGAAATCCATGAAAATATGAGACCATGGCTTGGAAGGCACAGGTAATGGCAACAGATGCCCAGAAGGCATCCTGTATCAGGTTTCACGTGACTGAAAGAGGTCCTGAACATCTTGAGTGACGCTTGGCCACTACATTGAGCGAGGTAGCAATTTCAATGTTCTGGTGACCCATAGATAACCAGAGACTTTGTTGGAATGAAAATCAGTGAGAACTGCCCCTCAGAGTTTTTCAGGAATGGGCAGGAGTCCTGAAAGTGTTCCAGAAGGTGCTTGAACCTGCAAGTACTGAATATGAACAGCTTGATTCTATACAAGACCGGCAAGAATACATGCGGCTGGAATAATAGGTATAAAAAGACTGGAGGAATCTTGGACAGGCCTGTAGGTGATATTAAAGTTGAATATAGCAAAGAAAAATGCCACCCATGCCTGTCTTTAGTTTAATCTCTTTGAGATTCAATATAGTATAGATGGAGGAGGGGGATCTTGGACTGCACAGCCTAATTACATGTATAGTGGTAGGTGCTACTATGCTGGGACTTGTAGTAGGAAGAGAATATAGTGCAGATGCACACTCCACAATACCAAGAACTGCTAGTCAGAATAATTTTAATAAACTGCAATCTAACATAGAGCAAATTCGAGGTTCTGTTTTGTACTGTAACAAAAAACTCTTGAGAAGATGGCATTGTGTAATTATGTCTGTTTTTTTGTTCAAACAAATTGTGACACATATGTCTTCTATTTTTACAATGATATTATTATACTCATTGCTTTAATATAAATACAATTTTTAAAAAAAAGTGTTACAGAGGTGAAAGGTGTTGGAGAAACAAACAAAAAAAAGTGTAGTACAGGTTGAGTATCCCATATCCAAATATTCCGAAATACGGAATATTCCGAAATACAGACTTTTTTGAGTAAGAGTGAGATAGTGAAACATTTGTTTTTTGATGGGTCAAGGCACACAAACTTTGTTTAATACACAAAGTTATTAAAAATATTGTATTAAATGACCTTCAGGCTGTGTGTATAAGGTGTATGTGAAACATAAATGAATTGTCTGAATGTAGACACACTTTGTTTAATGTACAAAGTTATAAAAAAATATTGGCTAAAACTAAGTTTAAGCCTGTGTGTATAAGGTGTATATGTAACATAAATGCATTCTGTGCTTAGACTTGGGTCCCATCGCCATGATATCTCATTGTGGTATGCAATTATTCAAAAATACGGAAAAATCCGATATCCAAAATACCTCTGGTCCCAAGCATTTTGGATAAGGGATACTCAACCTGTATTGGTAAAAAAAATATTCAGAGTGTTAAAAAGTGCTAAATTAAATGTCATAGCGTGCCATCCCAAGGCAATCCCATCACACCATCCCAGGCGGCCCGCTCCCCAGACCCATCCCTATAACTGACAAATTGTACAAATTTGTAGGGCTTACCTTCATTGTGCCTTTACTGTAGTTTCAATACGCAGTCTGTGAGTACCAGAGACCCGTGCTTGTTAAAATCAGTCAGGGCAGTTGGGAGGGGTGCCACTCCAAGCTGAAGGAGTCCAGACCTTCACATGCAGCCCCTGGAGGGGAGGAGGGTTAGGTTTAGCCATTAGAAGGGAGGTTAGGTTTTAGGGATGGGAAGGTTAGGATTAGGTACTGGGGAGGGAGGGTTAGGGTTAGACACTGAGCAGGGGAGGTTAGGGTTAGGTACCAAGTGGGGAGGGAAATCATACTTAACCCCCTGTAGTCTATGCAAGACCAAAGTGAGCCACCATTCTTTGCCACAAAAAAAAAAACGTTCCTACAGGTGACTTAGAAGGATAGATAAAGCCTTTGCTAAGATTCTCCTGGATGTAATCCACCATTGGCTTGGTTTTAGGAATAGAAAGAGCATATACAGTATTGTGCCTTTGGGAAGTTTTGCACAATGCATTAGGTTGATTGAACAATCATATGGACAATGTGGAAGAAGAGTGTCCACCTTCTTTTTAGAAAATATGTCAGAATAAGCATGATAGGAGGTGCAAACCTTTGGAATTGGCTGCAGGATTTGAACTGGCAGAGAAAGAAATCCTATAGAACATTTAGGACCCCAACCAATGAGCTCACCCGATTTCCAATTCAATACCAGATTATGGTCTCTTAGCCATGGAATACTATTAGAGCCATAGCACAGTGGACTAGATAAAAAGACAAGGATGTCTGAATGTAAGGTGCCTATAACCAAGGTAAGAGGGGGTGATTGAGGTTTCACTTTTCCATTAAGGAGAGGACAACCATCAAGGCCACACATAGTGACAAATTACTCCAATTATTTTACAGGGATTCCCAGGGAACGGAAAATGGTGATGTCCATAAAATTTCCTGCGGCACCACTATCCAAAAAGTCTGAAGCCTAAACCTCTTTGTTACAAAAGTGTATCTGTACTGGAATTATGACAGAATTACTCGGAGAGATTGTAGATAGGCCCAAGTGTGTCTCTCCCTTGTTACTCAAGCCTTATCTTTCCCATTTTCTGAAGGTAGGAGAAGGCGAGATTACTCTTGCCACTGCAGTAGAGGCACAATCCCAGAAGCCACAACCCTGTCTTTTCTTCAGTTCACAAGCAAATTGTCCATATAAATCCCTACTATTCTGCATTTTTAATCCAAGGGACATAAAAGTACTGCAAATATACTGTAGATCCCATTAAAGGAAAGGTGGCTAGTTATCAGTGTGGACCTATATATGTCTGGTTCTAAGCAATCATATAGTGCTCAGTAGTATTCTATTATTATATCCAGTAGTGCCTACTATCTTATACTACAAATTTGTGAATAAAATTAATTTCTGTTGGTTTTCTGTATTACAGCACACATCAAATTGGATTTATTTAAAACAGGAATCATTAAATGAACTACAGCACAGTTTTGCCCATATTGAAAAAAAGATCAAATTCATACTGGCCTAAGGTTTTCCATTACATAAATGACTCTTAAAACAGGAAATGTGAAATGCAAAAATCCATTAACTATAGATACACTGCAAAAAAAGATATATTACTATGTAGGCTTTTGGTTTATAAATATAACTGAACCATTAAATTACACTTTTCAAGTGTTACACTTGCAATATACTGTATTGTTGTTTTGCAGTATCTATACTGTGCTGGCAAACCCAATTGATTATATAATTGAGAAATGAACTGGATTAACCTAGAGACAGAAACATCAAGTCGTTATTAACTTTCCCAATCAATCTCACAACAGTACAATACTGTCATCGACCACAGCTGTATTAAATTAAAACATTCAGACACTCAGTGGGCAATTAGCTGTAGATTGTTGCAACCTGTTCAGCCTGACTGATCCTGTGTGTAATCAAACTCCCATAGTTAAAAGGCTTCTCACAATATATAGAATAGTGCTTATGAAATGTAAAAGTATAGGGGGATTCTACACTCCTTTCTAGCAAAGATAAAACAATTTGAGATGATACACAAGTGTTTGCCTATTATGGTGTACTAGGTGATTTATCGCGCCATACGCTACATACAATACAAGTATTGCAGATAATCCGCACTTGGGATGGGCGCCCAGCATCCACTACGGACTCCGAGAAATAGAATTATCGGTAAGTAAATTCTTATTTTCTCTATCGTCCTAGTGGATGCTGGGGTTCCTGAAAGGACCATGGGGATTATACCAAAGCTCCCAAACGGGCGGGAGAGTGCGGATGACTCTGCAGCACCGAATGAGAGAACTCCAGGTCCTCTTTTGCCAGGATATCAAATTTGTAGAATTTTACAAACGTGTTCTCCCCTGACCACGTAGCTGCTCGGCAGAGTTGTAATGCCGAGACCTCTCGGGCAGCCGCCCAAGATGAGCCCACCTTCCTTGTGGAATGGGCCTTAACCGATTTAGACTGTGGCAGGCCTGCCTCAGAATGTGCAAGTTGAATTGTGTTACAAATCCAACGAGCAATCGACTGCTTAGAAGCAGGCGCACCCAACTTGTTGGGTGCATACAGTATAAACAGTGAGTCAGATTTTCTGACTCCAGCTGTCCTGGAATATATTTTCAGGGCCCTGACAACTTCTAGCAACTTGGAGTCCTCCAAGTCCCTAGTAGGGGCAAGGCACCACAATAAGCTGGTTCAGGTGAAACACTGACACCACCTTAGGGAGAGAACTGGGGACGAGTCCGCAGCTCTGCCCTGTCCGAATGGACAAACAGATATGGGCTTTTTTGAGAAAAAACCACCAATTTGACACTCGCCTGGTCCAGGCCAGGGCCAAGAGCATGGTCACTTTTTATGTGAGATGCTGCAAATCCACATATTTGACTGGTTTTAAACCAATGTGATTTGAGAAATCCCAGAACTACGTTGAGATCCCACAGTGCCACTGGAGGCACAAAAAAGGGGTTTGTATATGCAATACTCCCTTGACAAACTTCTGGACTTCAGGAACTGAAGCCAATTCTTTCTGGAAGAAAATTTACAGGGCCGAATTTTAACCTTAATGGACCCCAATTTGAGGCCCATAGACACTCCTGTTTGCAGGAAATGCAGGAAACGACCGAGTTGAAATTTCTTTGTGGGGCCTTCCTGGCCTCACACCACGCAACAAATTTTCGCCACACGTGGTGATAATGTTGTGCGGTCACCTCCTTTCTGGCTTTGACCAGGGTAGGAATGACCTCTTCCGGAATGCCTTTTTTCCCTTAGGATCCGGCTTTCCATCGCCATGCCGACAAACGCAGCTGCGGTAAGTCTTGGAACAGACATGGTACTTGCTGAAGCAAGTCCCTTCTTAGCGGCAGAGGCCATAAGACCTCTGTAAGCATCTCTTGAAGTTCCGGGTACCAAGTCCTTCTTGGCCAATCCGGAGCCATGAGTATAGTTCTTACTCCTCTACGTCTTATAATTCTCAGCACCTTAGGTATGAGAAGCAGAGGAGGGAACACATACACCGACTGGTACACCCACGGTGTTACCAGAACGTCCACATCTATTGCCTGAGAGTCCCTTGACCTGGCGCAATACCTGTCCCGTTTTTTGTTCAGACGGGACGCCATCATGTCCACCTTTGGTATTTCCCAACGGTTTACAATCATGTGGAAAAAACTTCTCAACGAAGTTTCCACTCTCCCGGGTGGAGGTCGTGCTGAGGAAGTCTGCTTCCCAGTTTCCATTCCCGGGATGAAAAGCTGCTGACAGTGTTATCACATGATTTTCCGCCCAGCGAAAAGTCCTTGCAGTTTCTGCCATTGCCCTCCTGCTTCTTGTGTCGCCCTGTCTGTTTACGTGGGCGACTGCCGTGATGTTTTTCCCACTGGATCAATACCGGCTGACCTTGAAGCAGAGGTCTTGCTAAGCTTAGAGCATTGTAAATTGCCCTTAGCTCCAGTATATTTATGTGGAGAGAAGTCTCCAGACTTGATCACACTCTCTGGCAATTTTTTCCTTGTGTGACTGCTCCCCAGCCACTCAGGCTGGCATCCGTGGTCACCAGGACCCAGTCCTGAATGCCGAATCTGCGGCCCTTTCATAGATGAGCACTCTGCAGCCACCGCAGAAGAAACACCCTTGTCCTTGGAGACAGGGTTATCCGCTGATGCATCTGAAGATGCGATCCGGACCATTTTTCCAGCAGATCCCACGGAAAGGTTCTTGCGTGAAATCTACCGAATGGGATCGCTTTGTAAGAAACCACCATTTTTCACAGGATCCTTGTGCATTGATGCACTGACACTTTTCCTGGTTTTAGGAGGTTCCTGACTAGCTCGGATAACTCCCTGGCTTTCTTCTCCGGGAGAAAACATCCTTTTCTGGACTGTGTCCAGAATCATCCCTAGGAACAGTAGACGTGTCGTCGGAAAAAACTGCGATTTTGGAATATTTAGAATCCACTCGTGCTGTCGTAGAACTACTTAAGATAGTGCTACTCCGACCTCCAACTGTTCTCTGGACCTTGCCCTTATCAGGAAAGCGTCCATATTTCTTTTAAGAAGAATCATCATTTCGGCCATTACCTTGGTAAAGACCCGGGGTGCCGTGGACAATCCAAACGGCAGCGTCTGAACTGATAGTGACAGTTCTGTACCACGAACCTGAGGTACCCTTGGTGAGAAGGCAAATTTGGACATGTAGGTAAGCGTCCCTGATATCCAGTGACACCATATCGTCCCCTTCTTCCTGGTTCGCTATCACTACTCTGAGTGACTCCATCTTGATTTGAACGCTTGTATGTAAGTGTTCAAATATTTCAGATCTCACCGAGCCGTCTGGCTTCAGTACCACAATATAGTGTGGAATAATACCCCTTCCCTTGTTGTAGAAGGGGTACTTTGATTATCACCTGCTGGGAATACAGCCTGTGAATTGTTCCCAATACTGCCTCCCTGTCGGAGGGAGACGTTGGTAAAGCAGACTTCAGGAACTTGTGAGGGGGAGACGTCTCGAATTTCCAATGTACACCTGGGATACTACGTGTAGGATCCAGGAGTCCACTTGTGAGTGAGCCCCCTGCGTGCTGAAACTCTTGAGATGACCCCCTACCGCACCTGAGTCCGCTTGTACGGCCCCAGCGTCATGCTGCGGACTTGGCAGAAGCTGTGGAGGGCTTCTGTTCCTGGGAATGGGCTGCCTGCTGCAGTCTTCTTCCCTTTCCTCTACCCCTGGGCAGATATGACTGGCCCTTTTGCCCGCCTGCCCTTATGGGGACGAAAGGACTGAGACTGAAAAGACTGTGTCCTTTTCTGCTGAGATGTGACTTGGGGTAACAAAAGGTGGATTTTTCAGCTGTTGCCATGGCCACCAGGTCCGATGGACCGCCCCTTTATACGGCAATACTTCCATGTGCCGTCTGGAATCTGCATCACCTGACCACTGTCGTGTCTTCGTCTGGCAGATATGGACATCACATTTACTCTTGATGCCAGAATGCAAATATCCCTCTGCGCATCTCGCATATATAGAAATGCATCTATAGTCAATAAAATCTTGTCCCTGTCAAGGGTATCAATATTTTCAGTCAGGAAATCCGACCAAGCCCCCTCAGCGCTGCACATCCAGGCTGAGGCGATTGCTGGTCGTAGTATAACACCAGTATGTGTGTATATACTTTTAGGATATTTTTCAGCTTCCTATCAGCTGGCTCCTTGAGGGCTGCCGTATCTGGAGACGGTAACGCCCCTTGTTTTTATAAGCGTGTGAGCGCCTTATCCACCCTAAGGTGTGTTTCCCAACTCGCCCTAACTTCTGGCGGGAAAGGGTATACCGCCAATAATTTTCTATCGGAGGAAACCCACGTATCATCACACACTTCATTTAATTTATCTGATTCAGGAAAAACTACAAGTAGTTTATTCACACCCTACATAATACCCTTATTTGTGGTACTTGTAGTATCAGAAATATGTAACACCTCCTTCATTGCCCTTAACATGAAACGTGTGGCCCTAAAGGAAAATACGTTTGTTTCTTCACCGTCGACACTGGAGTCAGTGTCCGTGTCTGTGTCGACCGACTGAGGTAAATGGGCGTTTTTACAAGCCCCTGACGGTGTCTGAGACGCCTGGACAGGTACTAATTTGTTTGCCGGCCGTCTCATGTCGTCAACCGACCTTGCAGCGTGTTGACATTATCACGTAATTCCTAAATAAGCCATCCATTCCAGTGTCGACTCCCTAGAGGGTGACATCACCAATACAGGCAATTTGCTCCGCCTCCTCACCAACATCGTCCTCCTACATGTCGACACACACGTACCGACACACATCACACACACAGGGAATGCTCTGATAGAGGACAGGACCCCACTAGCCCTTTGGGGAGACAGAGGGAGAGTTTGCCAGCACACACCAAAAACGCTATAATTATACAGGGACAACCCCTTATACAAGTGTTTTCCCTTATAGCATTTTTATATATGTAATCATATCGCCAAATAAGTGCCCCCCCTCTCTGTTTTAACCCTGTTTCTGTAGTGCAGTGCAGGGAAGAGCCTGGGAGCCTTCCTCACAGCAGAGCTGAGCAGGAAAATGGCGCCGTGTGCTGAGGAGAATAGGCCCCGCCCCCTTTTCGGCGGGCTCTTCTCCCGGAGTTTGTGAGATCTGGCAGGGGTTAAATACATCCATATAGCCTCAAGGGCTATATGTGATGTATTTTAGCCATAAAAAGGTATTATACATTGCTGCCCAGGGCGCCCCCCCCAGCACCCTGCACCCTCAGTGACAGTTGGTGACTGTTGGTGAAGTGTGCTGACAACAATGGCGCACAGCTGCAGTGCTGTGCGCTACCTTATGAAGACTGAAAGTCTTCTGCCGCCTGTTTCTGGACCTCTTCAACTTCGGCATCTGCAAGGGGGGTCGGCGGCACGGCTCCGGGACCGGACTCCATGGCTGGGCCTGTGTTCGATCCCTCTGGAGCTAATGGTGTCCAGTAGCCTAAGAAGCAAATCCATCCTGCACGCAGGTGAGTTTACTTCTCTCCCCTAAGTCCCTCGTAGCAGTGAGCCTGTTGCCAGCAGGACTCACTGAAAATAAAAAACCTAACTTAAACTTTTATTCTAAGCAGCTCAGGAGAGCCACCTAGATTGCACCCTTCTCGTCGGGCACAAAAATCTAACTGAGGCTTGGAGGAGGGTCATAGGGGGAGGAGCCAGTGCACACCACCTGATCCTAAAGCTTTTATTATTGTGCCCTGTCTCCTGCGGAGCCGCTATATCCCCATGGTCCTTACGGAGTCCCAGCATCCACTAGGACGTCAGAGAAAGTTGTATTATATGTAGTATTACCTCCATAAATGTGTGAGTGGTTAAATATTGCACGGACAAAGGGCTGGCAATGGTTAAGGGGTTGTAGCCCCTTGCAACGTCGTGAACAGCGCATGCAGGGCCTGATGAATCACCTAGTAGGTGCTGTGGTTGGGGTAGTGGCGGGTGCAGGGTAGACACGGATGGGGGAGGGGGGCTGAGGGGGCGCGGGGGGGAAGGGGTGGTTGCAGAGGTGGTGCGGTGGGGGAGGGGCTGGTGCGGTGGTGGAGGAGGGGCGGGTGCCACGGGTGAGGGTCCAGAGCCACTGCGGGTGCAGGGGTGCCGCGGGTGGGAGAGGGGTGGATGCAGGGGTGCGGCGGGTGGAGGAGGGGGTTCGGAGCCACCGTGGGTGGAGGAGGGGGGGGGGGGGGTGCCACGGATGTGGCTCAGAGGTACTGCGAGTGGAGGAAGGGGAGGGTGATGCTTCTCCTGCTTCTCCTCCTGGAAGCAGCTAGGCTGCTGTCTTCCCTTTGGCAGTGGCTCTCCCGGAGACTCGCACAGCAGGCGATCACTATTGTTAGCGCCGGTGTCCCAATGCACTGCATTACAGGGAAGAAGATGCACTCAATAAACTACAGCTCCCATCAGCCCTTAGCGCCTGAATGCTTCGGCGCTAAGGGTTGCTGGGAGCTGTAGTTTATTTAGTGCGTATACTTCCCTGTAATGCGGTGTGTTGGGACACCGGCGCTAACAATAGTGACTGGCTGGCAGAACTGACTGACTCGCTGAATCAGTGTAAAAGGTAAGAGTGCTGTGCAGTGTCGGCGTACAGACATTACCCTCCGCGATATCACCCACTCTATCTGTTAGATTAGCCATCTCGGGGCTTCCAGGCCGGCCAGGTGCTGTGTTGCGGAGTCAGGGCCTCTGGGGATCTGTGCGCGACTGTGGCGGGGAGGCACTTCTGTGACATCACATGCAAAGGAGGCTCCGGGGCTCAGAGAGTATGTGGCTCTGGGAGGGCTATGAAAGCCTTCCACTGCACCGTTTTCATACACATCTATGCCCGTGGCCGCAGCAGCTTTTGTTTCACGTGCGCCGCGGCTAGGGAGTGGGGATTGTTGATGCCAGAGGGGACAGGTGGACTGGCAACAGGACATAGGGGGTCATTCCGACCTGATCATAGCTGTGCTAAATTTAGTACAGCTGCGATCACTTACACTGACATGTGGAGGGACGCCCAGCATAGGGCTAGTCTGCCCCGCATGTCAGGCCTGCCCCCCCCCGCACAAGTACAAAATCATCGCATAGCGTCGATGCTTTTGTACTTGAAGAGTAACTCCCAGCCAGCGCAGCTCCAGCGGCTGGCCGGGAGTTACTCGTCGCTGCCCGGGTCGCAGCGGCTGCGTGTGACGTCACACAGCCGCTGCGGCCCGCCCACCTCACGTTCCGGCTAAGCGTGCATTGGCTGTACCGCGGCCACAAAACTGCGGGCAAACGCCGCTATGCCGCCCCCTCCCGCCCAGTGACCGCCTCTGCCTGTCAATCAGGCAGAGGTGATCGCTAGGCAACAACAGCCGTCGGCAGTCAGCCATGTGCCGGCGTACTGCGGCGCCTGTGCATGTGCAGTTCTCACCTGATTGCTGCACTGCGATGAACTGCAGTGAGCGATCAGGTCAGAATGACCCCCATAGGACGCTGCAGTAAAAGTTTTTTTTCCCTATCTACAGCACAGAGACTTGCTGCAGATGCAGTGGCACACCCTCCAGCTGTACCTTTTTGGCAGGTACAGTACCTTTTTTTATGGTCTCTACCGATTTTTGGCTCTCCAAACTCCCATTGAAAGTATAGGAAAAGGGGCGTGCCCACGCCACTGTACCGGTGGCCACGCCCCCTTTTCGAATTTGTAGCGATTTTTATGTGTAAATTGTTGGACGGTATTTTGCTGCAGATGCAGTGGGCTTATTTTGGGGTGTGGAGCTGGAGCTGCAGCTCCATCAGCCCCATTGTTAATCCTGCTAGGGGAACACAACACACAGCAGCCAAATGACAGAGCCTCCCATTGTATGTGTGGGAGGGCATTTCTCGACCAATCAGCTGTGGACTGGGTGTGATAAACCTGCTGCTAACCCAATGAGAGCTCCTAGCCACGCCCAGCATTAGCCACACAGTCACAGAGTGACAGATCTGGGCAATTATATAGGAGATGAGTGCAAATTGAAATTAAACCTATTTAGACCATTATATGACCAACTATAAATGTTTCTATATTAGCTGTATGCAAATATTACAAACTTGAATCAATATCAGGGGAAAACACAAGATTTCCAGAGGGGGGGTTTCCGAATGCTTAATTTTAGAGCAAGTGTATGGAGAGAACATAGGGCCTAATTCAGAGTTGTACGCTTTTGCAATTGCGATTTTCTATGCTAACAAACTGCTAATGTTAACAAGTGACGGTTCCATCCAGAAACTATATGTAGACGCCTACCGGAGGAAATGCAACACACAATTTGCATACACATATGCAGCCTATACAGAAGAACATTAAACAGCGACTGCTCAAGTAGGTCTATGGCTATGCAGACTAGACGTGGCAGTACTCACACAGGCACCATGGTTTTGTAGGCAGGAGCTCACAGTTGACATCACCTAAGCGCCCCGATAATGTCCATTACACACCTGTGCTTTCATAACCACTCCCTTGCGGGTAACTGTTTGTTCATATGTTTGTAAATCCTGTCATCAGGACACAGAGACATATGAGTTCACTGCTGTGCTGTTTATTCCATCACCAACTCCAGGCACACACACACTGGACTACCCACTTCCCAGCATCCCCCTGGTCCCAGAGACCATCACTGAAGATTCAGGCTTACACAGATTAGTAAGGGAGTGTCTACAAATATTAAGCATTCTAATACACTAACATCACATCCTCTTTTCTTTAAAGATAAGCCCTGTACGCTTCAATGCAACAATTAACAACGTCATATTAAGAACATCATCTAACACGTTTCAATGAGTCTCTCAGGTCTGCGTATTTCCCTTTTGGGTCTGTGTTTCATCGACCATGTTGGACCTTTCTAGAATCGTGGTTTGTTCACCATTATCAGGATAATCATACATGTCAGATATCCTTCAGTCATGTTGTCTTCATTATGGTTAGGTTGACATCTTAAATCCATCCGATTTCTTCTTACTTCCGTTCCACGCTCTGTACGTATAGTATAAGATCTTGGTGCTACTTGTGCTTGCACAATACCTTTCTGCACCCAAATACCTTTCTCATGATCTCTGAGAAGGACTTGGTCACCCGATTTTAGATCAGATAAGCTTTTTGCTCGCCTGTCATGGAACAGTTTCTGTTTCGCCTGTTGAAGTTCCTTACTCAGTCTGACCATCGCTGAGTTATGTGTATTAAGCAGTTCATCATGTATCGGGAGATTTGCTGTAATCCTCCTTCCCATCAGCATTTGTGCAGGCGAAAGTCCATTCTGTAAAGGTGTACTGCAGTAGATTAAAAGACTTTTGTATAAATCTTCTTTACCTTCTTGAGCTTTTTTCATGAGACTCTTTACAGTTTTTACTGAACTTTCCACCAACCCATTTGAGCGTGGATAGTGGGGACTTGACGTAGTATGGACAAATTCCCACTCATCAGCAATTTGTCTAAATTCAGCACTGGAAAACTGAGGACCATTGTAAGTGAACACTTCCATAGGAACACCATGCCTTGCAAAGATTGACTTCATGCAATTGATTACGGCTTTACTAGTAGTTGTATGTAGTGTCTTCACCTCAGGGTAGTAAGAGTAATAATCAGTCACGACAATGTACGTTTTCCCAGTGCAATCAAACAAATCTGCGCCAACTTTCTGGTACGGTCTCCCTGGCACTGCGTGAGGACTCAGTGGCTCGACTTGTTGTTTCTATTTATACGTAAGACATAATTCACATGTAGCTGTAGTCTGTGCTATGTCTTGGTTCATTCTTGGCCAATACATAACTTCACGCGCTCATCGCTTACATTTTTCTTCTCCTAAGTGGCCTTCATGTATCTTGCACAGCATAGTTTTTCTTAGTCGTGCAGGCAGGGCCAGAGCTTCCACTAGGCAGCTTTAGGCAGCTGCCTAGGGGTGCCGGGACCTGAGGGGGCGGCCTGCTAGAGCTGCCTAAAAAAGGTAGCATAGTCCTACCTTTCACAGCCACTGCAATCCCCCAGAATGCATATCTTACAGTAGCCGTGACTGCTATGCTCCCGTATTGCAGCCTCCAGCTCCACCTCCACCCGGCACAGGCAGTAACTTTGACAGCTCCTGGAGTCCTGGCTGGGGGTGACATGGAGCACTGCTCTTCATTCCAGGCTCTTTCACAGATTACTCAGTTCCAACTCTGCACTGCAGCCTGTAGGTAACGTGGCTACACAGTGCATTCTCTGCATTGATAAGGAAAGAGTGCGAGAGCAGCGGTGTGGTGAGGGGGTGGAGGGGGGGGGAGATAAGGAGCAGGCATGCACACAGTCTGGGGGGATGAGCAGCAGCATGCACACAGATTTTGGGGGGATAGAACAGCAGATATTTAACAGAGATGGGGGAGGGGGCGAGAGCAGCATGCCTTTCATCTGAAGGGTGGGTAGGGGGAAGGGGCAGAAGGCAGAAGTTTTGCCTAGTGTGCCGAGAAACCTTGCACCTGCCCTGCGTGCAGGTACAGTATGACAAACCTATTGCCTTTGTAAATAATACCATCGACAACTGTAAGGTCACTGTGGTACATCCAATAATCATGGATAGACAGCGGGCACGCATGTTTTTCTGCTGGCCAACCTATCAGAATGATATCTTTTAAAACTTTCATTGTGTCTTCTGTCTCAGTATCTTTCCTAATCTGTTCTTGTCTTGCAAGAGACACTGGTAGAGAAGCTACTATCAAATTAACATAGGCTTATATCTCTTCATCCATCAGACTTTTGGAACCTTCACTTTTGTCCACAGCACGAGAAAGTGAATCAGCAATGTACATGTATTTGCCGGGACAGTACAGCAAGTGTACATCATATTTCTGTAGTCTGATAAGCATTCGTTGAATTCTCATGGGACAGTCATGTAATGATTTAGTCATGATAGCTACCAATGGCTTGTGGTCAGTTTCCACTGTAAATGTTTGACCATACACAAACTGATGAAATCGCTCACATGCATATGTGATCGCTATAAGTTCTTTTTCTATCTGAGCATACCTTGTTTCAGCACTTGTCAGTGCTCTTAATGCATAGATTACTGGTTGCCATGTATCCTCATGTTCTTGTAAGAGCACTGAGCCTAGGCCAAATTGCGAATCATCCACTGAAATTCTTATTATTTTCGCAGGATCAAAGAATTTTAGCACTGGTTGCTCTGTAATGATCTGTTTCAAGTTTTGCCAACTTTCTTCTTGTTCATGTGACCACATCCACTCATTATCTTTGTCCAACAACCATCTAAGAGGAACTGTTCATTCAGAGAGTTGAGAAAGAAACTTTCCTAAGTAAGTAATCATTCCTAGGAATCTTCTGACGTCGTCTTTGTTGTTAGGACGCTCCATGTTCACTATGGCTGATATTTTCCTTGGGTCTGGTTTTACACCTTGATCCGAGACCACGTCGCCCATAAAGGTAAGTGTATTCACGCCAAATTCACATTTGTCCTTGTTTAGCTTTAGATTCACTTTCTTGACAAGTTCCATTACTTGTCTCAATCTAGAATCATGTTCTTCCTTTGTAGATCCCCAGACAATAATGTCATCCATCATTGTTTCAACACCTGGAATATGTTAAAAAATCATGTGTATCTTCTTGTGATATACTTCTGGAGCAGACAAAATTCCACATGGTAGTCTAAGAAATCTGTATCGACCTTCTGGTGTATTAAATGTACAAAGCTTTCAGCTGGCCTCATCTAGCTTCATTTGCCAGAATCCTGAAGATGCGTCCAATTTACTGAACCATTTTGCTCCCGCAAATTGCGACATGATTTCATCTCTGGTTGGTAGTTTGAAATGTTCTCATTTAATAGCTTTGTTTAAATCTCTGGGGTCTAGACATATTCTGAGTTGTCCATTTTTCTTTTCAACAATTACTAAGGAGCTTACCCATTCAGTAGGCTCATCAACTTTCTGTATCACACCCAAGGCTTCCATGCAATTTAACTCTCAGTTTTTCTCTCAGCGCAAACGGCACTTTTCTACAGGGGTGTTTCACTGAAGAAACTTGCGTGTCTATATTTATTTTATGCTCTCCAGGCAAACAACCTAGACCTTCAAACAAGTCTCTGTATTCTGTAAACATCGATTTGCAGTCATCTTCTACTTGTGATGTCACCATAAAAACTTTCTTTAGCAAGCTTAGTTTCTCACAGGAACTTAATCCGAGAATCGGTTGCACATTTTTATCCACAATCAGTAGAGATGTTTTAAACTGTTGTCCCTTATATTTCAATGTCATTAAGCATGTACCTTTCACAGGAATTTCCTCCCCAGTATACCCTGTAACTTTCACTTTGGCTGGATGAATTTTAGGTTTTACTCTAAAAGTCTTATAGTCTTGAAATAATATTAAATTCACCTGCGTGCCAGTATCAAGCTTAAAGGGAATGACAATCTCGTTCACAGTTAAAGGGACAGTCCATCCTTTTTTTTTTTTTTTTTTTTAAATATGTTTATTGAAGGGTTTTCAAGCATATACATGCAAATACGCAGAACACAAGAAGAAATATACATACATCATAGGAGTACTATGTATTATACATGTAATATATGTGCGGGGGGGGGGGAAACACAGAAGGGTAACAGAGATGGGAGGAGGGGGAGATAAGACCGGATGAGGGTGAGTGTTAGGGCCTGCCCATAACACTCCTTATCATATTATGTTAGTGCCAGGGTGAAACAGAGTTATTATGATATTTGTACTGCAACTTTAACCAGATAGCCTACTATACTCGAGCATTTACAAATGATTCATAAGATAGCATAGAGCAGTCCAAGGTTTCTAATATATGTTGTTTGGTGGATGCGGGCAGCGATTCTATGAATGGGCTCCACTTACGACAAAACTTTCGCGTAGTAAAGAATGGAGAGGTTAAAACCGATTTTCTATCATAAAACAATAACTGCAGCAGTTTTTGCTTGACTTCTGCAAGGGAAGGAGCAGAACGTTTAACCCATCTAATCAATATGCATTTTTTCCCAAGTGTGAGGATCACGCTGAGGAGGGGAATATGTCCAGCAGTGATCTGCCAGTTTGTAAAGTTTAATGTAAGACAGGCTAGCTTATCTGGTGCAATGTTTAACAAGAATAGATTGTTAATATAGATAAAAAGTTTACCCCAGAATTTTCTGATTTTTCTGCATTCCCACACGCAATGTACAAAAGAAGCAGAAGCTTTTCCACATTTAATGCAATCACCTGGTTCGTCGGTTAACATATGAGATCGTTGTGCGGGTGAAATGTATGCCCTGTGCAAAAATCGCAGGTGGACTTCCTGGAAGTAAGCTGATGACAAAAATTTCAGTGATTTTTCACAGGGTTGTGTGATATCAGAAATGGTAACTAAAGCAGGGATGTCGTCTTTCCATTTTAGAAGTAAATTATCCCATTGCGCAGTGGGTAAGCAGGATATCAAAATGGTATAGAGATATTTTATCTTAAATGGTCGTATCTGGGAGGAATGCAAAAGAGCATCAATATCATGAGATGCGGTGTTGACCTTTGAAGAAGATTTTGCATGAGTCAAGACATCATAAGAGAGTACAAAGTGACGCACCTGGAAATACATATACAAGTGGCGAGGAGATAAATCAAATTTCTGGCATAGATCAGAGAAGGAGAGCAATATTCCTCCTGGATCAAACACCTTGTGAAAGGAATCAAGGCCTTTTTCCTTCCAGAGGGAGTACGTAGCATTGTGCAGCGAGGGCGGAAAAGCTGGGTTACCCCACAACGGGATAAATTTAGAGAAATAAGGATCTCGGTGACATTTTTTGTTGATGGTTAACCAAGCTTTGGCAGTGTCTTTAAATAGTATATGGTTCTTTAGTTGGGGAGGTATCTGGGAGTGATGCGAAAGTATTAGTGCACTAGGAGCGTATGGAGAGAATATTGCTAAGTCAAGGTCGTAATCAACATAGTGGGATGTTGTATGGAGCCAGTCAACAATATATCGGAACTGGACAGCTACGGAATATGCTTGAATATCAGGAGCAGCAAAGCCGCCGTTTGCTTTAGGGGATTTTAGTTTCTGTCTTGCTATGCGTGGTCTCTTGCCTCGCCAAAGAAACTTAGAAAAAAGTGATTCAAGTCTGAGGATATCTTTACGTGTTAATGATATAGGAAGCATTTGCATTAAATAAAATAATTTGGGGAAAATAATACATTTTATCACTTCTAATCTTCCCAGGAGAGATAGTGGTAAATCCTTCCATGAATCCATCTTGAGGGCCAGGTTCTCTATAAGAGGAGAGTAGTTAATTTTGTAAAGATTAAGGAGATCAGAACAAATGTTAATACCTAAATATTTGAAATGGGTAAGGGTTACTTTAAAAGATGGGATGTCAGGATGGACCATTATGGAAGGTGTTAAATTGCCTAGGAGCAGGAGTTCCGATTTACTAACATTAATTCTGTAACCTGACAATTTTCCAAAGGATTGAATCAATTGTAATAGGGCCGGTAGTGATTGTTCTGGATTTGATAAAAACAAAAGTGTGTCATCCGCGAATAGTGCTATTTTCAAAACATGCGTTCCAATGGTGATACCATGTATGTGTGGGGAATTGCGGACAGCTATAGCAAGAGGCTCAATTGATAAATCAAAAAGGAGTGGGGACAGTGGACAGCCTTGTCTCGTCCCCCTTTGTAAAACAAAGGCAGCTGAAAGAAGACCGTTGCAAGAAATGGAGGAGGATGGTGCTGAATATAATGTACGGATAACAGAGATGAAGGAATCAGGGAAGCCAAATCTGTGTAATATTTGGAAGAGGTAGGGCCATAATAAAAGGTCAAAGGCCTTTTCTGCGTCTATCGATAAGATAAGCGCCGGGGGGGAGGTAGTGGAAGAATTGGCATGTTGGATGACCGAGAGGACCCTCCTAAGATTCACTACCGAGTGTCGACCATTTATAAAACCTGTTTGGTCTTTGTGTATAAGTATAGGCATGACTGGTTTTAATCTCTGCGTGAGGATAGATGTAAAGATTTTAAAATCCACGTTTAATAATGAAATAGGCCTATAGGAGCCCGGTAAGGAGAGGTCTCTGCCAGCTTTGGGTAGCACCTTGATCACTGCGTCGGTGAACCTATCAGGAAGGATCCCCTCGGTCATGATTTTGTTAAAAACCGCCTGCAAGAGGGGACTAATCTTATAGGACATAAGTTTATAGAATTCGTTTGTGTAGCCATCTGGGCCTGGGGCTTTGCAAGGTTTAAGCCTTTTTATAGCCGTCAGGATTTCAGGAAGAGTAATAGGAGAAGTTAAAGAGGAGATCATTGTCTCCGGCACTTGGGGTAATGGGATGTTATCCCAGAAGTGGGGGGGGGGGTACTTATCATGTGGGGTAAGAGTATCTCCCTGACCAGGAGAGGAGTATAAGGATACGTAATATTCACGCATAATGGCCGCAATCTGGGCGTTAGAGGTGGTACGGGAGTTATCCGATTTTTGTAAGGGGTGGACCATCATTGGCTTCCTGGATCCCTGCAGTAGCGAGGTGAGGAGTTTACCTGCTCTGTTTCCGTAGCGGTGAAATTTGTAACTAACATTAAACTGATATTTTTCCCCAGCTACATGTAAGATGTCGTTAAAGGTAGATTTAGCTAAAATATAAGCTGTTCTGGTTTCCAGAGAGGGTTTTGTTTTGAAAGACTGATACGTCGATGACAGGTTGCTTTGGGCTTCCAGGTACGATTGGTTGAGCGATCTCTTAAGATGTGAGTAGTAAGAGATCACTTCGCCTCTTAAAACTGTTTTGGCGGTTTGCCAGAAAAGAGAAGGATTCTCTATTTCGTGCACTGAGTTATCCAGTCGAAAATTCTCCCAGACGTTTTCGCATTTACTTTTAAATTTGTCCGATTTCGCTAAATGCGAAGGGAATTTCCACAAAGGAGGGGAAGATTTTTCCACTGTATAAGCCAATTCAACCCAGACCAATCCATGATCCGAGATAGAAATCGGCTCTATGGTGGCCTGATGAATATTAGGGAATAGTAGAGAAGCAACCAAGACATAATCTATACGTGACCAAGAATTATGTGCCATTGAAAGGCATGTGAACTCTTTTTCTGTGGGGTTTAAAGCCCGCCAGGCATCTATCAGATTTAGTCTCTTGGCTAGCCACGGCACACCTATTTTTGGGAGAGGACGGGATCGACTTGTAGAGTGGGATTTGTCAAGATACAGGGAGGAGATTAAATTTAAATCTCCACACAATATCAGGGAAGAGAGGTCACAGGAGTGGAGTTTGGCCATGAGTTTTGTGAAAAAATTTTTTTTATAGATGTTAGGAGCATAAACGGAACATATGTGATAACGCGTATTGCCCAATTTGCATTGCACAAGCACGTATCTGCCCTCTGGATCTGCCTCCATCGACAATACTTCGATTGGGAGGGAGCGTCTCGCTAAAATTACCACGCCACAAGATTTTGAGTTAAGGGATGCTGCGCCTAACAAGGACCAATTCAACATCTGTAATTTTTTAGTTTCCTTTAGAACCAGGTGCGTCTCTTGTAAGCATGCAATATCAATATGTTTTTTGTTCAGGTAAGATAAAATCTTTCTCCTTTTAGCAGGTGTGTTTATGCCTCCTACATTAAGTGTACATATTTTAATCGTGGCCATGTCTCAAAGAAGTAGTACATGGCGTCTGGCACGTATACATTATAACATCATATCTCATCTCTATAGGAATTGGAGGGAGATGGGTGGGAGAGGGAAACACATGAGGAAAGAAGACAATGACAGGGGCGACGAACTGAAAGATTGTGGCAAAAAGAAAGTTAGACAGCAAAAACACAAGTAATGAAGTAAACATTACAAAAGTATTAGAACTGGTATTAACCGACTTCGGGTGAAACTGTAACAGAAGACGGCTACAACTACAGAAAATCAAAAGGGCGGCGGGGGCTTCTCCGCCGCCATCAGCAACTATAGAATACATTAACATTACTGAAATATTTTGTCAAGCTCACCAAAAGATCACCAAACCATATATACTACTGCACAGTTGTGTGTATCACCTAAGCTGCACACTAGAATTATACTCAACATTTTAATCAACATTTTAATTAGCATGCCTGAAACCTGAAATGGGCTACTAATAAACTAAGAAACTAAGAAAGAGTCACCCAGGTGGATCATCTGCAATATCTTGCTCCAACGAATCAGCTTCTTCTTTGAGATATGCTTCAGCGTCATCAGGATTAGTAAAGTCTGTGAAGGAGGATCCCTGGAAAATTCTGAGCCGAGCTGGGTATAGCATTGCGAATTTTCGTTTATTCTTGGCCAGAAAGGCACAAACAGGATTGAAAGCTCTGCGAAGGCGAGAAAGTTCAGCGGAGTAATCTTGAAAAATCCGAATAGGGACGCCCTCCCATCGGAGATCTACTTTGCGAGAGGCCTTCCATATAGCGTCCTTATGAAGAAAGTTCAAGGTTTTAAAAATGACCACACGTGGTCTGTTAGCTCCTGTACGTGACTGGTCACCCATTCTATGCACACGTTCAATCACCATGTCAGCACACTCGTCTTCAACGTTAAGCATTTTAGGCAGGGTATTCCTAACAAATTGCTCCAGACTGGGACCTTTAAAAGATTCGGGCAGACCAATTACTCGAAGATTGCACCTGCGCGTGCGGTTTTCAATATTGTCCATCTTTTCAAGGAGATGTTTATTGTCCTTTTCCAGACGCCCCACAGTGGATTTTAGGTTTTCAACCTCATCTATGGTGACCCCTAAGCTAATCTCTGTAGTAGAAACTCTGCTTGAAAGTTGCTGTAATTGTAAAGTAATGTCCCCAACCGCTTTCTTCAGCAGAGGTGCCATTGTATCCTGGATAGCAGTTACCATGTCCTTATAAGTTAGGGGGTTACCTGGAGGTGAAACATTATCGTGTACCTGTTCTCGGGAGGCGTCAGAGGTGTCCTTGATCGATTTTTTCGCTGCAGGTTTCACTGGGCTGGAGTCCGAGCTGGACGGGGGAGTCTGGTCTGCCCTCCGTTTATCCTGCCTAGGAGGAAGTGCTGGAGGAAGGATCTTGGGAGTAGCTGGTGGGCCCAGGAACTTCTCCATGTTGTGCAGGGGTAGTAGATAGTAACAGGGCGGGCGCGGGTAGCTATTCCTGTAGCATATGATCCCTTTCAGGCACCTTAGTGGACGTCGTTAGCGTCTGTGTGATGAGAGGTGCGGGAGCTCTTAAAAAGGATTGTCCTTTATAATGTTTAAGTGCACTGGCACCGTGCAGGGAGCTTGTATATGTGCACTCTGTGTGATGATCACAGCCGCCGGGGCGCTGCTGCCAGCCGCCGTGCAGGGCCGATCCTCAGCACGTCGCGCTAACGTGCACAGCGTGAGCGGGTATCGTGTCGGGCGGGGGAGAGACTGCAGCGGGAGGTGATTAGCGCCGAGGGCCGGGGCTGAGAGTCCGAATGATCCGTCAGTGAGCGGTGAAGGCTGATGGCAACGGAGGAGCGCACTGGAGTTGCTGCTTACTCCGCCATGCCGGAACCGGAAGTCCCCAGTCCATCCTTTCTTATCTGCACTGCAAAGTTCAATGCAATCCACAAAGAATTCATCTGTTTGTTTAACAGCATGCACTTTGGTTGTTTTACTTTTAATTTTACAGCATTTCTCAAAGTGATTAAGTCTACCACATTTCATGCAGGTTTTACCATAAGCAGGGCACATTTTAGGATTGTGAGCATTTCCACATCTACTACACATTTCCTTATTAGACTGTGGCTTAGACTGCTTCATTCTGGAGAATGGAGGTTTGTTTTGCTCTGTTTTCTGCACTACATATACAGCAGCATCAGCGTCCTTGTGTAATGTTTTGGTTTGAAATCTAGTTATTTCTGCAGATCTACACATAGTCACTGCCTTTTCTAGTGTTAGGTCTTGATCTCTCAGCAAACTCTCTCTGAGTCCATTATCAGGTATTCCACAGACAATACGATCTCTAATCAGTGAATCCTTTAAATCACCAAACTCACAGGTTTTACTGAGTGATTGCAGCTCTGTAACATACTGATCAAATCCATCTCCAGACTTCTGATCACATGTGCAAAACTTTTATCTTTCATATGTCACATTTTTCCTTGGCACAAAGTAATTTTCAAACTTTTGCATTATAGAAGATAGCACCATATTCTGCCCCTCAGCAAACTGAAAACTATTATAAATGTCCAGCACATCCTCTCCTATCACATGGAGGAAAATGGATGCCTTTGTTTTGTCAGCCTCTGAATCAGCTCCACATGCAGCAAGATATATATTAAACCTTTGCTTAAATCTTTTCCAGTTTTCAGACAAGTTACCAGACATCAGCATGCTGGTTGGAGGAGCTAGTCTAGCCATGGTTTCTCACTGTTTGAAGATAGGAGCGCACGGCAGGCCTTGCAGACACTGAGTATCACAGCCTTACAGACTTCTGCAAGATTCTTTCACACTCTGAGAGCACTAGCAGTCAAAGTTAAACTTCTTCTCACACCATGTTTTGTTCATACGTTTGTAAATCTAGTCATCAGGACACAGAGACATGCGAGTTCACTGCTGTGCTGTTTATTCCATCACCAACTCCAGACACACACACACTGGACCACCCACTTCCCAGCATCCCCCTGGTCCCAGGGACCATCACTGAAGATTCAGGCTTACACAGATTAGTAAGGGAGTGTCTACAAATATTAAGCATTCTAATACACTAACATCACAGTAACGACATGTTACCACTCTCAAATGGTCACTTCCTGTCAATCTCTTTGTGACAGGATCCTCATTACAAATGCAATCGTGAGGTGCCTGTGTGTATACACAGTGTGATCGCAGTGCATGCACAGTCTACCGAAAATCACACAATTGCAAGTACATCAGTATAGCGTACAACTCTGAATTAGGCCCATAGTTAGCTGTTAACTTGCTATAATATGTCTTATTTACCAAAAACTGAACAGTGGAACAATGGTGATGAGTGTTATGGAGTGGCAAATCACATATTTCAGATCAGATGGACGTGTTTGGGTTTGGCAATTGCCAAGAGAATATCCAATGCCAGAGTGCACAGTACCTACAGTAAAGCATGGAGATGATTGGCGTTATGCTGTGGGACTGTTTCAGCTGGTTTGGCATCAGTCAACTAGTTGTAATGCAAAGTCACATTAACTCAGAAGTATAGAGATGTTCTTGATAACTCTGGCTCCCTACTTTGTGGCAGTTCTATGGAAATAACAAATGTTTTTATCAGGACGACAATGCCACCTGTCATGTTTCCAGGGCAATACAGGACTGATATACAGAAAGTTTGGTAACCCAGATAAACTGGCCAGCTCAGAGTCCGAATCTTAACCCCATTGAGAACCTCTGGGACGAATTGGAGTGACAGGTGTGTTCTAGACTGACTCGATCTTCTTCATTGTCACAGTTGGACCCTGTACTTAAGGCGGAATTGCAAAACATACTGCCTGCTGTTGTCTAGGAACTTGCAGACAGTTTGCCAAGGAGGGTGTTTGCAGTAATCATTGCAAAGTACTGACGTCAATAAAATTTTGATCTATTTGCTGCCAGTGTCCAATCACTTTAGTCAACATAGAGTACAAACACCCCTGTCAGATGCAGATAATTTATTTTGATGTGTTTGTAAATGGGTTAACACAGGGTCGGTCTGGCCCACAGGTGTACAGGGGAAACCACCGGTGGGCCCCACTGCCTGAGGGCCCACTCCTTCCCCTAGGGATCAGGTTCCAGACTGTGCACTTGTATTATACATGGTAGATATGTTGCATTACACTACACAAGACTATTGTGCATTTCAAGCCTCTGTGGAGGATGGCCACACCCCCTTTGTAGGCTGGCCACACCGCTAAGTATGCATCACTGCGTTCCCCCGGTGGGCCCTTTATACCCCAGTGAGGTTTGCATTGGCTTCTAATCCTGCAGCTTAGCAGTACTGGATTTTCTATATGTATAATAGAAGAAACACTAATGGTGCTTTGATATTTAATTGTATTCTAAAGTGTGCTTTATCTGCATGATTCCACTCGCTTTGACCCTAGTATTTAGTGGGGGACAAACTTGCTGGTAAAACAGAATAATCTGACCAAAAAACCAACCACTTAGTAGATACAACCCTAGGAATGGTACCCTCTGATATTCTGTCCGATGGCAGGATGCTCACATTTACAGTACTCACACAGACTGTGGATACTTACTTTCCCAGTAGCTCTTTTATGACTAGCTCTAGAACTCCTTAAACTTGTTGCATTTTGTGTGTTTTTGTCATTTTTGTAGACTCAGTAGGCATGTAGGCGCTGGTTTCTTGTTTTAAATAGTTTTTAAATAGTTTTAAATAGTTCCAGAATCCAGACCTGATTGTGGGAGCACATACGCCCTCCTGTGCTACTCTTATACATCTCCTTATCTTCCTATAAATTTTCCCAATCTCTTTTGGGCTCTGATGTAATATTCTAACATCTTGGGGTCAGGGCCAGTACAGGGTTTGTAAGAAGCCTACTGCCCCTGCTCCATCAATACCCCCTAGCCCCTCATTTACACACGTTACTTTTTAAATTAATGAATACATATACAAGGTGTTCCACACCATTCTGTCATAACCATCATGTACAGTAAGTGGCGTGGCCATCATTTCAGGTAGTGCTAGACCTTTGTCTGACTGCTTGCTGTCCCCTTAAATTACATAGGTAGTTCTGTGTGCACTACTGAAAGTAACATGGAGCTCTACCTTCACAAGGAGGGCAGTTTGAAGCAGAACAAAACCCCCAATTATGCCTGCAGTGGGGATGGTGAGACAGTCATCCAAAAACGTGAATCCAGATGTTCTTTACTGTATCCGTCATGTTGTACTGTTTTCCCTCTCAAAGATCCCCAGACTGCAGCACCACCAAAGTGAAATACAGTAAGTCTCGTGGAAAGCATTTACCTGCATTGTTTGCAGAAATTGAGATGGAGGCTGTGATTTGTGCCCAGTACAAGACACTAAAGGTGCATACACACAGTGAGATATTGAATATCTCCGATTTTGACTTTGCAATTTCCCCTGAACTCCCCGGATCCCTGAACCACAGATATTGACTAACCTTACTTGAGATTTTGATTATGTGACATTTTGACTAAGTGACAATTTTGACTATACTATGTACTAGATTGTACACAATATAGTCATAGTCGAGATTGACTTGCCTGCACAGGCTATCTTTTCTTGTGATACCGGCCCCATGGGAGCGCGCATCGGTATTGCAAGCTGTATACACCGTGTGTATGCACCTTAAGACAGAGATCGGTCTTCAGACTCCTCACTCCTCTGAAGAAACTGCGGCACATGCAGCAGGGGTGTGTGCATGCCCAGGTCCTCTACCCATCTCCTCTTGGTGCCCCTGTCTGCATCTTACAGGATATTCCACAGCATAACTGCCAGCAATTTACAGGGACACAGATTTTTCAAAATAAACAGAGGTTGTTGAGGGTGTTGCCTGTTTTCTGGCGCCTTAAGCAGCTGCCTAATGGTAGCACCAACCCAGCTTTGGGTTTTGTAGTTTTCAGCATGAGAGATTGTGTTACATAGCCCCCATATGCTGGGAACTCTGCCCATGACTCTCCTTTCCCCTTCAGATAAATGCTTGCTCCAGGGGTAACAAGCATGATAAATAATATACCTGGAAAACATATTGCTCCTTGTTATTTGTGGATTCTCTTGGATGGAAAGGAAATAAATGACAATGTTCTCCAATGCTCTAATCATACTTTCCATCTCTTCCAGAAGAACTGGGAGAGTCTCAAATTTGGAGGGCTGTTATTAGAATAATTCTTATCATTACTATCTAGAATAATTCTAGGGAAAAAAAGTAAAATCAAAACATAACCCTTTCAGACATAAAAAAAAATTCTATACATTTAAAAAAAATAAAAAATCCAAAACACTTATTTTACACTTGCCTTATAAATTTTACCTAATGCCCTTACTGTGCCTGAGAGCCGCAAGATTATTTTATAATTTAAGTTACATGTATATGTATCAAGTTAATAGCTGAATTGTATTGTGTTAAGGGTTTACAGTAGTAATGTATTTTACAATAATTGCTGATAGATAGATAGATAGATAGATAGATAGATAGATAGAGAGAGAAGATTGATTCTGTGTTTTATATAGTGTACATAAAGGTTCAGCAATAACTTTCCTTTGTCCATGCCTTCTTTTAGAGTCAATTGTGCAGCCAGCTTTCAGCAGAACTCAATTGCTTGTAATAACGTTGTAAATCTCTGTGATTGTTTTAGATGGAAGGGAATTGGTGAAGTCTGCCTAAGTATATGGATTAAATATTAAATCTCAAATCATATCACAATTCTATTCTGAAATCAATGAGATGGTTGAAAATATGCATATCACACACATTGTGGGAGTTATTGTAAGCGTGGACTTACAACGTAATAAGAGATTACTGATCTTTCTGTTAACTTTCTAAGTATCCTACAGTATATTTTCTTTACTTAAAATTGATAATAAACTTAGATTACTATGAAATGAGCAGCTTGATGCATGCAGGATGATTTCTTAATCTAGCAGCTCAATACCTACATGCAATACTGAAAGCCTAATAATATTTGTATACTGTGAATATTTTATAAGTTTTCAGAAGCATCAAGAGAGAGTATGAAGGCAGACATTTGCTATAAACTATTAATTATTATTGGCTAAACATTTAGAAATATTTCATTTATTAATCTTTATGTTTTTTCCCTTTTTTACGGCATTTGAAAGTTACAGTTTGACATTTATATGCATTGGAATATATATTAAATCTGCGTGTACTTTACTGATGTCATTGATAGATTTTTTTTACACAGTCTTATTACCACAATATAATATATAACATACAGTACATATTTTGGTATAATGTTTAATGTTTCTATGGGTATTTGTTAGAGATGAGCGGGTTTGGTTCTCAGAGAACCAAACTGCCCCAAACATTACGCTCTGAGCCTGGATCCAAGTCTGGCTCAGGACTTCCCGCCAGACTCAGAAACCAGAACGAGGCAAAACGTCATCATCCCGCTGTCGGATTCTCGTGGGTTTTGGATACCATACAAACAGCCGCGTATTACCGCCATTTTCACTCCTGACTTGAGAGTGAGGGAGATAGACCTCTGTCGCTCTGTGGGTGGTGGCGTCAGGTGTGGTCAGTGTGTGCTCTGTAGGGGTGCTGCTTCTGTCACTGTGGTGTACCTGTGCTGTTTGGGGTGCTGTCCTCGCCTTCACTGGTGTTTCATGTGCTGTTAGGGGTGCTGCAGCTGTACATGGGTGTTGTACAGGGGGCAGGGGCACTGTCCTCCTGTATGCTGTAAAAAATTCTGGGGTGCTGTTGTTAAAATAAAAGCACACTGGTTCTGTATGCTGTGCAAATACAGGGGTGCTGGCCCAGTCTTGTATGCTGTAAAAATTTAGGGGTGCTGTTGTTAAAATATTACACTGGCCCTGTATGCTGTATAAATTCAGGGGTGCTGTTGTTAAAATTAAAGCACACTGGTCCTGTATGCTGTAAAAATACAGGGGTGCTGCTGTTAAGATAATATTACACTTGCCTTGTATGCTGTAAAAATTAAAGGGTGCAGTTGTTAAAATAAAAGCACACTGGTCCTATATGCTGGATACCCTCTGATGTATATAGCTGGAATATTTGTTTTATGATATTTTATCTACATTTATGGAACAAATTTGTGTGCAAAACCTAACCAATTCTCTTGCCTCTGTGCTTGATACCGAACTTATAGAAACAGTACAAGGAATTGAGGAGGGCACACAGGACTACAGAAAAGAAACTGCTTTATGACCATATCACGCCGTAACAAGTGAGCGCTTATGTAAGCACCCAACTGTATGATTGACAAGGCATTCTGGGTGGTGAGAGGCTTATGATATGAGGAAAAGAAACTGTGATAGGTGTGAGCAAGTGTGTTTGAATGTAAGCATACATGTATGCAGCACTGATTTCCTTGACACTTGGGAGAAGCTATAAGGATAAAGTTTGCACACCCCAGAATAATTGTAGAAGGATCCTCCAGCAGCGACTGTAACAAGATTGTATTGCAGTGACCCTAAGGATTGATACTGAATATTTGTTATTATTTTTTTTATTCCAGATATGGTCCCTTGATTATGAGAACTCTCCAGAACTTATCCAGTTGAATTTGAAGAATCCGGAAGCATTTGGGAACTATCAGAGAGTTAATTTATGTGCCCCAAATGCCCTAAGCGTCACAAGTCCCCCCAGCAGCATGTTCCTCTACGTGCCCCCTGGTGTATCTCCATACATTGCACTATATCACTGCACTATATCATAACACTCCATCACTACACTACATTCCCCTATACACTGCACTACATACCATATGTGCTACACTACATCACTACACTACATCCCCTTATATGCTACACCACATCAGTGCACTACATGCCCCTATATACTGCAATACATTACGACACTACATACCCTATAAGCTACACCAAATCCCCCCCAGGCAAAGCGGAGGTTGATACTGCTAACTGGGAGCACAGTGCCAATAATAAAGGCTGTCTTTAACTCACCACAAAGCTGTTGTAGGGATACTAGGTGAGAATTGGAGGTTGCACAGGCTCTTAGTTTCCACTGCCAGGTTGATAGCTATAAAAGTGAGCCTTTGATTTCTGTAACTTCGGTGACTGCACCTGTCAACAAGCAAAAGCCTGGGGCAGCGTGTCCTCGCAATGGTTTGTAGCTGGCAGCTTGTTATCAGTTGGTGCTGGGCAGGCAGCCGGGATCATAGCCTGCCAAAAAACACAGCACCAACAGCTCACCTCTATAACTTGTAAAGTGCACTGCATGCTAGTCACAGAACTCCATAGTAAAGAAGAGAGTTTAAGACAGTAGCTGGCATAGAAGAAATCCCAGGTACTGGAGCTCACCCGCACAGTGTCTGAGCCAGCTGCGGGCAGACAGGTGGGTCAGAGATACTGCCCGGAAGCCATCTGCTGTCTCACTGGAGCAGCACAGCACTGCCAGGGGGAAGGGAACCTGCTCCTCTGTAACTTTTTGGTGCCCCCTCAAATCCTGTACCCGGTGCACATGCCCCCTTAGCCCCCCACCTAGTTGCGGCCCTGCACCTAAGGGCTGTACCCTTTATTCTAGTAAAAAGAAACAAAGTAAAAGCTATTATTTGTCTGAACCAGAAGATTCTGAGGAAAATAACTTGCTTGACTTTGACACAGTTGACAAGAGTAAAGATGAAGTCTGTTACTTCGGGAGAAATTACAGTACTTCAAATTGTTAAAGCCTGACGTGTTAACCAAGAATGAATAACAAGTACGGCATACACCTGTAGAAAACAGAGCGTTCAAGGGTAACATAAAGTTAGGACAAAAAGTTAGAAGAAAAGGAAACCACAAAACTTGGAAAAGAGCCTGGATGATGATCTTGGATGTGGTGGATGGCCCTGATGGGAAAAGTAAAGAGGAAATTTATAATGGAAATTCCTTATCCCATGCCACTCAACTCAGGGGTTTTGAGCTGGGGAATGGGACATGTGACAGTAGGAAGGTAAATTGCATTAAAGATACTTGGATTCTGTGTGGGACGGGAGGGATCCTCCCACTCTGGAAAGAAAAGGCAGGTATGAACACACATAAGGGCTACAGAGTAGAGTAATTCTGGAAGACTGATGCAGTCAGAACAGGCTGTGGCCTGTGTGTCCAGCCCAAGTGGGGTTAGGAATACCAGTCAGAGCTCAGTGTGCTAGGATGCCATTGAGGGACACGAGGCCTTTATCTAAACCTGTAGGAGACATGGAAGATCATCAAAATCTGGGACTGAGCTTCTATTGCTGGAAAGTAGCCAGGAAAATGAGACCTCAGTGTGAGTAGGATGGGAAACAGTAGTTTATACCTGCAGGAGGCAGGAAGAACCAGAAAACTGACACTATACTGTATGTGAATAGCTGTGGCAGCCAAGCCAAGCCAGGCTGGAGCCTGTGATATTCAGTATCTGCAAGAAGTAGGTATTACTTTGAGACTTTGTGAGACATTTGGTTTGCATACTAGCTGCCCAAGTATAGTGAAGAGTGAAGAAGTCTGTTGATTTGCCGAATGGGGGCAAGGCTATTTGTTGTTTTTGTTTAATTTATGCTGACAGTAAAGCATTAGTTTCATTTATTTACATTAAAAGCTGTGTTTAGATCCTGAGTACTCACATAAATGCTGAACCAATTCACTCCTCTACTGAGCTAATTACCCCAGATCATCTCAGTATATAGTTGTCACAAAGTGAGTTATATTGACAGCTACCATGACACTTTGTCATTACTGTATGTAACACATCTTGGCACTCTATGGAAACACATCAGATTGTACTGCTGAAGTTACAGAAAATTATTTTTCAATAACAATGTTTTTACTATGCTTATTTGTGTTAGGCGCCGGGGTCCGCATGTCCACGCGGCCCGGCGCCTAGCAACTAGGGACGCCGTGCGCATTCAGCTGCACGGACCCTAGCAACAGGGAGGCCACGGGCGGACCGCGTTCCCCGTTGCAGGGCCTAATTAACAAGCACACACACTTGTCCTCTGGCCGTGCAGCAAGGCAGCTGCACGGCATTTATTCCCAATCAGGCTCTAAGCAGCTGATTGGAGGACTCCCTGTTAAATACCTTCCCAGTACTTCTCACAGACGCCGGTAATAGCTTCCTGCATGCTGCTTTGGTTTGCTGAGAGTCTGTTCCAGTCCTGCTGTATCCGGTCATTCCTGTCCTCAGAAGTCCTGCATTCGGGAGTTGTCATCTCATCCCAGGAAGTCGTTTGGTCCCCAGTTGTCCTGACTGATCACCTTTGTATATCGAGTGGTGTTCCGTGAGTTGCGGCTCTGCCGTGTGTTGCGGCTCAGCCGCTTTATCTTTATATATTCTGTTTTTGGAGCATTTGCGGAGGGTTCTGCTTCCACAAGTCCTCTCTGGAACTCGGCGGTGCTGGGTAGGAGAAGTGGACAAGTGGATATTTTGGTTGTCCTTTTCCCTGGCGGTGTTTCCGCACATATTCTAGTTTTAAGTTAGCTTGTAGCCCCTGGCCTGGTTGTTTAGTCAGAGGGCCCCTTGTTATCACCCTGTCTCGGATGTCCCTTTGTCTCTCATTAAGACCTGGGGGGGCATCGGAGTTGGGCAGACATAATCCGCCCTTCAAACGTGGCTGCCATGGGCTCAAGCAACCATAGTCTCGCAGGGGATTTCCGACAGCACGGGTGAGACAACGGAGTTAGGGCGCAAGGGACTATTTTCCATTCCCGCTCCCTTCCCCAGCATTTCGTTCCAGTGCTCTGGTCCTCGCAAAAAGATCTCCTCAGACCAGAGTGCTGGAATCATAACATTATTACCGGCCATACCAAAAAATTAAAATTAAACAGGGCTTTAATTTTTTCCTCTCATTCAGTTTTTGTTAAAAATTTTTGGCCTCATGAATCCGACAGGTTTAGGGCCAAACCCTGGCCAGCTCTTAGTCAATCAGATTCAAGAACTTACTCAGATGGTTCAGGATCTTTCTCTTCGGGTGAGGTCGCAGGAAGATCTTTTGCGAGCCTCCCCAAAGGTAGTCCCTGAACCAAAGATGCATTTGCCTGACCGTTTTTCTGGCGATAGAAAATAATTTTTTAGTTTTAAAGAATCCTGTAAACTTTATTTCCGTTTAAGACCTACTTCCTCTGGTTCTGAATCTCAGCGGGTTGGGATTATTATTTCTTTACTCCAGGGGGATCCTCAGACCTGGGCGTTCGGTTTAAGGGCAGAGGATCCTGCGTTGTTGTCAGTAGACGCTTTCTTTAAGTCTTTAGGGCTTTTGTATGATGACCCAGCTGCGCGCTCTCAAACAAGGAAGAAATCCTGCAGAGGTTTATTGTACTGAGTTTCGCCGTTGGTCGAACGACTGTGGCTGGAATGACCCAGCCCTGCGCAGTCAGTTTCGCCTCGGCTTATCAGAGTCTATTAAAGACAGTCTCCTCCAGTACCCCGCTCCTGAGACTCTCGATAAACTCATGGAGCTTTCTATTAAGATTGATCGTCGTCTCAGAGAGCGGAGGGCTAAAAGAGGAACACCTGTAAGGTCAAGTCCTTGTGTTTATTCCATTCCAGAAGACGTAGAGGAGCCCATGCAGAAGGGTCTCTCCCGGCTGTCTCCTGAGGAAAGGGCCAGAAGGCAAAATTCCGGTCTTTGTTTGTACTGTGGTGGTAAGGGACATTTTGCTCGTAACTGTCCGAACAAGTCGGGAAACGCTTTGACCAGGTGAATTGTGAGGGGGTTCACCTAGGTCTGCAGCTTATCTCCTCGAATAACTCTCTTTTAGTCCCAGTTAAGGTTTCCTTTGGCAGCCTCAGTTCTTTGGTGTCGGCTTTTGTTGACAGTGGAGCTGCAGGAAACTTTATGGATTTAACTTGGGCTAAGGCCTTAGGCATTCCTCAGTTACCATTGGGTAGGTGTGTCACCATGCATGGCTTAGATGGGAGTCCGCTTTCCAACGGGGTTATTACTCACCATACACCTCCCGTAGTACTTACAGTAGGAGCTTTACATTCCGAAAAGATCGAGTTCTATCTAACACATCGCCCAGCAGTTCCAGTTGTTCTGGGTCACCCTTGGCTTGCCTTTCATAATCCCACCATTGATTGGCGGTCCGGGGAGATTTCACAATGGGGTACTTTTTGTGCTAAGGAATGTATTTAGTTTCCAGTTAGAGTAGCAGCTATCATTCCAGAACTCATTCCTGTGGAATACCAGGAGTTTGCCGATGTATTCTCCAAAGGCAATGCGGACATTCTGCCTCTCCATCGGCCTTATGATTGTGCTATTGAGCTAATCCCTGGTGCCGCATTGCCAAAGGGGAGATTATATGCATTGTCCTGCCAGAAACTTCGGCTATGAATGACTATGTTCAGGAGAGCTTACAGAAAGGTTTTATTAGACCATCAAAATCCCCTGTAAGTGCTGGTTTTTTCTTTGTGGAGAAAAAGGATGGCTCGCTTAGACCATGCATAGATTTTAGAGCCTTGAATAAAATCTCAGTCAAAAACACCTATCCTTTGCCGTTGATTTCTGTACTCTTTGATCAGTTACGTTCTGCTGTGATTTTTTCTAAAATTGACCTGAGAGGAGCTTACAACCTCATCCGAATTAAATCTGGAGATGAGTGGAAGACGGCTTTCAGTACTCAGTCGGGTCACTACGAATACCTGGTGATGTCGTTCGGCCTGTCTAATGCTCCAGCAGTTTTTCAAGACCTCATTAACGATGTGCTCCGTGACTTCCTAGGGAAATTCGTGGTCGTTTATTTAGACGACATCTTGATTTTTTCTTAATCGATGGAACAACATATCACCCAGGTGCGTCTGGTTTTTCAAAAGTTACGTGAGAATCATTTATATGCCAAGCTGGAGAAGTGTGAATTTCACGTCACGAAAGTATCTTTTTTAGGGTACATAATTTCCCCTCAGGGATTTTCCATGGAACCTAAGAAGCTTCAGGCCATCCTTAATTGGGCGCAACCCACCAATTTAAAAGCAATTCAGCGCTTTTTAGGGTTTGCGAATTATTATAGGAGGTTCATTCATTCTTTTTCTGACCTGGTTGCTCCCATTGTGGCTCTGACAAAGAAAGGAGCGGATTCTACCAACTGGTCGCATGAAGCCGAGTTGTCCTTCCGGGCTCTGAAACAAGCCTTTGTCTCAGCTCCAGTCCTCAGACATCCTAATCCGGAATTGCCCTTTGTTGTGGAGGTTGATGCCTCAGAGGTTGGAGTGGGGGCTGTCCTTTCTCGAAAGGATCCGGTGTCTTTGGACTTACATCCTTGTGCCTTTATGTCCAGGAAGTTCTCCTCCGCTGAATCCAATTATGACGTTGGTAATCGGGAGTTACTGGCGGTAAAGTGGGCTTTTGAGGAGTGGAGGCATTGGCTGGAAGGAGCAAAGCATACTATTTCGGTATTGACTGACCATAAGAACCTGCAATACATTGAATCAGCTAAACGGCTTAATGCCCGGCAGGCACGTTGGGCATTATTTTTTACTCGTTTCAAATTTATAATCACTTTCAGGCCTGGTTCCACGAATACTAAAGCTGATGCCCTGTCACGTAGTTTTCTTCCGGTTCACAATAACAATCCTGTTGTTACCCCAATACTTCCATCTTCGGTCATCCGGGCAGGCCTCACACAGGATTTATTTACCCAGTTAAACCAGCTTCAACACCAAGCTCCTAGATTTACTCCGGCTGGTCGTCTTTACGTTCCTGAATTTTTGAGAGCTACTGTTTTAACTGAATTCCATGACAACAAGGTTTCAGGGCATCCGGGAATCACTAAGACATTGGAGTTAGTCTCTCGCTCAGTATGGTGGCCTAGTATGTCTAAAGACGTTAGGGAATTTGTTTTTTCATGACAGGTTTGTGCACAGCATAAGGTTCCCCGTTCCTTGCCTATCGGGCAACTTATGCCCTTAAGTGTCCCTCTCAGGCCATGGTCTCATATTTCCATGGATTTTGTGGTTGACCTTCCCCTTTCAGCCGGATTCCGAGTCATATGGGTGGTAGTGGACCGTTTTAGTAAAATGGCTCATTTTATTGCTCTTCCCCGATTGCCTTCTGCTCAAGGGTTGGCAGTTTTGTTCCTCCGCCCTGTGTTTAGGCTTCATGGGTTACCCACTGATATTGTTTCTGATCGGGGTCCACAATTCATCGCACAATTCTGGAGATGTTTTTGTGCTTCATTAAAGATGAAACTGTCATTAACATCCGGTTATCACCCACAATCCAACGGGCAAACCGGACGAGTTAACCAGTCATTAAAACAATATCTGCGCTTGTATTCAGCCAAACTCCAGAATGATTGGTCCGAGTTTCTTCCTTTGGCTGAATTTGCTTACAATAATACCTGTCATTCCTCCACTAAAGAGTCTCCATTCTTTTCAGTTTTTGGTTTTCACCCCAGAGCTAATTCTTTTTTTCATCATTCTCCAGTCTCCTCGCTGGCATTGACCTCCCATCTCAGAGCAATTTGGAAAAAAGTGCACCTTGCTCTCAGAAAAGCGGCCTTTCGAGAAAAGAAATTTTCTGACAGGCTCCGACGTCCTTGCACTTTTAAGGTGGGAGACAAGGTGTGGTTGTCAACTCGCAACATCAGGCTTCGACAATCCTCGGCTAGACTGGGACCCAAATTTATTGGACCATTTCTTATTATTAAAAGAGTCAACCCAGTTGCCTTTCGGCTACGTTTACCAAGATCTCTCAAGATTGGAAATACGTGTCATTGTTCCCTGTTGAAACAATACGTTTCTTCCAGTAGATTTCCTCGGAGGATCTCTCAGGGTAGATCTCCAGTGGATGTACAGGGACAACAGGAGTTCTTGGTAGAGAAAGTTCTTGATTCCAAATTGTGCCGGGGTCGGCTTTATTTTTTAGTTCACTGGAAAGGCTATGGTCCGGAGGAAAGGTCTTGGGTCCTAGATAAGGATCTTCATGCCCCTAGGCTAAAGAGGGCATTTTTTCGGGAATTTCCTCAGAAGCCTGGCTTTAGGGGTTCCTTGACCCCTCCTCAAGGGGGGGGGTACTGTTAGGCGCCGGGGTCCGCATGTCCGCGCGGCCCAGCGCCTAGCAACTAGGGACGCCGTGCGCTGAGCCGCACGGACCCTAGCAACGGGGACGCCACGGGCGGACCGCGTTCCCCGTTGCAGGGCCTAATTAACAAGCACACACACTTGTCCTCTGGCCGTGCAGCAAGGCAGCTGCACGGCATTTATTCCCAATCAGGCTCTAAGCAGCTGATTGGAGGACTCCCTGTTAAATACCTTCCCAGTACTTCTCACAGACGCCGGTAATAGCTTCCTGCATGCTGCTTTGGTTTGCTGAGAGTCTGTTCCAGTCCTGCTGTATCCGGTCATTCCTGTCCTCAGAAGTCCTGCATTCGGGAGTTGTCATCTCATCCCAGGAAGTCGTTTGGTTCCCAGTTGTCCTGACTGATCACCTTTGTATATCGAGTGGTGTTCCGTGAGTTGCGGCTCTGCCGTGTGTTGCGGCTCAGCCGCTTTATCTTTATATATTCTGTTTTTGGAGCATTTGCGGAGGGTTCTGCTTCCACAAGTCCTCTCTGGAACTCGGCGGTGCTGGGTAGGAGAAGTGGACAAGTGGATATTTTGGTTGTCCTTTTCCCTGGCGGTGTTTCCGCACATATTCTAGTTTTAAGTTAGCTTGTAGCCCCTGGCCTGGTTGTTTAGTCAGAGGGCCCCTTGTTATCACCCTGTCTCGGATTTCCCTTTGTCTCTCATTAAGACCTGGGGGGGCATCGGAGTTGGGCAGACATAATCCGCCCTTCAAACGGACAAAGTGTATACAGGAGAAACCAAGACTTTCACCTGGCAGGAATAAGTTTGAAATATGTACAAAGTCGCAAATGAAGCACAACAGAACTTGGTGTGAAAATAGTCATGGCTGCTGCATCATCACACTTCATATACAGTCACTCATTCACACAGATCTACAAGTTTTACATATCACATTAATCAGTACCGCCTCATGAGGCGGTTTTGTTACATCACATTGTCACACACTTTCAAGCAAAAAATCAGAAAAAAACCCTCAGTGTAAGCCGAGCTGCTCGGGACCTGGCGTTGTGCGAAGAGCTGTTTGGCATGACTGCAGCAATAACATATGAAGACACATCTGTAGGCCACAAAAATGCAACTTTGGATTTTGTAATTCTGCTTTCATCCAACCCTTAAAATGTAACAAAAAATGGGCAGTGTTCACTTTATCCCAAATTACCAGCCAGCCTTAATTAGTCTACTCTATAACAGGCTTGTCAGCATGTCAGCATACAGGTGTGCTTAAAAACATTTTTTTTTTAAATTGTTGATCAGAGATTGGGACAATTAATAGGATTGATGCTACTGGAGTGGCAAATTTGCTGACATATTGGTACTAGTATACAGTATATGCATCTCTAAGAATTATTTTTATTACCATTATATAAAAAAAACTAAAAAAATTAAAAATAAAAAAATAAAAAAACACCACAACACACATGCAATTCTAAATGAAACTTTCTTTGGCTAAAAAAAACTTCTCCAAATTCAACACTTAAATATAAGATAATATTCTTTTCTTCATTATTTCTTAACCTATGGTACTCAAAAATTGAAAACATAGTACATAGTACAGGTGCCACCTGGGTCCCGGCACCTGTACTATGTACAGTTCACATACACCGGGACTAGGCGCATGCGCAGTAGTTGTGATGGTACTGTGCAAGTGCAAAACCACAGCTTCTATGGACTATGGCCCTCATTCTGAGTTGATCGCTAGCTGCTTTCGTTCGCAGCGCAGCGATCAGGCAAAAAAAATCAGCACTTCTGCGCATGCGTATGGGGCGCAATGCACACGTGTCGCGTACTTTCACAAAAGCCATTGCGGTTTCACACAAGGTCTAGCAACGCTTTTCAGTCGCACTGCTGGCCGCAGAGTGATTGACAGGAAAAGGGTGTTTCTGGGTGGTAACAGACCGCTTTCGGGGAGTGTGTGAAAAAACGCAGGCGTGTCAGATACAAACTTGGGCGTGCCTGGAAAAACGCAGGCATGGCTGCCCGAATGCAGGGCGTGTTCGTGACGTCAAAACAGGAACTAAATAGTCTGAAGTGATCGCTAGCTAGGAGTATGTCTCGAGCTGCTCAGAAACTGCACAATCTTTTTTTGTAGCAGCGCTGCGATCCTTTCGTTCTCACTTCTGCTAAGCTAAGATACACTCCCAGAGGGCGGCGCCTTAGCATTTGCACTGCTGCTAAAAGCATCTAGCCAGTGAACAACTCGGAATGAGGACCTATATCGTCAGCAGCCCATAGACGCCGGCTAGGGCTGACGAGGCAGGGAGCTGGCTTTTTACAGGAAGCTAGCTCCCTGCTAATCACTGCCCAGTCTGGCAGTCCCAGAGGAAGGAAACACCTGCCAATTGGAATGCCTGTAGTATCTGTGACTGGCAGGTAAGACTTCCAATAGGAGGTTACTGACAATCACAGTGAAGCCAATGCAGTCGTACGGACTGCAGCTTGCTTCACTTAAGGTGTGTACACACAGTGAGATAAATCTGTAAGATTTTGACTGTATAGTCAAAATCTTAAGGAAAGTTAGTGCACATCTCAAGGTGTTAGGCAGCTTGCGATCACGATTCGATCCCGATGTGCACTCCCGTGGGATCGGTATCGTAAGTCTAGTTAGACTGTGCAGGCAAGTCAATCTTGACTATCTAGTGTACTATCTAGTACAAAGTATACAGTTGGCACTTAAGGGGGGTACTTACTAGATTGCTTAGAATTTAAGCATTATCGCTCCGTGTGTACCCCCTACAGCGATAGCGATGCGCAGCCCCGCGCATCGCTATCGCTGGTGCTAGATTGGCCTGCCATGCAGGCCAATCTAGCAGGTCACTCACTTCACCCGCTGGGTGAAATGAGCGCCCCCCCCCCCCCCCCCCCCGTCTCCCCCCCGCACGCTCAGTTGTGCTAAGCGGGGGGGAGAGATGTGTGCTGAGCGAACCGCATCGGCCCGTCTATATGGGCCTTTAGTCAAAATAGTTCACAGACAAAATCTAAAGTACAGATAGTCAAAATCTGTGCTATCTGGGCTCTGTGAGAGTTCAGTGGAAATCGCATAGTCAAAGTCAGGCATAGCAAGGATCTCACCATGTGTTCACACCTTAACAGTGACCTGAGTGATGGATTTTACATGGGGGGCTGCAGTTCTGCAGCCCATAGGTAAAAACCGTCACTGGTAGATGGCCAGTTCCCTTGCATAAATCTGCACACTGCATAATTATACTGTAGGTGTGATTTCATGGAGTTTTCCATCACTGGATGCAGAATCCAAAGCATCTTAAATGATCTGCTCTTGAATATAAACATCTCAGCATGTCCAGAAAATATCCAGATATCATCCTGACTTACTGTATCTGCTGCTAAACCACAACAACAGAAAACAGAAACCTACAAATAATGCTTGTTAAAAAAATGTACCGTGATCAATCTGGCAAACAAGAAATATCATTCACTTACAGTATGTTTAATGTGATGACATGATTCTACAAACAAGGGAATCATGGAAATATACACAAGATGTCAGGCCTATTTTACTCCCAGATAATTGGATTGAGAAAGATCAAAAAGCCTGAAGTACTATATACTGTACCTTAACATAAACAATGATTAACTTAAAGAAATGTGGGGAAAATGGCAAAATGTGTGAGAAAAGCTAATTTTCAGCAATACATTGTATTTTGTTTGAAAACTTTAGGAAAATACAATGACAGCACATGCAAGACTTCACAAGAAGTGCATTCTCTGTGATAGAGCATCTACAATATCATATGTAGTATGAGAGTACTGTAGGTAACAGACTTTTCTGTATTGCTACTTTGTTGTCACCAAGAGAGCTTTGAAATGCTACTGTCCACACTTGATGCTAGACCAGATGGCAAGCTCACTCTACAATACAGTATGTCAAAGACAAACTTGTTGATGAATACAATTGGAAAACTGACAAGCAATATCAATGTGCCAAGAGCCGTATCAGCATTAAGGACACAATAAGCTTGAAAGGAGAGAATGTTTTGAATGCAAAAAAGTTGGTCATATAAATGTTATGTGCCAAGTTTGAAAAGCTAGAATGAATAAGCAAAGAAAACAAACAGAAGGCCAAATGTGCTTTAAACGCAGAGGACAACATGACAAGTATTCAGGTTTCCTTAGCACCAGTGTAGTCGCCTTATCATGGTGGCATTTGGATGGCAGTTGTAAGTGGCTGACTTCAGATCAGCTCTGTGCCCTGGGGGATACAAGATACATAGAACAGCCACTATGAATTTTACAAGTTTTCAGCACCCACTACAGGTAGCTCACCAGTCACCACCTCAACCATTGTTTTTACATAGCGCTGTACTGTGGGTGAATGCACAGCACAGAGACACGCAGCTGACATTCAACAAAACTGTCAGAATTACCAGCAGTGGATCATCGCTACATGGTATGGCTATGGAGAGTATATAGGGTAAGACACCAGCTGCATGATTCGCTATTATATATTGCTAGACTTTGCCTCCATTCCCAAATTCATTCACCAGGAGAACTAGAATATGTGTTACCTATATTGCCATCACAAACACTTAGGTCTTATGTTTTCACATTCACTGCTCTTGATTTTGTACAAATCTATTAAACCATACTAATATTTACTATTCCATATGGACACACATATGGTACTATAGATATATGCAGTTTTAAAGGGACATATCCCATCACTATAATATAATTTTCATCATCAAACATTTTCTCTCTTTTATATAACCTTCTGTTTCTCTAACCTTTTGTGATCATTTGGTTTTTATTCATAGTTTTCCTTTATTATTTATTGTTGGCACTATTATTACATGCCAATATTTGCACTTCCATTTTTTCTATATTTTAGCTACAGTATATAGTATACTGTAGTTTGAAGCAGCATTCTAGACACTGGAAATGCTGATTCTCAGTACTTTTATTGACAGCTGCCATTGAACATGTGTTTTGGCTCTTTTTCCATCTAGTGAACATGACACTATAGAAGAACACCGAACTATGTACAGTTACTCCAAACTGACAGATAACCTCAAGGGTGCCTGTGCAGCACAGCAGCAAAAGCCTCCACTAGAACCTGCAGAGGAAGGATGCTCAGATGATAAATGGTGAAGGACAGTTATGGGTACCAGCAGCTTACTGTTTGAAGATTTCTACAGTGACTGATTTATGCTTCATGTCTCTCGACTTCTGCTGTCTCTTCTTGTTCCAACAGTACCACAGCACCGGTAGCTGCACGAACATGCCAGCTGCCTATTACTGCTTTATCATTTATTATTGAAGGCTAATTATGCTGCTTCCTAACAATAGCCACCCACCTCTTTTCCTGCAGATATCACTCTTCTGCCTATTGGTTTATCAATAATGGACACAGGCTGTGCAGTGCACCCGGTCCCCTGGGTCAACGGTAGCCAACACTGCACACTCTGCATGCAGATAATTATACTTACCTCTCCAGAGTCCCACATCAGCCAGCACTGCAGACATAAATCACCAGGAAAATGGTACTGCATCCATTTTCCTGGAGACATGTGCATGCGCAGTAGAGAAGTCACATGCTTTGCCGGAGACCTGCACATGAGCAGTAGACTCTGGCAAAAAGCCAGAATCTACAGCACTGCTAGAGATTAGGAAGCCTGCATGGAGCCTGCACATGGGGTCTCTCCACTTTTAAACTGTCCCAACCTTTACCTCCTGTATCCTGTGTTCCCTATTCCGCTTACTGTAGATTGCAAACATATTCGGACAGAATCATTTTACCTGCAATGTCATTGTCACAAATCGAGGTCTTAGCCACCCTTACAGGGTTAAACATACATTCATTGCTGTATCCAAACTAGTGATGTGCACCGGAAATTTTTCGGGTTTTGTGTTTTGGTTTTGGGTTCGGTTCCGCGGCCGTGTTTTGGGTTCGAACGCGTTTTGGCAAAACCTCACCGAATTTTTTTTGTCGGATTCGGGTGTGTTTTGGATTCGGGTGTTTTTTTCAAAAAACCCTAAAAAACAGCTTAAATCATAGAATTTGGGGGTCATTTTGATCCCAAAGTATTATTAACCTCAATAACCATAATTTCCACTCATTTTCAGTCTATTCTGAACACCTCACACCTCACAATATTATTTTTAGTCCTAAAATTTGCACCGAGGTCGCTGGATGACTAAGCTCAGCGGCCCAAGTGGCCGACACAAACACCTGGCCCATCTAGGAGTGGCACTGCAGTGTCACGCAGGATGGCCCTTCCAAAAAACACTCCCCAAACAGCACATGACGCAAAGAAAAAAAGAGGCGCAATGAGGTAGCTGTGTGACTAAGCTCAGCGACCCAAGTGGCCGACACAAACACCTGGCCCATCTAGGAGTGGCACTGCAGTGTCAGGCAGGATGGCCCATCCAAAAAATACTCCCCAAACAGCACATGACGCAAAGAAAAAAAGAGGCGCAATGAGGTAGCTGTGTGAGTAAGCTAAGCGACCCTAGTGGCCGACACAAACACCTGGCCCATCTAGGAGTGGCACTGCAGTGTCACGCAGGCTGGCCCTTCCAAAAAACACTCCCCAAACAGCACATGACGCAAAGAAAAATGAAAGAAAAAAGAGGTGCAAGATGGAATTGTCCTTGGGCCCTCCCACCCACCCTTATGTTGTATAAACAGGACATGCACACTTTAACCAACCCATCATTTCAGTGACAGGGTCTGCCACACGACTGTGACTGAAATGACGGGTTGGTTGGGACCCCCACCAAAAAAGAAGCAATTAATCTCTCCTTGCACAAACTGGCTCTACAGAGGCAAGATGTCCACCTCATCATCATCCTCCGATATATCACCGTGTACATCCCCCTCCTCACAGATTATCAATTCGTCCCCACTGGAATCCACCATCTCAGCTCCCTGTGTACTTTGTGGAGGCAATTGCTGCTGGTGAATGTCTCCACGGAGGAATTGATTATAATTCATTTTAATGAACATCATTTTCTCCACATTTTCTGGATGTAACCTCGTACGCCGATTGCTGACAAGGTGAGCGGCGGCACTAAACACTCTTTCGGAGTACACACTTGTGGGAGGGCAACTTAGGTAGAATAAAGCCAGTTTGTGCAAGGGCCTCCAAATTGCCTCTTTTTCCTGCCAGTATAAGTACGGACTGTCTGACGTGCCTACTTGGATGCGGTCACTCATATAATCCTCCACCATTCTTTCAATGGGGAGAGAATCATATGCAGTGACAGTAGACGACATGTCCGTAATCGTTGGCAGGTCCTTCAGTCCGGACCAGATGTCAGCATCAGCAGTCGCTCCAGACTGCCCTGCATCACCGCCAGCGGGTGGGCTCGGAATTCTGAGCCTTTTCCTCGCACCCCCAGTTGCGGGAGAATGTGAAGGAGGAGATGTTGACAGGTCGCGTTCCGCTTGACTTGACAATTTTCTCACCAGCAGTTCTTTGAACCCCTGCAGACTTGTGTCTGCCGGAAAGAGAGATCCAAGGTAGGTTTTAAATCTAGGATCGAGCACGGTGGCCAAAATGTAGTGCTCTGATTTCAACAGATTGACCACCCGTGAATCCTTGTTAAGCGAATTAAGGGCTCCATCCACAAGTCCCACATGCCTAGCGGAATCGCTCTGTGTTAGCTCCTCCTTCAATGTCTCTAGCTTCTTCTGCAAAAGCCTGATGAGGGGAATGACCTGACTCAGGCTGGCAGTGTCTGAACTGACTTCACGTGTGGCAAGTTCAAAAGGTTGCAGAACCTTGCACAACGTTGAAATCATTCTCCACTGCGCTTGAGACAGGTGCATTCCACCTCCTATATCGTGCTCAGTTGTATAGGCTTGAATGGCCTTTTGCTGCTCCTCCAACCTCTGAAGCATATAGAGGGTTGAATTCCACCTCGTTACCACTTCTTGCTTCAGATGATGGCAGGGCAGGTTCAGGCGTTTTTGGTGGTGCTCCAGCCTTCTGAACGTGGTGCCTGTACGCCGAAAGTGTGCCGCAATTCTTCTGGCCACCGACAGCATCTCTTGCACGCCCCTCTCGTTTTTTAAATAATTCTGCACCACCAAATTCAAGGTATGTGCAAAACATGGGACGTGCTGGAATTTGCCCATATTTAATGCACACACAATATTGCTGGCGTTGTCCGATGCCACAAATCCACAGGAGAGTCCAATTGGGGTAAGCCATTCTGCGATGATCTTCCTCAGTTGCCGTAAGAGGTTTTTAGCTGTGTGCGTATTCTGGAAAGCGGTGATACAAAGCGTAGCCTGCCTAGGAAAGAGTTGGCGTTTGCGAGATGCTGCTACTGGTGCCGCCGCTGCTGTTCTTGCGGCGGGAGTCCATACATCTACCCAGTGGGCTGTCACAGTCATATAGTCCTGAGTCTGCCCTGCTCCACTTGTCTACATGTCCGTGGTTAAGTGGACATTGGGTACAACTGCATTTTTTAGGACACTGGTGAGTCTTTTTCTGAGGTCTGTGTACATTTTCGGTATCGCCTGCCTAGAGAAATGGAACCTAGATGGTATTTGGTACCGGGGACACAGTACCTCAAACAAGTCTATAGTTGGCTCTGCAGTAATGATGGATACCGGAACCACGTTTCTCACCGCCCAGGATGCCAAGGCCTCAGTTATCCGCTTTGCAGCAGGATGACTGCTGTGATATTTCATCTTCCTCGCAAAGGACTGTTGGACAGTCAATTGCTTGGTGGAAGTAGTAAAAGTGGTCTTACGACTTCCCCTCTGGGATGACCATTGACTCCCAGCAGCAACAACAGCAGCGCCAGCAGCAGTAGGCGTTACACGCAAGGATGCATCGGAGGAATCCCAGGCAGGAGAGGACTCGTCAGAATTGCCAGTGACATGGCTTGCAGGACTATTGGCATTCCTGGGGAAGGAGGAAATTGACACTGAGGGAGTTGGTGGGGTGGTTTGCGTGAGCTTGGTTACAAGACGAAGGGATTTACTGGTCAGTGGACTGCTTCCGCTGTCGCCCAAAGTTTTTGAACTTGTCACTGACTTATGATGAATGCGCTGCAGGTGACGTATAAGGGAGGATGTTCCGAGGTGGTTAACGTCCTTACCCCTACTTATTACAGCTTGACAAAGGCAACAGACGGCTTGACAAATGTTGTCCGCATTTCTGTTGAAATACTTCCACACCGAAGAGCTGATTTTTTTGGTATTTTCACCAGGCATGTCAATGGCCATATTCCTCCCACGGACAACAGGTGTCTCCCCGGGTGCCTGACTTAAACAAACCACCTCACCATCAGAATCCTCCTGGTCAATTTCCTCCCCAGCGCCAGCAACACCCATATCCTCCTCATCCTGGTGTACTTCAACACTGACATCTTCAATCTGACTATCAGGAACTGGACTGCGGGTGCTCCTTCCAGCACTTGCAGGGGGCGTGCAAATGGTGGAAGGTGCATGCTCTTCACGTCCAGTGTTGGGAAGGTCAGGCATCGCAACCGACACAATTGGACTCTCCTTGTGGATTTGTGATTTCGAAGAACGCACAGTTCTTTGCTGTGCTTTTGCCAGCTTAAGTCTTTTCATTTTTCTAGCGAGAGGCTGAGTGCTTCCATCCTCATGTGAAGCTGAACCACTAGCCATGAACATAGGCCAGGGCCTCAGCCGTTCCTTGCCACTCCGTGTGGTAAATGGCATATTGGCAAGTTTACGCTTCTCCTCCGACGATTTTATTTTAGATTTTTGAGTCCTTTTTTTACTGATATTTGGTGTTTTGGATTTTACATGCTCTGTACTATGACATTGGGCATCGGCCTTGGCAGACGACGTTGATGGCATTTCATCGTCTCGGCCATGACTAGTGGCAGCAGCTTCAGCCCGAGGTGGAAGTCGATCTTGATCTTTCCCTATTTTTGGAACCTCAACATTTTTTTTCTCCATATTTTAATAGGCACAACTAAAAGGCACCTCAGGTAAACAATGGAGATGGATGGATACTAGTATACTTATGGATGACGAGTGACTGCCGACACAGAGGTAGCTACAGCCGTGGACTACCGTACTGCGTCTGCTAGTATAGACTGGATGATAATGATATAAAAAAAATATATATATATATATATCACTACTGCAGGACAGGTATATATTATATAATGACGGACCTGCTGGACACTGTCAGCAGACTCCTAAACTACTAGTATGAAGAAGATAGAAAAAAAAAATCCCCACCACAGGTAGGTATACAATTATGGACGAGCGACTGCCGACACAGAGGTAGCTACAGCCGTGGACTACCGTACTGCGTCTGCTAGTATAGACTGGATGATAATGATATAAAATATATATATATATCACTACTGCAGGACAGGTATATATTATATAATGACGGACCTGCTGGACACTGTCAGCAGACTCCTAAACTACTAGTATGAAGAAGATAGAAGAAAAAAAACCACCACAGGTAGGTAAACAATTATGGACGAGCGACTGCCGACACAGAGGTAGCTACAGCCGTGGACTACCGTACTGCGTCTGCTAGTATAGACTGGATGATAATGATATAAAAAATATATATATATCACTACTGCAGGACAGGTATATATTATATAATGACGGACCTGCTGGACACTGTCAGCAGACTCCTAAACTACTAGTATGAAGAAGATAGAAAAAAAAAACCCACCACAGGTAGGTATACAATTATGGACGAGCACTGCCGACACAGAGGTAGCTACAGCCGTGGACTACCGTACTGTGTCTGCTAGTATAGACTGGATGATAATGATATAAAAATTATATATATATATATCACTACTGCAGGACAGGTATATATTATATAATGATGGACCTTCTGGACACTGTCAGCAGACTCCTAAACTACTAGTATGAAGAAGATAGAAAAAAAAAACCCACCACAGGTAGGTATACAATTATGGACGAGCACTGCCGACACAGAGGTAGCTACAGCCGTGGACTACCGTACTGCGTCTGCTAGTATAGACTGGATGATAATGATATAAAAAAATATATATATCACTACTGCAGGTATATATTATAATATAATGAATGACGGACCTGCTGGACACTGTCTGTCAGCAGAATGCGTTTATAGAATAAAAAAAAAACACACCACACGAGTGTTTAACTTTTTCAGGCAGACAATATACTGGTGGTCACTGGTCTGTCACACTGGCAGCAAAAGTGTGCACTGATATGTACTCCTGCTATAACTGCTCCCCAGTCTCCCCCACAATTAAGCTGTGTGAGCAGTGAGCACTCAGCACAGTCAGATATACATAGATGATATTATCAATCATGCAGCACACTGAGGCTGAGCACAGATATGGTATGTGACTGTGTATCGTTTTTTTTCAGGCAGAGAACGGATTTTAAATAATAAATAAAACTGGTGGTCACTAGTATAACTATCAGCAAAACTCTGCACTCTCTGAGTACTCCAGTCCTAATGCTCCCCAAAATTACTAAAATTAAATTACTAGTAAATCAAGTGTCTCACTCTCTATCTAAACGGAGAGGACGCCAGCCACGTCCTCTCCCTATCAATCTCAATGCACGTGTGAAAATGGCTGCGACGCGCGGCTCCTTATATAGAATCCGAGTCTCGCGATAGAATACGAGCCTCGCGAGAATCCGACAGCGGGATGATGACGTTCGGGCGCGCTCGGGTTAACCGAGCAAGGCGGGAAGATCCGAGTCTGCCTCGGACCTGTGTAAAAAGGCTGAAGTTCGGGGGGGTTCGGATTCCGAGGAACCGAACCCGCTCATCTCTAATCCAAACCTCCCTGCAGACTTACTAAGTGATTATCTTTCATCTGGCTGCTCACCTGGTCACTAAACAAATCCCCTCTTGCGCTATAAATAATATGGGATGGCTCAAAAGTTCAAATAAAAACAAATTGATAATTTCATATAATCTATGTTTTTTATTACGTGAAAAAAAGATATATGTATATATATATACTTTACAAATAAACTATTCGACCGGTCAATAAAATCACTAACAATGTCTTTGCATATCTAAAGGAGGTGGATCTAGGTAAACTCTGTGCACAGAGAATTAAAATTTTCAAAAAATTTATAAAACTCAGTCCATATGTTGAAATATAAAACAAAATACCAGCTGTGATTTGCACCCTTGCTGTGTACTGAATTTCCTCTATAAGCTGCCACTCGGTAAAAGGAGATGTTATTGTGCAAAAACGATCGCTCCACACTGGAGCCTTACGTGTAGCTTACACCGGTTGTTGTAACACGGGAGAATCCAATGCCAGACGAGGCGGTCTCGGGCTGCGGGAATAGCGCTGCACTGGCGCCTGCTGTGTTAAGTGTTTTACCCGACTTCCAAGCTCTATGAGTCCACACCTCTATGTGCCGTATGCAGACACCACAGTCGCGGTTATGTTCTCCCGATCTCCGGTTTGTCCACAGGTATTAACGCTGGCTGATTATGTAATTTGGGGGTGCAAAGAAGGCTGGTACAAGTGTCCAATGATCTGCTTCTGACGCGTTTCGCTCCTCTCACGGGGGCTTCCTCAAAGAATGAGCTCCAAATACTCCAGAACCCTTTTTAAAGGAGAGATCTTAGCTCCTATTGGTGTTTCCATTAATGAGTATAAAAAACACCTGTTTCAACATTTACCTAATTCCACCTCCTGATCCAACCTCCTCACAAACACCATTTCAATTTATAACAGAGTTCTAAATACTCTTCTACTAAAAAATACAAATTAATATGTATAGACATACATATATATATACACATACACATGCATGCCCGCTTGTCCATAAAAAGTCTTCTATAATACATATTCAATTATTTCCTAAACGATAGGAATAATAAAAAGAAAATAAACAATCTAGAACACATATATATATATATATAAATATACACCTACACTTATATTATCAGTCCAACATGTGAATAGAACCGAGTACCCTATCTCTCATAGTCCGCTGCTCTACCACTTGTCCGTCCTCAGCCTCTATAGCCCTGTTGGATCTTGATCACATAAGTGATTGTATTGGAACATGCGGCATTACTTATAAGTGCATAACCATACATAGCAAGTGTGACTTCCCTCCTCAAAGGGTAGGTTTCATATTCTCAATTCTATTATGTTTGAATAAAGAAAATATCTATTAACACAGTCTATATCAGTATTAATCTGCAGATACCATCATTCAACACTAATTTACCAATCTATAGATCGAACTTATAATCCCACCTTCCCCAAACCGTTAATCTACCGTTCCCCCCTCGGCGGCCCTTAAATCCAAGGTGTTCGATTTGTATACTTCATTTCCCCCGTATACTCTCGTTTAAAGTGAATTACAATAACAATATTCTAATTAATTAGTACTTATTTCATTTTTATTTTTACTTATTGTTTATCTAATTTATATTTATATTTATTGTTATTTTTATTATTGTTGTTATTAGTCGACTCCATATTTTCTACATTCGTTGACACAGTGAAAAACTAGAACATCAGTGAAAAAATTTATACATACACACTAGGCAATAATAATAATGCCCCAACTTTATAAATGTTGGAATTCCTATGAACAAATTGATGTCTATATAAAACATTTACTAGGGGTATCAAATAATCTAATGCCCCCCCTTTTTTTCTTAATGTTGTGTTGGTGCCCCTCCCCCCCTCTCCCTCCCCCCCTCCCTCTACCCCCCCTCTCCCCCCCCTTCCAACTTCCACTAGTGACCCACACACAAATATGGCTGTAAGACAGCCTCACAAAAATAGCAAATATTACCACACCTCAAGAAGGTTTTATGCAAACGTTTCAAACTCAATACTCTCATTGAGTCCTTGAGGTGATAAAGTTCTTAGCTGAAAAATCCAAAGAGTTTCCTTCTTACATAAATTCCGAAACCGGTCTCCCCCTCTGATTGTCCCCTTCACATGATGAACTCCTACAACTCTGAGACCTGTTGGATTGGATTGATGCTCCATGTAGAAGTGACGAGAAACACTATGTTTGTTGAAGCTCTTCATAATGTTAAGACGATGCTCCCTAAACCTGGTTTTTAATGAACGGGTAGTCCTACCCACGTACTGCAGGCCACAAGGGCACTGCAGCACGTATATGCAATATGTAGTGTCACAATTGATAAATTCCTGTATATTAAATTTCTCTTTCGTAGAGAATGATTCTATTTCACTAGACCTGTTTACTATATGACCACAAGTGAGACATTTCCCTTTCCCACATCTAAAACAACCCACAATTGGTTTCCCCAACCATGGAGAAGAAGTGGAGTGGATTAACTCCCTAGGTTTTTTTTTTAGCATGCTAGGTGCTAATAAGCTTTTCAGATTGCGATTCTTTTTAAATATAATTTGAGGGTCTGGTAAGATTGCAGATTGTAACAGAGTATCCTGCTGTAGGATTTTGAAATTCTCCTTCACTACCCTTTTTATTTCTATAGATTGACTGTTAAATTTAGTTATAAACCTCATCTTAACCGGAGTTTCTTTATTTGATGCCTCATGTGACAATGCTTTTTTCTTTTTAGTTAACAGTGCATTCCTATCACTCCTTACTATTTTATCACAAGCTGCTGATACCATCTCTTTCGGGTAGCCTCTAGTTACAAAATCCTGTGTCATTCCATTTGCCTGCTCCCTGAAATCTTCAATACTGGAACAGTTCCTACGTAGCCTGCCGAATTGGCTGTAAGGTACATTACGTAACCAAGGTTTATAATGATTACTAGAGTAGTGAAGGAAATTGTTGGTATCAACTTCCATTTTATAATTTTTTGTAATTATGTTCCCTTCACTCGAGGAGATAGCTAAATCCAAATAATTAACCATAATTTTACTATAAGTGTGTGTGAATTTTAAATTATAATCATTAGTGTTCAAATAAGTGACAAATTCAAGTGCCGAATCCAAATCCCCATCCCAAATAAAAAACAAATCATCAATATAACGGCCATAGAATACCAAGTTCGCGCCGAAGGGTCCATCCCAGATAAATTGATCTTCGAACATTCCAATATATAAATTCGCAATACTCGGCGCGAACCTGGTACCCATGGCCGTTCCTAATATTTGTAAAAATAAATCACCTTCAAAAACAAAATAATTGTGTTCCAAAATAAACTTAATAGCAGAAAGCAAAAAACGTCCTAGTCCCTCTGAAATGTCTGGGCTATTTAAAAAATAGTTTTCAATAGATTTTACCCCTTTATCATGGGGAATATGAGTGTACAGTGCCTGTACATCTAGTGACAAAAATGCATATTTAGGATTCCATTTTATATTTTTTAAGGAATTAATCAAACTAGTAGTGTCCCTTATATAGGATTTCAGAGAGACCACGAACTTTTGTAAATAATAATCAATAAATTGTGATAAATTAGACATGAGGGACCCAATACCCGAAATAATAGGACGACCTATAGATTGGTAAATTAGTGTTGAATGATGGTATCTGCAGATTAATACTGATATAGACTGTGTTAATAGATATTTTCTTTATTCAAACATAATAGAATTGAGAATATGAAACCTACCCTTTGAGGAGGGAAGTCACACTTGCTATGTATGGTTATGCACTTATAAGTAATGCCGCATGTTCCAATACAATCACTTATGTGATCAAGATCCAACAGGGCTATAGAGGCTGAGGACGGACAAGTGGTAGAGCAGCGGACTATGAGAGATAGGGTACTTGGTTCTATTCACATGTTGGACTGATAATATAAGTGTAGGTGTATATTTATATATATATATATATATATATATGTGTGTGTTCTAGATTGTTTATTTTCTTTTTATTATTCTTATCGTTTAGGAAATAATTGAATATGTATTATAGAAGACTTTTTATGGACAAGCGGGCATGCATGTGTATGTGTATATATATGTATGTCTATACATATTAATTTGTATTTTTTAGTAGAAGAGTATTTAGAACTCTGTTATAAATTGAAATGGTGTTTGTGAGGAGGTTGGATCAGGAGGTGGAATTAGGTAAATGTTGAAACAGGTGTTTTTTATACTCATTAATGGAAACACCAATAGGAGCTAAGATCTCTCCTTTAAAAAGGGTTCTGGAGTATTTGGAGCTCATTCTTTGAGGAAGCCCCCGTGAGAGGAGCGAAACGCGTCAGAAGCAGATCATTGGACACTTGTACCAGCCTTCTTTGCACCCCCAAATTACATAATCAGCCAGCGTTAATACCTGTGGACAAACCGGAGATCGGGAGAACATAACCGCGACTGTGGTGTCTGCATACGGCACATAGAGGTGTGGACTCATAGAGCTTGGAAGTCGGGTAAAACACTTAACACAGCAGGCGCCAGTGCAGCGCCATTCCCGCAGCCCGAGACCGCCTCGTCTGGCATTGGATTCTCCCGTGTTACAACAACCGGTGTAAGCTACACGTAAGGCTCCAGTGTGGAGCGATCGTTTTTGCACAATAACATCTCCTTTTACCGAGTGGCAGCTTATAGAGGAAATTCAGTACACAGCAAGGGTGCAAATCACAGCTGGTATTTTGTTTTATATTTCAACATATGGACTGAGTTTTATAAATTTTTTGAAAATTTTAATTCTCTGTGCACAGAGTTTACCTAGATCCACCTCCTTTAGATATGCAAAGACATATAAAAAACATAGATTATATGAAATTATCAATTTGTTTTTATTTGAACTTTTGAGCCATACCATATTATTTATAGTGCAAGAGGGGATTTGTTTAGTGTTCTAGTGTTACCGGAGACTTTTAAGTGCCGGTTCTTTTTGACTTGATTTACCCCAAGTCGAGCTCTCTCCTGCAGCGTAAGTATTTATTAATCATAGTACTATCTGTATACAAACTTTAATACTAGTAATTTGATCACCAGGAAATGGTGATGATTTATTAGCGCCTGGTTATATTTTCTTATAGTGCTCACCTGGTCAGCCAGACCAATGAGCTGACACAACTTCCTCTATCAACCTGTCTCAGGGAACAGCTCATTGCCTGAACAACTGTGTCCCTTCCAGGGATCATTCTAGGCTCCAGTGTATCCTGTGATTATTCTCCAGTAACTACTCTGCTTCTCCATGTCCTCCTGCCGTTACCTGCAATTTCACCTGCTGCTGTTATTCCATCTATCAGCTCTGTGGCTTCCACGCTGCCGGCATTAAGTGAACATTACACTACCGCTAGGATGCCATCCACCAGTAATGTGCCTTCCATGTTGCATACAGATGTGTTTCTAGTCCTCACTGTCACCAGTGTACCTGCAGTTCATTCCATCTGCTGCTGTACTCATCGCACATCATCTTCGTTGATACCGTTCTATGGGGGCAATTCCAAGTTGATCGCAGCAGGAAAATTTTTAGCAGTTGGGCAAAACCATGTGCACTGCAGGGGAGGCAGATATAACATGTGCAGAGAGATTTGGGTGGGTTATTTTGTTTCTGTGCAGGGTAAATACTGGCTGCTTTATTTTTACACTGCAAATTAGATTGCAGATTGAACACACCACACCCAAATCTAACTCTCCCTTCACATGTTATATCTGCCTTCCCTGCAGTGCACATGGTTTTGCCCAACTGCTAAAAATGTTCCTGCTGCGATCAACTTGGAATTACCCCCTATGTCTGGGCTGACACTTCCTTGGACTGTGCACTGCTCTGTAGTTCACTCAGGTTAAACGGCATACAATATTGTGCAAAGGTTTTAGGCAGGTGTGCAAAAAAGTGTTAATAGTTTGTTTTTATTAATTAACAAAATGTAAAGTAAATGAACAGAAGAGAAATCTTAATCAAATCAATATTTGGTGTGACCACCCTTTGCCTTCAAAACAGCATAAATTCTTCTGGGTACACTTGCACACAGTTTTTAAAGGAACTCGGCAGGGAGGTTGTTCCAAACATCTTGGAGATCTAACCACATCTTATGTGGATGTAACATAGTAACATAGTATCTAAGGTTGAAAAAAGACAATTTGTCCATCGAGTTCAACCTATTTGTGGTCTCCTTGCTTGCTTAAATCCTTGCTTGCTTAAATCCTTTTCTCTCTTCATGCACTGTAATCCCAGACAGACTCAATGATGTTGAGATCAGGGCTCTGTGGGGGCCACATTATCACTTCCAGGACTCCTTGTACTTCTTTATACTAAAAATAGTTCTTAGTGACATTGGCTGTATGTTTTGGAGTCATTGTCCAGATGCCTCCCTGATGGTTTTGCATGATGGACAAGTTCCTGCCTGTATTTCTCAGCATTCAGGACACCATTAATCCTGACCAAATCCCCAACTCCATTTGCAGATTTTTCCACACCTGCCTAAATCTTTTGCACTGTGCTGTATCTCTTTCAGTACCTATTGGTTTTCCAGTAGTGTGTGTGCGTTGTCCTGGACTGGCAGAATAGGGTGCTAATTCCAGTGGCTAGAGTTTGGGGTTGGGTTGCAGTCTAAGCACTCAGACACCCCTTACTGTGTTACCTGTTCTGATCCTCTGTTCCAAATTCCTCATTTGGATTCTAGGGCCAGATCTAGCGTCAAAGTAGTGCCAGAGATATAGTTTCCTTATGCTTTTTCCTGGTTACATAAGACTCTGATTTCTGACTTGGATTCTGGTTCTGCAATGCCAGTACTATGCTGCTTTGAGTTCCAGGGGTCCTTGTTGCTGGAATATGTCTCTGACCTGGTTGGTTTTAATTGATCACCAGGTGAGAGGCTGCACGGTGACTTGTGATTCCTGGTTTCATTTTAGTATCCTTGCATATCACTTGTCCATGGTTCCTGTGTGTTACTAGTGTGCTTAAACTCCCGTAAATCCTATAAATTCAAGTAATGTCAATCCTCCCCGTTATCTGCACGTCTCAGCTCATACCCAGAGCCCCGAGCCGGAGCTAAAGAGCTGCAGAACCATGACAGTCATGTCAGAGTATAAAATGTTTTTGTGTCATGTTATGATCCCCTCATTGTACAATGCTGTGCAACAGATCACTGGTTTAGAAATATACAGATAATAAAAATCAAATCTAGAATGGTATATTGATTCAGGAGTCATGTTCTTCTGTTACATAAAAAAGTCTTCACACCTAATGGCACTGCACTCCAAAGCAACAGAGATAATTACAACAATAATTCACCAAACGTATACATAGTGCAAATGAAAAGAAAAAGTAACAATCTCACTTGCACTTTAGATTGTCCTACAACAATACATGATGTGGCTCTTTCGTATTTCACATGGGATTGTCCATACATTTGAACATGAAATAAATGAAAGCAATACAATAGTGTGATATTCTTTAAACAAGTTTATGATGTAAGCATACATGTAAGAGTTTTTACAACGCCTATCATCCAGCACATTCTGGGTGTATAGAAAGGAAGCAGGGAACCTTCATCTCCTGGATGGGACTGTTTCCACTATTTTCCCTTCTAAAATTCACATGTGGAATGAAAAGTGTTTAAACCAGAGGTTCCCAAACGTGATACTCAAGGCCTCCAACGTTTCAGGTTTTAAATGTATCCATGCTTGGCCACAGGTGACTTAATTAGCACCTCAGTCAATTTGATTTAACCATCTGTGCTGAGCCATGGATATACCTAAATCCTGGACTGTTGAGGTGCCTTGAGGACCGCGTTTGGGTTCGTCTGGTTTAAACAATATTACACTTTTGTATTGTTTTCATTTATTTAATGTTCAAATGTATGGACAATCCGATGTGAAATATGAAAGAACAACATCATCTACTGTTGTTGGACAATCTAAAGTGCAGGTGAGATTGTTACTTCTTCTGTCATTCTTCTCATACATAAATAAGAGTTACCATAATGTTAGTCATGGGTCAGTATACTCTATGACCAGTAAGTAATTTACAATAAATAACTAGCTGAGATTAACTAATTAGTGGTTGAGTATTCAGTTTGCAAACCACACATTGCATGCTATTTTCAGAAATAGACCTCTGGTTTACTATCCTGTGGGTGGTTTTCACATTAGACCTCAAACTGTACATCAAAAATCAGAATGACCTTTGCATAACGTAAAGATTTTGTAAATATCTGAATTCTGTTTATTAATATAAAAGATTTAAAGATTCCAAATGATTTTAGGGCAGCATTAGTACAGCTATGGTGGGTGCTGTGAGTGAAACCACTACAAGATCCATTGGTGAGTGGGCTCTTGCACCGACCTTCCTGGATGTCTATCAACATAACATATCAAATAGCTTATCTGTCAATTATTTTAATCACCAATCAATCCAGATTCCATGGCTACTATATTATAAAGCTACAACACCAAAATTATAAAAGATCGGCCTCCAGTGCTCCCATCTACCAATACATTGGTACACAAAAAAAAAAACCAATAGCTCCCCATCATGTTAACAGTACAGACAGATCACTGGTTATCCTAGGGAGGCTACTGCCCCTCTCTATCTATGAGCATCACTGGTTTTTCATTTATATGCTGCTGCCCTCTCCAAAACAGCCAATTGCAGCACACAAGCCCATCCTAATAACCCTGCTCTCCACTCATTATATAAAGACTGCCATATATGCAAACTGACACTGCAGCATTGAAGAAGCCCATCCCGAACTAAGTTCAATGGAAACAATGACACTGAACTTCATCTGCACTCAGATGGCAGCAACAGCAGAGGTACTCAGCTACTATTATGTCGCAATAGCCCAGGGAACAGGGAATGCCAAGATACTGAAGGAGCCCTCCTCATCGATGCCTTTAATAGGATTAACTGAGCCAGGGCAGTCGGACTAAATCCCCTGCTGTAATGCACCAAGGTTTATTAGCATAAGCCTTTCATCTATTGTTCTCAGCTGCAATAAAACACAGAGAGAACAAAACAGCAGTGGATTAAGGGGGTAATTCCAAGTTGATCGCAGCAGGAATTTTTTTAGCAATTGGGCAAAACCATGTGCACTGCAGGGGAGGCAGATTTAACATGTGCAGAGAGAGATAGATTTGGGTGTGGTGAGTTCAATCTGCAATCTAAATTGCAGTGTAAAAATAAAGCAGCCAGTATTTACTAGAGATGAGCGCCTGAAATTTTTCGGGTTTTGTGTTTTGGTTTTGGGTTCGGTTCCGCGGCCGTGTTTTGGGTTCGAACGCGTTTTGGCAAAACCTCACCGAATTTTTTTTGTCGGATTCGGGTGTGTTTTGGATTCGGGTGTTTTTTTCAAAAAACACTAAAAAACAGCTTAAATCATAGAATTTGGGGGTCATTTTGATCCCAAAGTATTATTAACCTCAAAAACCATAATTTACACTCATTTTCAGTCTATTCTGAATACCTCACACCTCACAATATTATTTTTAGTCCTAAAATTTGCACCGAGGTCGCTGTGTGAGTAAGATAAGCGACCCTAGTGGCCGACACAAACACCGGGCCCATCTAGGAGTGGCACTGCAGTGTCACGCAGGATGTCCCTTCCAAAAAACCCTCCCCAAACAGCACATGACGCAAAGAAAAAAAGAGGCGCAATGAGGTAGCTGTGTGAGTAAGATTAGCGACCCTAGTGGCCGACACAAACACCGGGCCCATCTAGGAGTGGCACTGCAGTGTCACGCAGGAGGTCCCTTCCAAAAAACCCTCCCCAAACAGCACATGACGCAAAGAAAAAAAGAGGCGCAATGAGGTAGCTGTGTGAGTAAGATTAGCGACCCTAGTGGCCGACACAAACACCGGGCCCATCTAGGAGTGGCACTGCAGTGTCACGCAGGATGGCCCTTCCAAAAAACCCTCCCCAAACAGCACATGACGCAAAGAAAAAAAGAGGCGCAATGAGGTAGCTGTGTGAGTAAGATTAGCGACCCTAGTGGCCGACACAAACACCGGGCCCATCTAGGAGTGGCACTGCAGTGTCACGCAGGATGTCCCTTCCAAAAAACCCTCCCCAAACAGCACATGACGCAAAGAAAAAAAGAGGCGCAATGAGGTAGCTGTGTGAGTAAGATTAGCGACCCTAGTGGCCGACACAAACACCGGGCCCATCTAGGAGTGGCACTGCAGTGTCACGCAGGATGTCCCTTCCAAAAAACCCTCCCCAAACAGCACATGACGCAAAGAAAAAAAGAGGCGCAATGAGGTAGCTGACTGTGTGAGTAAGATTAGCGACCCTAGTGGCCGACACAAACACCGGGCCCATCTAGGAGTGGCACTGCAGTGTCACGCAGGATGTCCCTTCCAAAAAAACCCTCCCCAATCAGCACATGATGCAAAGAAAAAGAAAAGAAAAAAGAGGTGCAAGATGGAATTGTCCTTGGGCCCTCCCACCCACCCTTATGTTGTATAAACAAAACAGGACATGCACACTTTAACCAACCCATCATTTCAGTGACAGGGTCTGCCACACGACTGTGACTGATATGACGGGTTGGTTTGGACCCCCCCCAAAAAAGAAGCAATTAATCTCTCCTTGCACAAACTGGCTCTACAGAGGCAAGATGTCCACCTCATCTTCACCCTCCGATATATCACCGTGTACATCCCCCTCCTCACAGATTATCAATTCGTCCCCACTGGAATCCACCATCTCAGCTCCCTGTGTACTTTGTGGAGGCAATTGCTGCTGGTCAATGTCTCCGCGGAGGAATTGATTATAATTCATTTTAATGAACATCATCTTCTCCACATTTTCTGGATGTAACCTCGTACGCCGATTGCTGACAAGGTGAGCGGCGGCACTAAACACTCTTTCGGAGTACACACTTGTGGATGGGCAACTTAGGTAGAATAAAGCCAGTTTGTGCAAGGGCCTCCAAATTGCCTCTTTTTCCTGCCAGTATAAGTACGGACTGTGTGACGTGCCTACTTGGATGCGGTCACTCATATAATCCTCCACCATTCTATCAATGTTGAGAGAATCATATGCAGTGACAGTAGACGACATGTCCGTAATCGTTGTCAGGTCCTTCAGTCCGGACCAGATGTCAGCATCAGCAGTCGCTCCAGACTGCCCTGCATCACCGCCAGCGGGTGGGCTCGGAATTCTGAGCCTTTTCCTCGCACCCCCAGTTGCGGGAGAATGTGAAGGAGGAGATGTTGACAGGTCGCGTTCCGCTTGACTTGACAATTTTGTCACCAGCAGGTCTTTCAACCCCAGCAGACCTGTGTCTGCCGGAAAGAGAGATCCAAGGTAGGCTTTAAATCTAGGATCGAGCACGGTGGCCAAAATGTAGTGCTCTGATTTCAACAGATTGACTACCCGTGAATCCTTGTTAAGCGAATTAAGGGCTGCATCCACAAGTCCCACATGCCTAGCGGAATCGCTCCCTTTTAGCTCCTTCTTCAATGCCTCCAGCTTCTTCTGCAAAAGCCTGATGAGGGGAATGACCTGACTCAGGCTGGCAGTGTCTGAACTGACTTCACGTGTGGCAAGTTCAAAGGGCATCAGAACCTTGCACAACGTTGAAATCATTCTCCACTGCACTTGAGACAGGTGCATTCCATCTCCTATATCGTGCTCAATTGTATAGGCTTGAATGGCCTTTTGCTGCTCCTCCAACCTCTGAAGCATATAGAGGGTTGAATTCCACCTCGTTACCACTTCTTGCTTCAGATGATGGCAGGGCAGGTTCAGTAGTTTTTGGTGGTGCTCCAGTCTTCTGTACGTGGTGCCTGTACGCCGAAAGTGTCCCGCAATTTTTCTGGCCACCGACAGCATCTCTTGCACGCCCCTGTCGTTTTTTAAAAAATTCTGCACCACCAAATTCAAGGTATGTGCAAAACATGGGACGTGCTGGAATTTGCCCATATTTAATGCACACACAATATTGCTGGCGTTGTCCGATGCCACAAATCCACAGGAGAGTCCAATTGGGGTAAGCCATTCCGCGATGATCTTCCTCAGTTGCCGTAAGAGGTTTTCAGCTGTGTGCGTATTCTGGAAAGCGGTGATACAAAGCGTAGCCTGCCTAGGAAAGAGTTGGCGTTTTCGAGATGCTGCTACTGGTGCCGCCGCTGCTGTTCTTGCGGCGGGAGTCCATACATCTACCCAGTGGGCTGTCACAGTCATATAGTCCTGACCCTGCCCTGCTCCACTTGTCCACATGTCCGTGGTTAAGTGGACATTGGGTACAACTGCATTTTTTAGGAGACTGGTGAGTCTTTTTCTGACGTCCGTGTACATTCTCGGTATCGCCTGCCTAGAGAAGTGGAACCTAGATGGTATTTGGTAACGGGGGCACACTGCCTCAATAAATTGTCTAGTTCCCTGTGAACTAACGGCGGATACCGGACGCACGTCTAACACCAACATAGTTGTCAAGGACTCAGTTATCCGCTTTGCAGTAGGATGACTGCTGTGATATTTCATCTTCCTCGCAAAGGACTGTTGAACAGTCAATTGCTTACTGGAAGTAGTACAAGTGGGCTTACGACTTCCCCTCTGGGATGACCATCGACTCCCAGCGGCAACAACAGCAGCGCCAGCAGCAGTAGGCGTTACACGCAAGGATGCATCGGAGGAATCCCAGGCAGGAGAGGACTCGTCAGACTTGCCAGTGACATGGCCTGCAGGACTATTGGCATTCCTGGGGAAGGAGGAAATTGACACTGAGGGAGTTGGTGGGGTGGTTTGCGTGAGCTTGGTTACAAGAGGAAGGGATTTACTGGTCAGTGGACTGCTTCCGCTGTCACCCAAAGTTTTTGAACTTGTCACTGACTTATTATGAATGCGCTGCAGGTGACGTATAAGGGAGGATGTTCCGAGGTGGTTAACGTCCTTACCCCTACTTATTACAGCTTGACAAAGGGAACACACGGCTTGACACCTGTTGTCCGCATTTCTGGTGAAATACCTCCACACCGAAGAGCTGATTTTTTTGGTATTTTCACCTGGCATGTCAACGGCCATATTCCTCCCACGGACAACAGGTGTCTCCCCGGGTGCCTGACTTAAACAAACCACCTCACCATCAGAATCCTCCTGGTCAATTTCCTCCCCAGCGCCAGCAACACCCATATCCTCCTCATCCTGGTGTACTTCAACACTGACATCTTCAATCTGACTATCAGGAACTGGACTGCGGGTGCTCCTTCCAGCACTTGCAGGGGGCGTGCAAATGGTGGAAGGCGCATGCTCTTCACGTCCAGTGTTGGGAAGGTCAGGCATCGCAACCGACACAATTGGACTCTCCTTGTGGATTTGGGATTTCAAAGAACGCACAGTTCTTTGCGGTGCTTTTGCCAGCTTGAGTCTTTTCAGTTTTCTAGCGAGAGGCTGAGTGCTTCCATCCTCATGTGAAGCTGAACCACTAGCCATGAACATAGGCCAGGGCCTCAGCCGTTCCTTGCCACTCCGTGTGGTAAATGGCATATTGGCAAGTTTACGCTTCTCCTCCGACAATTTTATTTTAGGTTTTGGAGTCCTTTTTTTACTGATATTTGGTGTTTTGGTTTTGACATGCTCTGTACTATGCCATTGGGCATCGGCCTTGGCAGACGACGTTGCTGGCATTTCATCGTCTCGGCCATGACTAGTGGCAGCAGCTTCAGCATGAGGTGGAAGTGGATCTTGATCTTTCCCTAATTTTGGAACCTCAACATTTTTGTTCTCCATATTTTAATAGGCACAACTAAAAGGCACCTCAGGTAAACAATGGAGATGGATGGATTGGATACTAGTACACAATTATGGACGGGCTGCCGAGTGCCGACACAGAGGTAGCCACAGCCGTGAACTACCGCACTGTACTGTGTCTGCTGCTAATATATAGACTGGTTGATAAAGAGATAGTATACTCGTAACTAGTATGTATGTATAAAGAAAGAAAAAAAAACCACGGTTAGGTGGTATATACAATTATGGACGGGCTGCCGAGTGCCGACACAGAGGTAGCCACAGCCGTGAACTACCGCACTGTACTGTGTCTGCTGCTAATATATAGACTGGTTGATAAAGAGATAGTATACTCGTAACTAGTATGTATGTATAAAGAAAGAAAAAAAAACCACGGTTAGGTGGTATATACAATTATGGACGGGCTGCCGAGTGCCGACACAGAGGTAGCCACAGCCGTGAACTACCGCACTGTACTGTGTCTGCTGCTAATATATAGACTGGTTGATAAAGAGATAGTATACTCGTAACTAGTATGTATGTATAAAGAAAGAAAAAAAAACCACGGTTAGGTGGTATATACAATTATGGACGGGCTGCCGAGTGCCGACACAGAGGTAGCCACAGCCGTGAACTACCGCACTGTACTGTGTCTGCTGCTAATATATAGACTGGTTGATAAAGAGATAGTATACTCGTAACTAGTATGTATGTATAAAGAAAGAAAAAAAAACCACGGTTAGGTGGTATATACAATTATGGACGGGCTGCCGAGTGCCGACACAGAGGTAGCCACAGCCGTGAACTACCGCACTGTACTGTGTCTGCTGCTAATATATAGACTGGTTGATAAAGAGATAGTATACTCGTAACTAGTATGTATGTATAAAGAAAGAAAAAAAAACCACGGTTAGGTGGTATATACAATTATGGACGGGCTGCCGAGTGCCGACACAGAGGTAGCCACAGCCGTGAACTACCGCACTGTACTGTGTCTGCTGCTAATATAGACTGGTTGATAAAGAGATAGTATACTCGTAACTAGTATGTATGTATAAAGAAAGAAAAAAAAACCACGGTTAGGTGGTATATACAATTATGGACGGGCTGCCGAGTGCCGACACAGAGGTAGCCACAGCCGTGAACTACCGCACTGTACTGTGTCTGCTGCTAATATATAGACTGGTTGATAAAGAGATAGTATACTCGTAACTAGTATGTATGTATAAAGAAAGAAAAAAAAACTACGGTTAGGTGGTATATACAATTATGGACGGGCTGCCGAGTGCCGACACAGAGGTAGCCACAGCCGTGAACTACCGCACTGTACTGTGTCTGCTGCTAATATAGACTGGTTGATAAAGAGATAGTATACTACTAATATTATATACTGGTGGTCAGGTCACTGGTCACTAGTCACACTGGCAGTGGCACTCCTGCAGCAAAAGTGTGCACTGTTTAATTTTAATAAAATATTATGTACTCCTGGCTCCTGCTATAACCTATAACTGGCACTGCAGTAGTGCTCCCCAGTCTCCCCCACAATTATAAGCTGTGTGAGCTGAGCAGTCAGACAGATATATAATATATATAGATGATGCAGCACACTGGCCTGAGCCTGAGCAGTGCACACAGATATGGTATGTGACTGACTGAGTCACTGTGTGTATCGCTTTTTTCAGGCAGAGAACGGATATATTAAATAAACTGCACTGTGTGTCTGGTGGTCACTCACTATATAATATATTATGTACTCCTGGCTCCTGCTATAACCTATAACTGGCACTGCAGTAGTGCTCCCCAGTCTCCCCCACAATTATAAGCTGTGTGAGCTGAGCAGTCAGACAGATATATAATATTATATATAGATAATAGATGATGCAGCACACTGGCCTGAGCCTGAGCAGTGCACACAGATATGGTATGTGACTGAGTCACTGTGTGCTGTGTATCGCTTTTTTCAGGCAGAGAACGGATTATAAATAAAAGTGGTGGTCACTGGTCACTATCAGCAAAACTCTGCACTGTACACTACTGAGTACTCCTAATGCTCCCCAAAATTAGTAAATCAAGTGTCTAAACGGAGAGGACGCCAGCCACGTCCTCTCCCTATCAATCTCAATGCACGTGTGAAAATGGCGGCGACGCGCGGCTCCTTATATAGAATCCGAGTCTCGCGATAGAATCCGAGCCTCGCGAGAATCCGACAGCGTCATGATGACGTTCGGGCGCGCTCGGGTTAACCGAGCAAGGCGGGAAGATCCGAGTCGCTCGGACCCGTGAAAAAAAACATGAAGTTCTGGCGGGTTCGGATTCAGAGAAACCGAACCCGCTCATCTCTAGTATTTACCCTGCACAGAAGCAAAATAACTCACCCAAATCTAACTCTCTCTGCACATGTTATACCTGTCCCCCCTGCACTGCACATGGTTTTGGCCAACTGCTAAAAAAAATTCCTGCTGCGATCAACTTGGAATTACCCCCTTAATCCACTGCTGTTTTGTTCTCTCTGTGTTTTATTGCAGCTGAGAACAATAGATGAAAGGCTTATGCTAATAATCCTTGGTGCACCTAGATGAGTGTAGCTCCATCAGTATTGGAAGGATCCTGCTACAGAAGGTGGCATGATGACCAGAGGAGGTGCAGCTATACACAATTGTAAAATATGGTGTGGTGCGTACAGAGGGTGACACAGTTGTGGAATTGTGAGTGGTGATGTTACAAATCCACTGTACTCATGGGCCACTATACACCACTGCCACTGGTTGAGACCCACCAAACGACTGTAGGCTTGATCATCACAAAATGGTCATTGAATAGTGGTGGTGTAACCACTTGATCTTTTCACTACCAATGGTTAGCTAGTGCATATGAAGAGTGGAAGTTCAAGTATGCGCAAGTGCGAGCTCTGCTACAGATTCCTTTTCCTGGTGTCCACAGCAGAATGTATATCATCAGCCATCGGATGAGCTAGCGGAAAGAAATATACAATGTTAACAACAATCGCCATTCCATCATCATATGGACAAAGCATTTCCATTGAATTAGGATCAATGATGGTTGCCAACCATCAGTTTCCAATGGCCATCCCTGCACCAAGCACACACATTTATGCACAAGTTAGTCGTCCAACTTCCTACAGCTGCTACAAAGCAACTCCAACAACAACTCTGCACCCTCCTCATACAGTTAACCCATACACCACATTTTGGGGGTAATTCCAAGTTGATCGCAGCAGGAAATTTTTTAGCAGTTGGGCAAAACCATGTGCACTGCAGGGGAGGCAGATATAACATGTGCAGAGAGAGATAGATGTGGGTGTGGTGAGAGAGATAGATTTGGGTGTGGTGAGTTCAATCTGCAATCTTAATTGCAGTGTAAAAATAAAGCAGCCAGTACTTACCCTGCACAGAAACAATATAACCCACCCAAATCTAACTCTCTTTGCAAATGTTATATCTGCCCCCCCCCCCCCCCCCCCCTGCAGTGTACATGGTTTTGCCCAACTGCTAAAAACTTTCCTGCTGCGATCAACTTGGAATTACCCCCTTTACTACCAACACTCTAATCTACTCCCCACCATCACACCCATAACCATATTTATGCACTACATACTATATACTGTGCTCCCTAACCACATGCACAGCATTATACAAACACTGCCTCCATTTCTCTCTTACAGAAGCACAAGCTCCAATGTTTGGAAGGACAGAACTGTCAACTCTCACTTTGTGACCCCCATACCCAGAGCTCCTGCACTTAACATAAAGAAAACTGAAGGCCCTCTGGTATGCCCAATCAGGTCAGTCCTTTGTAATGCCAGATCTATAAGAAACAAGACTGCAACAATTGCTGACCTTATTGAATCTGCAGATCTAGCCTGTATTACAGAGACCTGGCTAGATGAAAATGCAGCACCTATATTGGAGGCTGCAGTACCAACAAACTACTCTGTCATCCACAACCCAAGACTGGACCGCAGGGGTGGCGGGGTGGCTATCTGCTTCAAAAAAGAACTTAAACTTAGGGTCCACCCTATTGAAACTACTCGCTCATTCGAGTGCATTGCTGCCCGGAGTTCGACAGGATTAGGTTTCAGAGTACTTCTCATTTACCGGCCACCTGGAGATGGAAAGATATTTCTACAAGAAATTGCAGACACTGTTGCTGGCCTGGTTCTGGAACATCAAAGATGGCTCATCCTCGGGGATTTCAATGCATGGGTGGATGATGAGCTCTCACGCCTTGTCCAAGACCTCCTGTGCACAATGAATGGTCTGGGCTTCACACAGGTCGTTCCCTCTGCCACACATAAAAGTGGTCACACTCTCGACCTTGTCTTTCAGATTGGATTAGAAGTCACTGACCTAAAAATAAACCCAGTCATCTGGTCAGACCACTACTCCCTCTGGTTCTCAGTTGCAACCCCTCAAATAAGATCTCTGCCCGTGGAGTTGACCAGGTATCGTCCAAGGAGGGGTATGACTCCCCAGGCTCTTGCAGCAAATCTGGATCTCTCTGCTATACTGGGTGCCTGTGAAGATCCCTGTTCCCTAGTCCGTTATTATAATAGGGATGTTATGGCTGCAATTGATGTTATCGCCCCTGTGCGTTTAAGACCTCGTAAACCACAACGTCAAGCTCCATGGTTTGACAACAGTGTTAGTGAGCTCAAGAAAAGGGGGCGTAGACTGGAAAGACGATGGAGGAAGACTAACCTAGTGGATGACAAAATAAAACTAATAAAGCATAACGAAGAATATCAATCGACAATTACTCGTAAGAAGGCACAGTTCCTGTCAAATGAGATCACAGCAGCAAACAATAGGCCAGCTCAGCTTTTCCGCACAGTGGAGATGCTTTGCAAGCCAGCATGCCTGCAGACTGATGAGACCCTCTCCCAGGCAAGATGCAACGAGTTTGCAAACTTCTTTGCAGATAAAATATCCACCATCCGGGCTGGAATCCTCACAGTGCCATCAAAGGAGTACCAAACTACAAAGCCTGCCAATATAAGCTACCTGCCTTCATGGACCAGCTTTGACCCAGTGGATGTAAAGGACACTGCTGAAATAGCTCGAATTTTGCGTCCCACCACCTGTGATCTGGACCCAGCCTCAACCAAGCTTCTAATAGGTTGTATGGATATAATTGGTCCTGTCTTTACAAAAATTGTTCAATGCTCTTTGCAGACAGGCATTTTTCCTGGACCCCTAAAGGAAGCAATTGTTAGACCGCTTCTTAAAAAACCTCATTTAGATCCCGACTGCATGACCAACTACAGACCGGTATCAAACCTTCCTTTCCTAGGAAAGGTTATTGAGAAAGTCGTTGCAAATCAACTGGAAACCCGCCTGACAACCCATGATATTTATGATCCATTTCAATCAGGATTCAGGAGAAGACATAGCACTGAAGCAGCCCTGGTGTGTGTGTTAAATGATCTTCTGATGGCAAAAGACAGAGGTGACTGTTCAATATTAATCCTTCTGGATCTCTCGGCAGCATTTGATACCGTGGACCATGGGCTTCTAATTGAGCGACTGATACATTTCTGTGGTCTGGATGGCACAGTCCTAAGCTGGTTCAAATCATTTCTCACAGGCAGGTCACAGAGAGTATCATCTGGATTATACTCATCACCACCAGTGCCATTGCCATGTGGTGTCCCACAAGGTTCTATACTATCCCCCATGCTTTTTGCAGTATACATGCTCCCATTGGGAGAAATAATCAGGCGCCATGGCCTGGTCTACCACTGCTATGCAGATGATACACAACTGTACTTGTCCTTTGCTCCGGGCACTGATAACCCAATAGCAACCCTAAATGGCTGTCTAGCTGAACTACAGGAGTGGATGAGCGCCAGTTGGCTGCGACTGAACCCGGATAAAACAGAGGTCCTTTTGATACGACCGCAACATCAAAGGACAAGACTGCAGCATAGCCAACCAACTGGACTTACACTGGGGGATTCAGAATTACAGACCAGTGATCGTGTGTGGAATCTTGGCGTTGTCCTGGATGGTGGCTTGACACTTAAACATCAGATATCAGCCACAATCAAATCCTCATTCTTTCACCTGAGGAACATAGCCAGAATCAAGCAATTAATTCCCTCAGATGACATGCCAAAAGTCATACATGCATTTGTATCATCTCGTTTAGACTACTGTAATGCCCTCTACCTTGGTCTACCAGCAAAAGAATTGCAACGCTTACAGCTGGTGCAAAACACAGCTGCCAGGCTATTAACCAACCAGCCCCGTTCTAGCCACATAACACCCATCCTCTACTCCAGGCATTCCCAACCACGGTCCTCAAGGCACACCAACGGTGCAGGTTTTAGTGATATCCAGGCTGCAGCACAGATGGTTAGATCAAAATAACTGAGCTACTAATTAAGTCACCTGTGCTGAAGCCTGGATATCACTAAAACCTGCACTGTTAGTGTGCCTTGAGGACTGTGGTTGGGAATGCCTGCTCTACTCCCTTCACTGGCTGCCTGTAAGATGGCGAATCATCTTCAAGATTGGCTTACTGAGTTTCAAAGCATTACATGACCAAGGCCCAAGGTACCTGAAACAGCTTCTGACCCCATACTGCCCCACTCGATTACTGCGATCTGTAGATGAAGGACTTTTAGCAGTACCTAGAATCTCCCGTAATTCATCTGGGGGTCGAGCTTTTAGTCATGCGGCTCCGACTCTATGGAACTCACTTCCCCGCACAGTGCGAGAGGCCCCAACTATAGAATCCTTCAAAAGTAGACTCAAGACTTTCCTGTTTACTAAAGCATTTCCATAGTGTCCCTTTTAGTATCTTGATGCTTCTGTATTTTATGAAAATGTACTTCATTATTTTCTGTACTATATTATGCTATGTATCTGTTAAGCGCCTTGAGTCCTATTGGAGAAAGAGCGCTATATAAATAAAATTATTATTATTATTATTATTATTAATGAGGTGGAATAGAACACACCATTAGGATGTCCAGTACCAGACTGTCTGTAATCACATAAAAGGTAACAGATCTTGATACTAAAACAGGAGTAAAAAAGAAACAATAAAGAGCTATAATTGCAAAAGAGCTAAAAACCCAAAAACTTTTACATGCAAAGGGACTATACACATTATATTGTACACACTAGAAAGATATATATATTTATATATATATATATATATATGCAAGAAGACTACGTATCTCCACAATAATAGTTAGACACACAAAAGAATTATGAACATGAAAGATCTTAAAAACAAAAGAGCTCTAAGTCTAAATATCACAGAACTATTAACACAAAAGAGTTACAGACACTAAAATGCAATTGAGTCCTCTTCACAAAGTCACAAAAATGACTTCATAAACGGGCCTGGGTTTTGAGGATTCCTCCCTGCATACACACCGCCGCCATTTGTTTCTGCATACACACTGCCTCCCCTGAAAATGGTTCGGAGTCACCTCTGTTGTCCGTACCACATCCCCGCAAAGCCGCGTCTACACCCCCCCATAGATGCCACTGTCAATCACAGCATGATTGCATCCTTCAAGATTGCGATCACAATGTGCAGAGTTGCGCATGTGCTCTGTGGCTGCAGCGCATGCACAGATTGCCAAAAATCACTTATTTGTTATTTTTGGTAATCAGCGGTCAAAGTCCTCTACACACAACACCTAACAACACATACCTCCTTTATTATGAGTTGTTTGGGGGGATTTGAGTGAGTGGGGAGAGTGGGTGAGAGGGTGGTCTGTGTGAGGGGCAGAGGCGTAGCTAGGGTTTTTGGAGCCCAGGGCAAGATGGAAAATGGCGCCCCCCCCTCCAAAAAAAAAAACACACACACAAAGAGCATGTGCGCGCGCGCCGAAAAAACGGGCGTTGCCACACACCAGAAGGGGCCACACTGAGAATGTCCCACAGTGCCAGTTACATTTCCCCACAGTGCCAGATACAATGCCCCACAGTGCCAGATACATTGCCCCACAGTGCCAGATACATTGCCCCACAGTGCCAGATACATGCCCCACTCAGTGCCAGATACATGTGCCAGTTACATTGCCCCACAGTGCCAGTTACATTGCCCCACAGTGGCAGTTACATTGCCCCACAGTGCCAGATACATGCCCCACAGTGCCAGTTACATTGCCCCACAGTGCCAGTTACATTGCCCCACAGTGCCAGATACATGCCACACTGTGCCAGTTACATTGCCCCACAGTGCCAGTTACATTGCCCCACAGTGCCAGTTACATTGCCCCACAGTGTCGGATACATGCACCACAGTGCCAGATACATGCCCCACAGTACCAGATACATTGCCCCACAGTGCCAGATACATGCCCCACTCAGTGCCAGATACATGTGCCAGTTACATTGCCCCACAGTGCCAGTTACATTGCCCCACAGTGCCAGTTACATTGCCCCACAGTGCCAGATACATGCCCCACAGTGCCAGTTACATTGCCCCACAGTGCCAGTTACATTGCCCCACAGTTCCAGATACATGCCACACAGTGCCAGTTACATTGCCCCACAGTGCCAGATACATTGCCCCACAGTGCCGGATACATGCCCCACAGTGCCGGATACATTGCGCCACAGTGCCAGATACACTGCCACACAGTGCCAGTTGCATTGCCCCACAGTGCCAGTTACATTGCCCCACAGTGCCAGATACATTGCCCCACAGTGCCAGATACATGCCCCACTCAGTGCCAGATACATGTGCCAGTTACATTGCCCCACAGTGCCAGTTACATTGCCCCACAGTGGCAGTTACATTGCCCCACAGTGCCAGATACATGCCCCACAGTGCCAGTTACATAGCCCCACAGTGCCAGTTACATTGCCCCACAGTGCCGGATACATGCCCCACAGTGCCGGATACATGCCCCACAGTGCCAGATACATGCCCCACAGTGCCAGGCCCCACTCAGTGCCAGTTACATGCCCCATTTGGTGCCAGATATATGCCCCACTGTGCTGCCGCTGCCCCCCCATTACTCACTGGCCGCTTGTTGATGATATGTGAGGGGAGGAGAGCGCAGCGCAGCGCCTCTCCTTCCCCTCACCGCTCCAGGTCTCTGGCGGCTGTCTGGCGCTGGTTCGCTAGCCAATCAGAGCTCGCGGACCGCCAGCCAATCAGGAGCCGGTCCGCAAGCTCTGATTGGCTAACGCCGGAGACCAGACACAGCAGCGCTGCTGGCAGTGCTGCTAGTGCTGGCAGCGGCGGTGAGGGGAGGGAGAGACGCTGCACTCTCCACCCCTCACATTTCGGGTTGACGGGGGCGAGTGGGGCATGATGCCCTGGCCGGCGGCGGCGCCCCCCTCTCCTGGGCCTGCACCCAGGGCACGTGCCCCACTCGCCCTACCCTAGATACGCCTCTGGTGAGGGGGTAGAGTTGTGTAAGGGAGGATCTGCTGAGGAGAGTGAACTGTGTTTTGGGGGTCTGTGTTAGGAGGGGAGAGCTATGTGAGGGAGGGGGAGGATCTTAGTAGGGGTTGAGAGAGCTGTGTGAGGGATATACATGAAATATAACATGTATTTATATATACTAGTGATGAGCGGGTTCGGTTCCTCGGAAACCGAAGCCCCCCGAACTTCACCCATTTTACACGGGTCCGAGGCATAGTCGGATTCTCCCGTATGGCTCCGTTAACCCGAGCGCGCCCGAACGTCATCATCCCGCTGTTGGATTCTCGCGAGATTCGGATTCTATATAAGCAGCCGCGCGTCGCCGCCATTTTCACTCGTGCATTGGAAATGTTAGGGAGAGGACATGGCTGGCGTCCTCTCCGTTTATTAATGTTCATGCAAACATTTGTGCTTATTGCTTAATTGTGGGGACTGGGGAGCAGCTGTATTATATAGGAGGAGTACAGTGCAGAGTTTTGCTGACAGTGACCACCAGTATACGTTGTCTGCCTGAAAAACACTCCATATCTGTGCTCAGTGTGCTGCATATATCTGTGCTCACACCGCTTAATTGTGGGGACTGGGGAGCAGCTGTATTATATAGGAGGAGTACAGTGCAGAGTTTTGCTGACAGTGACCACCAGTATACGTTGTCTGCCTGAAAAACACTACATATCTGTTCTCAGTATGCTGCATATATCTGTGCTCACACTGCTTTATTGTGGGGACTGGGGACCACCAGTATATTATATAGGAAGAGTACAATGCAGAGTTTTGCTGACAGTGACCACCAGTATACGTTGTCTGCCTGAAAAACACTCCATATCTGTGCTCAGTGTGCTGCATATATCTGTGCTCACACTGTTTTATTATGGGGACTGGGGACCACCAGTATATTATATAGGATGAGTACAGTGCAGAGTTTTGCTGACCAGTGACCACCAGTATACGTTGTCTGCCTGAAAAAAACTCCATATCTGTGCTCAGTGTGCTGCATATATCTGTGCTCACACTGCTTTATTGTGGGGACTGGGGACCAGCAGTATTATATAGGAGGAGTACAGTGTAGAGTTTTGCTGACAGTGACCACCAGTATACGTTGTCTGCATGAAAAAACACTCCATATCTGTGCACAGTGTGCTGCATATATCTGTGCTCACACTGCTTTATTGTGGTGACTGGGGACCACCAGTATATTATATAGGAGGAGTACAGTGCAAAGTATTGCTGACCAGTGACCACCAGTATACGTTGTCTGCCTGAAAAACACTCCATATCTGTGCTCAGTGTGCTGCATATATCTGTGCTCACACTGCTTTATTGTGGGGACTGGGGACCACCAGTATATTATATAGGAGGAGTACAGTGCAGAGTTTTGCTGACCAGTGACCACCAGTATACGTTGTCTGCCTGAAAAACACTCCATATCTGTGCTCAGTGTGCTGCATATATCTGTGCTCACACTGCTTTATTGTGGGGACTAGGGACCAGCAGTATTATATAGGAGGAGTACAGTGCAGAGTTTTGCTGACAGTGACCACCAGTATATATAGCAGTACGGTACGGAAGGCCACTGCTCTACCTACCTCTGTGTCGTCAAGTATACTATCCATCTAGATTCTATACCTGTGGTGCATTTTAGTTTTGCAGTTTGCTGACAGTGACCACCAGTATATATAGCAGTACGGTACGGTAGGCCACTGCTCTACCTACCTCTGTGTCGTCAAGTGTACTATCCATCTAGATTCTATACCTGTGGTGCATTTTAGTTTTGCAGTTTGCTGACAGTGACCACCAGTATATATAGCAGTACGGTACGGAAGGCCACTGCTCTACCTACCTCTGTGTCATCAAGTATACTATCCATCTAGATTCTATACCTGTGGTGCACTTTAGTTTTGCAGTTTGCTGACAGTGACCACCAGTATATATAGCAGTACGGTACGGAAGGCCACTGCTCTACCTACCTCTGTGTCGTCAAGAAAACTATCCATCTAGATTCTATACCTGTGGTGCATTTTAGTTTTGCAGTTTGCTGACAGTGACCACCAGTATATATAGCAGTACGGTACGGAAGGCCACTGCTCTACCTACCTCTGTGTCGTCAAGTATACTATCTATCTAGATTCTATACCTGTGGTGCATTTTAGTTTTGCAGTTTGCTGACAGTGACCACCAGTATATATAGCAGTACGGTACGGAAGAACACTGCTCTACCTACCTCTGTGTCGTCATGTATACTATCCATCCATACCTGTGGCGCATTTCAGTTGTGCGCAGTATATATAGTAGTAGACCATTGCTATTGATACTGGCATATAATTCCACAGATTAAAAAATGGAGAACAAAAATGTGGAGGTTAAAATAGGGAAAGATCAAGATCCACTTCCACCTCGTGCTGAAGCTGCTGCCACTAGTCATGGCCAAGACGATGAAATGCCATCAACGTCGTCAGCCAAGGCCGATGCCCAATGTCATAGTAGAGAGCATGTAAAATCCAAAAAACAAAAGTTCAGTGAAATTACCCAAAAATCAAAATTGAAAGCGTCTGATGAGAAGCGTAAACTTGCCAATATGCCATTTACTCCGTGTCGGAGTGGCAAGGAACAGCTCAGGTCCTGGCCTATGTTCATGGCTAGTGGTTCAGATTCACATGAGGATGGAAGCACTCATCCTCTCGCTAGAAAAATTAAAAGACTTAAGCTGGCAAAAGCACATCAAAGAACTGTGCGTTCTTCTAAATCACAAATCCCCAAGGAGAGTCCAATTGTGTCGGTTGCGATGCCTGACCTTCCCAACACTGGACGGGAAGAGCTTGCGCCTTCCACCATTTGCACGCCCCCTGCAAGTGCTGGAAGGAGCACCCGCAGTCCAGTTTACTGATAGTCAAATTGAAGATGTCACTGTTGAAGTACACCAGGATGAGGATATGGGTGTTGCTGGCGCTGGGGAGGAAATTGACAAGGAGGATTCTGATGGTGAGGTGGTTTGTTTAAGTCAGGCACCCGGGGAGACACCTGTTGTCCGTGGGACGAATATGGCCATTGACATGCCTGGTCAAAATACAAAAAAAATCACCTCTTCAGTGTGGAATTATTTTAAAACAAATGCGGACAACAGGTGTCAAGCCATGTGTTGCCTTTGTCAAGCTGTAATAAGTAGGGGTAAGGACGTTAACCACCTAGGAACATCTTCCCTTACACGTCACCTGGTCCGCATTCATCATAAGTCAGTGACAAGTTCAAAAACTTTGGATGACAGCGGAAGCAGTCCACTGACCACTAAATCCCTTCCTCTTGTAACCAAGCTCCTGCAAACCACACCACCAACTCCCTCAGTGTCAATTTCCACCTTACACAGGAAAGCCAATAGTCCTGCAGGCCATGTCACTGGCAAGTCTGACGAGTCCTCTCCTGCCTGGGATTCCTCCGATGCATCCTTGAGTGTAACGCCTACTGCTGCTGGCGCTGCTGTTGTTGCTGCTGGGAGTCGATCGTCATCCCAGACGGGAAGTCGGAAGACCACTTGTACTACTTCCAGTAAGCAATTGACTGTCCAACAGTCCTTTGCGAGGAAGATGAAATATCACAGCAGTCATCCTGCTGCAAAGCGGATAACTCAGGTCTTGTCAGCCTGAATGGTGAGAAACGTGGTTCCGGTATCCACCGTTAATTCACAGGCAACTAGAGACTTGTTTGAGGTACTGTGTCCCCGGTACCAAATACCATCTAGGTTCCATTTCTCTAGGCAGACGATACCGAAAATGTACACAGACGTCAGAAAAAGAGTCACCAGTGTACTAAAAAATGCAGTTGTACCCAATGTCCACTTACCCACGGACATGTGGACAAGTGGAGCAGGGCAGACTCAGGACTATATGACTGTGACAGCCCACTGGGTAGATGTATTGCCTCCCGCAGCAAGAACAGCAGCGGCGGCACCAGTAGCAGCATCTCGCAAATGCCAACTCGTTCCTAGGCAGGCTACGCTTTGTATCACCGCTTTCCATAAGAGGCACACAGCTGACAACCTCTTTCGGAAACTAAGGAACATCATCGCAGAATGGCTTACCCCAATTGGACTCTCCTGGGGAATTGTGACATCGGACAACGGCACCAATATTGTGCGTGCATTACATCTGGGCAAATTCCAGCACGTCCAATGTTTTGCACATACATTGAATTTGGTGGTGCAGAATTATTTAAAAAACAACAGGGGCGTGCAAGAGATGCTGACGGTGGCCCGAAGAATTGCGGGCCACTTTCGGCATTCAGCCACCGCGTGCCGAAGACTGGAGCACCAGCAAACAGTCCTGAACCTGCCCTATCATCATCTGAAGCAAGAGGTGGTAACGAGGTGGAATTCAACCCTCTATATGCTTCAGAGGATGGAGGAGCAGCAAAAGGCCATTCAAGCCTATACATCTGCCCACGATATAGGCAAAGGAGGGGGAATGCACCTGACTCAAGCGCAGTGGAGAATTATTTCAACGTTGTGCAAGGTTCTGCAACCCTTTGAACTTGCCACACGTGAAGTCAGTTCAGACACTGCCAGCCTGAGTCAGGTCATTCCCCTCATCAGGCTTTTGCAGAAGAAGCTAGAGACATTGAAGGAGGAGCTAAAACAGAGCGATTCCGCTAGGCATGTGGGACTTGTGGATGGAGCCCTTAATTCGCTTAACCAGGATTCACGGGTGGTCAATCTGTTGAAATCAGAGCACTACATTTTGGCCACCGTGCTCGATCCTAGATTTAAAACCTACGTTGTATCTCTCTTTCCGGCAGACACAAGTCTGCAGAGGTTCAAAGACCTGCTGGTGAGAAAATTGTCAAGTCAAGCGGAACGTGGCCCGTCAACAGCTCCTCCTTCACATTCTCCCGCAACTGGGGGTGCGAGGAATAGGCTAAGAATTCCGAGCCCACCCGCTGGCGGTGATGCAGGGCAGTCTGGAGCGAGTGCTGACATCTCGTCCGGACTGAAGGACCTGGCAACGATTACTGACATGTCGTCTACTGTCACTGCATATGATTCTGTCACCATTGAAAGAATGGTGGAGGATTATATGAGTGACCGCATCCAAGTAGGCACGTCAGACAGTCCGTACGTATACTGGCAGGAAAAAGAGGCAATTTGGAGGCCCTTGCACAAACTGGCTTTATTCTACTTAAGTTGCCCTCCCTCCAGTGTGTACTCCGAAAGAGTGTTTAGTGCAGCCGCTCACCTTGTCGGCAATCGGCGTACGAGGTTACTTCCAGAAAATGTGGAGAAGATGATGTTCATCAAAATTAATTATAATTAATTCCTCCGTGGAGACATTCACCAGCAATTGCCTCCAGAAAGTACACAGGGATCTGAGATGGTGGATTCCAGTGGGGATGAATTAATAATTTGTGAGGAGGGGGATGTACACAGTGATAGGGGTGAGGAATCAGAGGATGATGATGAGGTGGACATCTTGCCTCTGTAGAGCCAGTTTGTGCAAGGAGAGATTGATTGCTTCTTTTTTGGTGGGGGCCCAAACCAACCAGTCATTTCAGTCACAGTCGTGTGGCAGACCCTGTCGCTGAAATGATGGGTTCGTTAAAGTGTGCATGTCCTGTTTATACAACATAAGGGTGGGTGGGAGGGCCAAAGGACAATTCCATCTTGCACCTCTTTTTTCTTTCATTTTTCTTTGCATCATGTGCTGTTTGGGGACAATTTTTTTGAAGTGCCATCCTGTCTGACACTGCAGTGCCACTCCTAGATGGGCCAGGTGTTTGTGTCGGCCACTTGGGTCGCTTAGCTTAGTCACACAGCGACCTTGGTGCGCCTCTTTTTTTCTTTGCATCATGTGCTGTTTGGGGACTATTTTATTGAAGTGCCATCCTGTCTGACACTGCAGTGCCACTGCTAGATGGACCAGGTGTTTGTGTCGGCCACTTGGGTCGCATAGCTTAGTCACACAGCTACCTCATTGCGCCTCTTTTTTTCTTTGCATCATGTGCTGTTTGGGGACAATTTTTTTGAAGTGCCATCCTGCCTGACACTGCAGTGCCACTCCTAGATGGGCCAGGTGTTTGTGTCGGCCACTTGTGTCGCTTAGCTTAGCCATCCAGCGACCTCAGTGCAAATTTTAGGACTAAAATAATATTGTGAGGTGTGAGGTGTTCAGAATAGACTAAAAATGAGTGGAAATTATTTAAGGGCCAGGTGTTTGTGTCGGCCACTTGGGTCGCTTAGCTTAGTCACACAGCTACCTCATTGCGCCTCTTTTTTTCTTTGCATCATGTGCTGTTTGGGGACTATTTTTTTGAAGTGCCATCCTGTCTGACACTGCAGTGCCACTCCTAGATGGGCCAGGTGTTTGTGTCGGCCACTTGTGTCGCTTAGCTTAGTCACACAGCGACCTTGGTGCGCCTCTTTTTTTCTTTGCATCATGTGCTGTTTGGGGACAATTTTTTTGAAGTGCCATCCTGCCTGACACTGCAGTGCCACTCCTAGATGGGCCAGGTGTTTGTGTCGGCCACTTGTGTCGCTTAGCTTAGCCATCCAGCGACCTCAGTGCAAATTTTAGGACTAAAAATAATATTGTGAGGTGTGAGGTGTTCAGAATAGACTGAAAATGAGTGGAAATTATTTAAGGGCCAGGTGTTTGTGTCGGCCACTTGTGTCGCTTAGCTTAGCGATCCAGCGACCTCGGTGCAAATTTTAGGACAATAATAATATTGTGAGGTGTGAGGTGTTCAGAATAGACTGAAAATGAGTGGAAATTATGGTTATTGAGGTTAATAATACTATGGGATCAAAATGACCCCCAAATTCTATGATTTAAGCTGTTTTTGAGGGTTTTTTTGTGAAAAAAACACCCAAATCCAAAACACACCCGTATCCGACAAAAAAATTTCAGGGAGGTTTTGCCAAAACGCGTCCGAATCCAAAACACGACCGCGGAACCGAATCCAAAACCAAAATACAAAACCCGAAAAATTTCCGGTGCACATCACTAATATATACTGTATAATAATATGGGGCCTGAGGCAGCATAGTGCCTAGGGCCCTATGGGGTCTCAGAGATCAACAATCTATAGTGCTGAATACCACCTTCTATAAACAAATATACCTTAGATGATCCCCATTAAAAGCTACGTTTCTGATGCCTTCACAGTATACCTGACTGTTATATAATTTTTTCTCTTGCTTTCAGGGTGGAGGAGTGATTCATATCATCTCATTTTAGTTATGTTGTATAGTACAATTTAGCAGTTGTATATCTGTTTGCACTTAACAATCTAAGTGGCACTAAAAATACATTAGTCCAACAGATACACTAGTGCAGGCCCGGCGCTACCAGCTCAGCAAAAGGATGCAAAGCAGGGAGGTGCCAGGGTGGAAAGGCACTCTCCCTGCTTTGCATGCCGCTGCGCCACCTGTTTCTGACTGCTAATACGCCTGTCACACTGACAGGCAGCGGTGCTAGCAGCATGGATCCTCCTCCCCATCCCTTGTTACAGCGGCACATCAGTGTTCGGACGAAAAAGGGGCAGCACTACACTGCGTGGAGGGGGCGGGGCTACACAAAACTAAGAGGGCGGAGCTACACAGGACCAGTCTGGCACTGATACATGTAACCCCCCTTTTTTCCCGACAGGAATCGGTTTAACAAGAATGTGCCTTCATCCAAGCAATGAGTGTAATGAGTTAGTTGGATTGTACCTAGCTAGCTTGGGATAGCTATGATAACCTTTGAACTGTAGGAACACAATATAGTCATCCTTTTTCTACCTGATGTCTCTTGTTTTGTTCACTGGAGTCAGGTAACTTCCTCAGCATAGAATACACTTCAATGGGTACGTATTGGTTTGTTTTATAATAAGGCAGTCAATTTAATATACAACTATTACACTATATAACATCAGCTTATTAACTATTCCTATCTAAGGTTCAAATGTATAAATCAGTACCACTTGATATGATTGAGTAATACTCCTTGAACAATTATATAAATATATATATATCTCCTATATATTAGCCCTGTGTGCCTGGCCCTCTAACGCTGGGTGGAGTCACAGACCTGGGCGGCCTTAGCAGCTCCTGCCCTGTCCCAGCACACCAGTTAGCAGTAGCTACATCAGGAGCACCATCCCCAGCCACAAGTGCATGGACACCCCACAGTGCCAGGTAAGCATGGTCCCCTCCCTTGGCACCTACAACCCACTGACACCCAGACCACACACCCCAAAAATCCCCCTCCACCAGCTCCCACATGCAGCCACTGACGGCCCAGACACCCCCCACCCCGACGTCCGCATAACGGACCAGCACACACTGCCCAGCCTAACCCCACTGCACCGATTCCACCCCCCCCCCTCCACATCCATCCATGGCAGGGACACGCACCACGGCCGCTCAGCCAGCCGCACCCCACACCACCCCTCCCGTCATCTGCACAAAACCAACTAACGCACCCACCTTCCCCACCACGGCGGGACAGACTGCCGCAGGCCACACCGCCGCAAACACCCCCACCATCTATTGCCTTGCAGGCGCGCTGTGGACACACAGTGTCACGGCAACAGCCCGTCCACACCACGGCCGCACAGACCGCTCCCGGCCTCCCCACTACCCCAGCACAAACGAGAGCCCTGTCGCCCGCACACAGACAGGTGCGGGTGACGGTGATGTGGAACTGCACAGGGTCCCGGTGTTATGGAGAAGGGGGCTGCCGGTACAGTGTCGTGTCGGCCGGGGTCGGGTGTCTCTTACACCCGACCCCGTCCGACACTGTACCGGCAGCCCCCTCTCCATAACGCCGGGACCCTGTGCAGTTCCACATCACCGTCACCCGCACCTGTCTGTGTGCGGGCGACAGGGCTCTCGCCACGCCTGCCCCCAGCGGCACATTAACAAAACACGCTTCCCTCCCAGCACCATCCACCCCCACCCCCACCCAGCCAACAACTCATCAGGCACATCAATAATATATGTGGGATAAGAGGCAGCAGCAGCGCGCCCCCCCCCCCCCCACCCCACATACATTTCCCCACCTTGGGATGAGTGGCCTGTGAGCGGCGTTGTGTGCAAAAGGGAAGGCATGGTCAATAGGGAGATGGCTGTTGGGGGAGGGATTGGGGGGAGAGGAGGATGGCTGATATTGTGGGGGAAGGGGGGGAGGGAGATGTCTGATATTGTGGGGGGGATGTCTGATATTGGGGGGGGAGGGGATGGCTGATATTGTTGGGTGGGGCATCTATTACTGTGTGCCTGATTAGTTGTTGGCTGGGTGGGGGTGCGGGTGGATGGTGCTGGGAGGGGAATGTTTTTTTTAATGTGCTGCTGGGGGCACGAATGCCAACAGCGCTGTCACCGGCACACAGACAGGTGACGGTGCTGTGGAACTGCACTGGTTCCCGCCGTTGTGGTGCCGGGGGCTGCCGGGACAGTGTAGGCTGGGGTAGGGTGTAAGAGACAGTTTGTGCTGGGATAGTGGGGAGGCCGGGAGCGGTCTGTACGGCCGTGGTGTGGACGGGCTGTTGCCGTGACTGTGTCTCCACGGTGCACCTGCAAGGCAACAGATGGTGGGGGGGGTTCGCGGAGGTGTGGGCTGCGGCAGTCTGTCCCGCCGTGGTGGGTGTGCTAGGTGGTGGTTAGTTTGTGCCGATGACCGGAGGAGTGGTGTGGGGTGCGGCTGGCTGGCCGGACGTGGTGCGTGTCCCTGCTACGGGTGGATGTGGGAGGTGTTGCTGGGCTTGTGGGCCGGATGGGTTCTGTGCTATGGGGTTAGGGTGGCCAGCGTCTACTGGTCAGTTATGCAGGCGTCGGGGTGGGGGGTGTCTGGCCCCTCAGTGGCTGCATGTGGGAGTTGGTGGAGGGGGGGTTTGAGCTTCTCCCCCCCCCCACAAACAAAATACCTCTAACTTCACCTAATGGCCACACCTTCCATGCACACACCCCTACCCCCAAAAAAATACAACCCCACCACCCTCCACCCATCCATCACATATCAACACACTGCACCCATGCACACCTCCGGATCCATCCCCCTTCCACACACTACCACAACTCCATCACACACTGCACGTCCTGTCACCAATACATATAAAGGCAGCCACCCACCCCCACGCTATTCCGCAAGCACCATACATAACTACCCAACACTTTTTATTAACCCACACACACAACCACGTACCCCTCTAAAATAACACTCCAACACTCCCATTTCCTTCCACACTCTCCACAATCATGCACAACACCACACTACCACTATTACACACCCACCTCCCTCTCTATACAGCTCATGGATTCTGTCAACCTATCACCACAGCAATTAGCCCCCAAGATTACGGGGGCATAGCCCCTTACGACGGTGTGAAGAGCACCCGTAGGGCGCGATGAATCACCTAGTATATATATATGTACTATTTACTAATTACAATACCCTTACATGCACAACAAAAAAAATCTTAATACCTTCCACCTATAGTCAGAAGGACTCTAGACTAGTGATGTGCACCGGAAATTTTTCGGGTTTAAAACTTTTGTGTTTTGGTTTTGGATTCGGTTTCACAGTCGTGTTTGGATTCGGACGCGTTTTGGCAAAAACTCCCTGAAAATTTTTTATCTGATTCGGGTGTGTTTTGGATTCGGGTGTTTTTTTACAAAAACCCCTCAAAAACAGCTTAAATCATAGAATTTGGGGGTCATTTTGATCCCATAGTATTATTAACCTCAATAACCATAATTTCCAGTCTATTCTGAACACCTCACATCTCACAATGGCAGATTTAAAAAACAGTCCCCAAACAGCACATGATGCAAAGAAAAAAAGAGGTGCAATGAGGTAGCTGTGTGACTGAGCTAAGCAACCCAAGTGGCCGACACAAACACCTGGCCCATCTAGGAGTGGCACTGCAGTTTTCTAGCGAGAGGATGAGTGCTTCCATCCTCATGTGAATCTGAACCACTAGCCATGAACATAGGCCAGGGCCTCAGCCGTTCCTTGCCACTCCGTGTCGTAAATGGCATATTGGCAAGTTTACGCTTCTCATCAGACGCTTTTAATTTTGATTTTTGGGTCATTTTACTGAACTTTTGTAGTATACTTGACGACACAGAGGTAGAGCAATGGACTACTGTACCGTACTGCTATATATATACTGGTGGTCACAGCAACATTCTGCACTGTCCCCTCCTACTATATACTACGCACAACTAAAATGCAGCACAGTTATGGATGCATAGTATACTTGACGACACAGAGGTAGAGCAGTGGACTACTGTACCATACTGCTATATATATATATACTGGTGGTCACAGCAACATTCTGTACTGTCCCCTCCTACTATATACTGCGCACAACTAAAATGCAGCACAGGTATGGATGCATAGTATACTTGACGACACAGAGGTAGAGCAGTGGACTACTGTACCGTACTGCTATATATATACTGGTGGTCACAGCAACATTCTGCACTGTCCCCTCCTACTATATACTGCGCACAATTAAAATGCAGCACAGTTATGGATGCATAGTATACTTGACGACACAGAGGTAGAGCAGTGGACTACTGTACCGTACTGCTATATATATACTGGTGGTCACAGCAACATTCTGCACTGTCCTCCTACTATATACTGCGCACAACTAAATGCAGCACAGGTATGGATACATAGTATACTTGACAATACAGAGGTAGAGCAGTGGACTACTGTACTGTACTGCTATATATATATACTGGTGGTCACAGCAACATTCTGCACTGTCCCCTCCTACTATATACTGCGCACAACTAAAATGCAGCACAGGTATGGATACATAGTATACTTGACAACACAGAGGTAGAGCAGTGGACTACTGTACTGTACTGCTATATATATATACTGGTGGTCACAGCAACATTCTGCACTGTCCCCTCCTACTATATACTGCGCACAATTAAAATGCAGCACAGTTATGGATGCATAGTATACTTGACGACACAGAGGTAGAGCAGTGGACTACTGTACCGTACTGCTATATATATACTGGTGGTCACAGCAACATTCTGCACTGTCCTCCTACTATATACTGCGCACAACTAAATGCAGCACAGGTATGGATACATAGTATACTTGACAACACAGAGGTAGAGCAGTGGACTACTGTACTGTACTGCTATATATATATATATATACTGGTGGTCACAGCAACATTCTGTACTGTCCCCTCCTACTATATACTGCGCACAACTAAATGCAGCACAGGTATGGATACATAGTATACTTGACAACACAGAGGTAGAGCAGTGGACTACTGTACTGTACTGCTATATATATATACTGGTGGTCACAGCAACATTCTGCACTGTCCCCTCCTACTATATACTGCGCACAACTAAAATGCAGCACAGGTATGGATACATAGTATACTTGACAACACAGAGGTAGAGCAGTGGACTACTGTACTGTACTGCTATATATATATATACTGGTGGTCACAGCAACATTCTGCACTGTCCCCTCCTACTATATACTGCGCACAATTAAAATGCAGCACAGTTATGGATGCATAGTATACTTGACGACACCGAGGTAGAGCAGTGGACTACTGTACCGTACTGCTATATATATACTGGTGGTCACAGCAACATTCTGCACTGTCCTCCTACTATATACTGCGCACAACTAAATGCAGCACAGGTATGGATACATAGTATACTTGACAACACAGAGGTAGAGCAGTGGACTACTGTACTGTACTGCTATATATATATATACTGGTGGTCACAGCAACATTCTGTACTGTCCCCTCCTACTATATACTGTGCACAACTAAAATGCAGCACAGGTATGGATGCATAGTATACTTGACGACACAGAGGTAGAGCAGTGGACTACTGTACCGTACTGCTATATATATACTGGTGGTCACAGCAACATTATGCACTGTCCCCTCCTACTATATACTGCGCACAATTAAAATGCAGCACAGTTATGGATGCATAGTATACTTGACGACACAGAGGTAGAGCAGTGGACTACTGTACCGTACTGCTATATATATACTGGTGGTCACAGCAACATTCTGCACTGTCCTCCTACTATATACTGCGCACAACTAAATGCAGCACAGGTATGGATAGATAGTATACTTGACAACACAGAGGTAGAGCAGTGGACTACTGTACTGTACTGCTATATATATATACTGGTGGTCACAGCAACATTCTGCACTGTCCCCTCCTACTATATACTGCGCACAACTAAAATGCAGCACAGGTATGGATACATAGTATACTTGACAACACAGAGGTAGAGCAGTGGACTACTGTACTGTACTGCTATATATATATATACTGGTGGTCACAGCAACATTCTGCACTGTCCCCTCCTACTATATACTGCGCACAATTAAAATGCAGCACAGTTATGGATGCATAGTATACTTGACGACACAGAGGTAGAGCAGTGGACTACTGTACCGTACTGCTATATATATACTGGTGGTCACAGCAACATTCTGCACTGTCCTCCTACTATATACTGCGCACAACTAAATGCAGCACAGGTATGGATACATAGTATACTTGACAACACAGAGGTAGAGCAGTGGACTACTGTACTGTACTGCTATATATATATATATATATACTGGTGGTCACAGCAACATTCTGCACTGTCCCCTCCTACTATATACTGCGCACAACTAAAATGCAGCACAGGTATGGATACATAGTATACTTGACAACACAGAGGTAGAGCAGTGGACTACTGTACTGTACTGCTATATATATATACTGGTGGTCACAGCAACATTCTGCACTGTCCCCTCCTACTATATACTGCGCACAACTAAAATGCAGCACAGATATGGATGCATAGTATACTTGACGACACAGAGGTAGAGCAGTGGACTACTGTACCGTACTGCTATATATATATATATACTGGTGGTCACAGCAACATTCTGCACTGTCCTCCTGCTATATACTACAATGCAGCACAGATATGGAGCGTTTTTCAGGCAGAGAACGTAGATATTTTCAGCACACTGAGCACAGATATTTGCAAGCACACTGAGCACAGATATTTGCAGCACACCGAGCACAGATATTTGCAGCACACTGAACACAGAAACTGAGAGAACGCAGCCACGTCCTCTCGCTATCATCTCTAAAGCACGAGTGAAAATGGCGGCGACGCGTGGCTCCTTATATAGAATACGAATCTCGCGAGAATCCGACAGCGGGATGATGACGTTCGGCCGCGCTCGGGTTAACTGAGCAAGGCGTGAGGATCCGAGTCTGCCTCGGAACCGTGTAAAATGGGTGAAGTTCGGGGGGGTTCGGATCCCGAGGAACCGAACCCACTCATCACTACTCTAGACCCGGGATTTGGGTGTATGAAAAAATATGGTACCGTTGGGGCCCTTTCTAGAACTGTGCAGAGAGCAATGTAATTTGACTTCAGTCATTCAAATGAAACTGCAAAAGTTAGTCAAGCTTGCAAAAGAGATGATGACGTTTATTATATATGACAGTTCCTCATAGTGATGTATTTATATCCATTATAAACAGATGAAGGTGCTACCTGCTGCCGGGATGGCGATCTACCCACTGATGTCTCTTGGATGTTAGATTGAGTTAGGTTAGTAATCTACTGGTACACAGTCGGGGACGTTGCTCTCCCTACAGTTGCCTCTTCCTCACAGTTTACTCTGTAGCTGAGTCTACCTCATGGTATCACTGTCTCGTTGGAATAGTAATAGTCACTCACAAGACCAGACTCACTGTCGTCCCAATGTTATCAAGTGCGGCGGTTCATAAGTCAAAATAAAAGGCAGAAGTCCCTTAAGTGCTGTATATTCTGGCGTACCACTGTCTGATCACTGAGGATAATAGTCTCATAAATAGCTTAAGCGGATGACATAAATTGTAAGTCTTTCCCTACTCAGTTCACTAGTATGTTAGTGGTTTAGCATATAATGTAAGGAATAAACTGTGAATTAATCTCAGTACCAGGGGGAGGTGCACTTCACTCCTATAACTCCCCCAATACCGGTAAGTTTTTCCCTGCTGGTGCGTGGCAGTGGCCTTTCACTCCCCCGACTCACTGCTATTGGACTATGTTTATGCAGTTTATTATGCAAAATATGTAGATTATTCCGGCTAAAGAAGTAATAACTGCCTTTCTGTCGGTGTTAAACTCTGTCCTTTCACCTCACAGTCTAAATGCCACGGGTAGCTTAACTGAACCAGGCACTGCTATCCTCCTCATGTAATCAATTATTTATTATGCTACCAATTCCTCCTCTCTGTAGATACTGATAGCCTCCAGTCAGTTTATGCAGCGCTAACCAGGAGCTGCCTCTCTCTTCCTGTGGTTCAATATCAGGCTACAGCTGACGACTAGTACCACCCAGGCACCCGCCTATCACCATTCATAAACACTCACAGGGCCGCAGTTGCTGGGTACTCATTGATGCTCATGTCCCCGCCTCTCCTCTCTGCCAACTCTGCCTCTCGATGCACTTCCTGAACAGCCAGATTAGTACAGCCACAGTCACGACTCCTGATACTATTCACCACCGTTCTCAATCCTCCCACTGGTAAATATGGCTCCAAACCATAAAGGGTGCTGTATACTCCTGGGACCACCAATCTTAATACTGCTGCTTCTCTCCCTCTCAGTCTGCCGCACGGCCCTCTTACTGTCTACTTGCCTAACTACCTGCGTCTCCAGCTGTATGTTGTGCATGTGCTGCTTCTGGAGATTTCTCTCACACTGCCCATCAATGAATGCATATATATTAACACCTTTCATCAGAGCAATATGCACAGATATCTATATTGCACATAATATATTTAGTTTACTGTTAAACATTTGTTATAATAAATGGACAGTTCAGTTTTGTTTAAAATACATTTCTTAAGTAATGTATAAGGCAGTATATAGCCCAAGTATATAGCCCACAGAATAACTACATAAAGATAAGGATTCCTGCCTGCCAGCCAGCCAGTCAGATAGGTAAGTGGATGGCACAGGACTCTCTAAATCTCCCAGCAGCTCCCCAGCTTACTCTCTTCACTCCTTTATGTGTTGCCCTGCCCCCAGGTCTCCTGCAGCACCTCTATTCTCATCCTCCCCCTGCTTCCACTAGCTGGGCTAGATAAAGGCACCCAGAGCTTCCCCAGCTGCTCCTACCCACCCCAAATGTACCTGTTTCCCATGTGCCTCTGCTCCTACCCACCCCATGTATGCCTCTTTCCAATGTGCCTCTGCTCCTAATCACCCCATGTGTGCCTCTGCTCCTACCCACCACGTGTGCCTCTTTTCCATGTGCCTTTGCTCCTACCCAACCCATGTGTGCCTCTTTCCCATACGCCTCTGATCCTACCCACCCCCTGTGTGTCTCTTTCCCATGTGCCTCTGCTCCTACCCTTCCTATGTGTACCTCTTTCTCTATATCCCTATGTGTGGCTCTGTTCCTACCCACCTATCGCAACTATGTTTCTGCCCCTCCCCCTTTTATGCCTCAGTCCTCTTTTGGTTATAGCTTAAATCAAGTTGGAGAAAGGACCTCTGATGCCACCAGGGGGAGGAGCCATACCCAAACAAGGTATCCGAAATATACCCTTTGGGGCTCGCATCACTCACCACGCTCAGGGATCATTGTTTTGCTCCGCTCGCCACCGGGTGGCTAAAGGTAGTAGTTTGTGGCGTGAATAGTGAAAGTTCTATACTGCAGGCCTAGCTCCTCCCCTAACTTCAGAGGTTCTTTCTCCAACTTGATTCTAGCATCTACCGTCCTCTTTCCCATCAGTGGCTCTGCTCACTTTCATATATTTATCTTTAGTACATTCTCCATCTATGCCTCTGTCCCCTCTTCCTATGTCTCTGAAGCCCCCCCATGCCTCTGCTCCCTATGCCATGCCATCTGTACCTCTGCCACCATGTTCATTAGTCCCTCTGCTTCCCCCTCATGTGTTCCCCATCTGTACCTCTGCTACCTCCTCATGTGTGCCTATGCCTCCACTCCCCCCCTCCATGGTTGGCAGCTGCCATCAGAGGCGCAGACCAACAGATGCAAGACAGCACCGCATAATTCTTCTGAGGCATGTCATGTGAGCGTCATTCTCTATTGATAATAATTCTAGACTTCTATTTTATGTGAGTGTGTGTATAAAAATAAACTACTATAGTACAGATGCAGCCATGCTCATCTTTGCTGCCATGGCACTCCATGCAGCATGCCGTGAAACAACATGCCAGTAACATCGCAGTAAGATGAGCATGGCTACATCTGTATATTTGGGTGTGTATTGGGTTATCGGCGCCGTGTATCCCAATGGTCAGCATCCCGACCGCTGGATCCAGGTGGAATGATGGCGGGGAGGGAGTGAGCACAACAAGACCCATGCGGGCTCATGGTGACCTGCGGTCTACACAGGTTCTATTTCCACTCTATGAGTGTCGTGGACACCCACGAGTGGCAATAGTCCTTGCTAGTTGGCATGCCGACTGTCAGGATCTAGAATGGACGGGATGAAGAGGGAGGTAATATGACCAAACTACATCCCGTATATTTATATATTATTATTATAAAATTTTACCAGGAATGCGTGCGCAAATACCCCTTCTCCTCTTCCTCTGTCATGGTGCCCCCCTGTCATTTTGTTCTGCATTTGCCCCTGCCAGTAACCTACTGCTTCTCCACAAGTGTCTCCCACTGCCTCTCTCATTTGTAGGAGGGCGCAAATTTATAGTTTGCAGGAGGGCGCCGAGCACCCTAGCACCAGCCCTGCACTGGTGCATCAATTCCTGCAACATACACTGTGTGTGGTATAGTATTTGCACACAGAACAAACAGCAAGAATCCATAATGAAGTTTGTGATCTGAATAAATGTTGAAACATAAATGTAATTTGTTAAAGTGAGGAAAACTGTCCGCGGGGGGAAAAAATGAAAAGAAGACAGCACCATTCTGTCCCTCATGCTCTCTCTGCATCGTTGTAGCAATTTTATTGATAGCAAATGGACAAAAAAACAAGATTAATATTAAAAATAGTTTTCTGTGGAAAAAAATGATATAATGGTCTTGAATAGGACCTTTTTACTTGTGCCCGGAGACAGTTACTGCTGTCACAGCCTGTCAGATGGCAGAATTTTATTTCATAATTTGACAGCAAATACAAAACTATTACTTATTGTCAGTACATTTCCTGGCCATTAACAACCACTGAGGTATGAAATCAGAGACAGTTGACAAGACTTTTAAATGTCCATAGTTACAGCCGTGCTTAGAAACCACAGCAAATGTACTGCTCAAATGTGATTCTCAAAGACCTTTCGGGCTCTTTCTCTTTAACTCTTTCTCAGTAAAGAATCGATGGACAAATGATATAGTAGTAAAGTCCCAAATTTTTCAAAAACACAAAAAAGTAATAATAAATGCTCATCCCTCCTCACTAATCCAGTCAGACTGTCCTGCTGTCATACCCATGGGCTGCAGTGTCTGCTTAGCATAGTTGCCATGCGATGCTATGCAATGTGCACGGCATCCATTCAGACTAAAGGGAGTGCCTGGGGGCATCCCGGCATCCCTGACAGTGCTGGGCACACCTCCATATTGATGGGAAAGGAGTTTATCATGAGCCCACACCCATTCTTCATGAGGCTCTGCCACTTTTAGGTGGAGAAATCCTTTGTTCATATACAGCAATGATAGGAGATATGAATGCTCACTCTCACTTGGTTGATGTATTTTACCTCTGTGGGGTCTATTCATGTGATGGTTCATACACACAGGGTGATTTTTGGCTATTTTCTAAGCGATCTTTCTTGAACGTTTAGAAATTAAGCTCAGATTGCGCCATGTGTACACCCCATAGCAATGGCGATGCGTGGTTCCCGCTCAGATCTTTAGCACATGCAGGCAGGATCTCGTTAGATCGCCTAGCATATACATAAAGAACACTGGTTAGCACAGATCGCTCAGAACACACCGTTGTGTGTATAGCGATGTGTGCTGAGCGAGCTGTGCTAACCTACATCGCTTAGCACACAGGCACAAGTCGCCCCGTGTGTATGCCCCATAAGAGTGCAATGTTTAGGTTTTAGTTCTCACTAAACACTGCATTCTTATATTGTGTTTTTCTTTTCACTTTTCATGTACACTTACCTTTTCCCTTATGCGTTCTGGTACCCGGCTCGCTGATTGGGGGGCAGTAGAGAATGGGGCGGGAAGTACAGGGAGGAGGCGGGGAGACAGCTATCTCTGCTGCTATTCTCCCTTCAGCAGCCTCCTTATGCAATCCTGAGATGACGAATATTTTCTGAGTAGCGAAACAGAAAGCAGAGCTTCTATGAATTGCTTTCCCCATACTACAGTATGGGGAAGCGATCCTGACACAGAGCAGGGGCACCACTGGAAAAATCTGAGCTTTCTCCACAGTAACCTCTTCTGTGAATTGCAGCAAGTAGTGAAAAGCCCTATCACTGATAAAGGGCTTTTTCACTGCTACAGTACAAGAATAAACCCCTGGAGTAGTTGAAGGCTAGGCTGCAAGTTATTAGGGAGAGGATTTATCAAATCTTTTAAAGTGGAGGTGTTACCCATAGCAACCAATCATTTCTACCTATGATTCTATAGAATGCAGGCTACTAGATAAAGACAACCATAATCTGATTGGTTGCTATAGGTAACACCTCCACTTGTCCTGTTATGAAGGATTACTAAATTGATCCCTAGGGATGTATAAAAAGCCTAGGCATCAAGACATACTGCAGCTGACCATCATTTGATAGCAATATCTGCTTCCTGAACGCCACGTACAGCCCCATAGACAGATTATGAGCAATTAAAACTGAGTGTCCCCAGAGCTTCTGTGAAACACACAATAAATTCATACTAGTCATAGTTAAACAACAATGAACATACTGTGGTGTTAGTATATATCCACATTTGCCTTCAAACCATTGCGTTTTGCCTCTGGAAAAGCACTTAAATTACCATAATTAGCAGTACTGTATTTTATGGCACCTGGCACCCGTAAGGGATCATTAAGCGTTTTTATGGACTTGGTAATCTACAGGACAATAGATCTGCTTTACGTTATTCTAAATATGTTCTTGATTTATTTGCTTAGTTACTATATAAGATTATGTGGAAACATTTGCAAGAAGTGTAATTGTATTTTGATTGATTTGCCACAGGCTTTTCCATTTCTTGTCAATTTACACAGGTGCTTTGAGTGCCAGAGTATCAATATGAATGCTGAGTCACTGGCACAGCAGAATGTGTAAACTGTATGTACACTGTCAATTTAGTTTGTAGAGTTGGCACTTGGCAGTGCTTTTATGCCAGAAACAGTGCATTTATATTGCCTGCTACTGTAAGTGTAGGCAAATAGAGAATGTTAAAGTGAATGCAGTCATGCAGACATTGCCTATGAGCCATTTACCTAAGATAGACCATATGTGTGTTTTTTTGTGTCTCTCTTATAAAAGGCCAGTCTGATATGGTAATTGAGAGTGCTGCGACCAGACCAGTAGCGGATCTTGCCACGGGCAAGCAGGACTTTTGCCCGGGGCGCCGCCCTCCGGAGGGTGCCGCACCATGGCAAGATCCGCTGCTGCTGTGGTGCCCCCCGCTGCCGCGGCCCGCTGTCCCGCTGTCCGTTGTGAAGGGAAACTAGACGCTACGCGTCTAGTTTCCCTTCGTGGGCTGCCCGCTGTGAAGGGAAACTAGACGCTACGCATCTAATTTCCCTTCCTGGAGAGGACCTTCACTGTAATGATGTGCGGTGCGCGTTGACGTCATCGCGCACCGCACAGCAAAGGTCCTCTCCACTAAGGGAACTAGATGCTTAGCGTCTAGTTTACCTTCGTGGAGAGGACCTTTGCTGTGCGGTGCGCGATGACGTCATCGCGCACCGCACATCCTACAACAGTACAGGGGGGCGTAACTGACCATGCCCCCTGTATGAAGCCATGCCCCCAAATGCCGCCCGTGGCACCAGAAGCCCCGGAACCGGCCCTGGACCAGACTGTACTTGAGCATTATGTAACTTGTGCTAGCTAGTCCCTGAACCATCCCTGAACCTATCTGGTAATAAAATTCAGAGAATTAGTCACAAATGTTTGCAAACACATGTTTAGCTGCTGGCCACGTCACGGCTTCTCCGATACAGCAGTCCTAACCTACATAATAGCAGTGCCCACATAGGGCCATGTAATTTGTCACAGTAGGCCTCATGATAAAGGCTGTTACTAAAACACTTCCAGACAGAGAGCTAACTTACCCAGGAGCCACCCCCAGGTTCTCCCATTGGCACTACAAGGAACAGCATGCCTTCCAAATGCTGCTCCCATTCAATGCCTCTTGCACACAAGCAGACAAACAATTTGGCAGTTGCTCAATCATACCTTGAGATAATTATATATCAGGTGCTGGAAGGGGGAGGCGTAACAGACAAACAACAGACAGAGAGGAGGGGGGTGCAAATCCCCTCCTCTAAATTCCCTTCCGCACACTGAAAATTACCTGTAACCATCCCTGAACCTATCTGGTAACTCTGACAGAGTAACCAATGGTCACTCTGTCAGAGCTACAGCGGACAGAGGAGAACCTTCCAGAAGGACAACCATCTCTGCAGCAATCCACCAATCTAGCCTGTATGGTAGAGTGGCTAGACGGAAGCCACTCCTTAGTAAAAAAGCACATGGCAGCCCGCCTGGAATTTGCAAAAACGAACCGGAAGGACTCTTAGACCATGAGAAACAAAATTCTCTGGTCTGTTGAGACAAAGATTAAACTCTTTGGCGTGAATGCCAGGCATCATGTTTGGAGGAAACCAGGTACCGCTCATCACCAGGCCAATACCATCCCTACAGTGAAGCATGGTGGTTGCAGCATCATGCTGTGGGGATGTTTTTCAGTGGCAGGAACTGGGAGACTAGTTAGGATAGAGTGAAAGATGAATGCAGCAATGTACCGAGACATTCTGGATGAAATCCTGCTCCAGAGCGTTCTTGACCTCAGACTGGGGCGACGGTTCATCCATCGGCAGGACAACGACCCTAAGCACACAGCCAAGATATCAAAGGAGTGGCTTCAGGACAACTCTGTGAATGTGCTTGAGTGTACCAGCCAGAGCCCAGACTTGAATCCGATTGAACATCTCTGAAGAGATCTGAAAATGGCTGTGCACCGACGCTTCTCATCCAACCTGATGGAGCTTGAGAGGTGCTGCAAAGAGGACTGGGTGAAACTGCCCAAAGATAGGTGTGCCAAGCTTGTGGCATCATATCAAAAAGACTTGAGGCTGTAATTGCTGCCAAAGGTGCATCAACAAAAGTATTGAGCAAGTGCTGGGAATACTTATGTACATGTGATTTCTTAGTTTTTTGTTTTTTATAAATTAGCAAAAATCTTAAAAACACTTTTTTCACGTTGTCACTATGGGGTATTGTGTGTAGAATTTTGAGAGGAAAAAAAATAAATTTATTCCAGTTTGGAATAAGGCTGTTACATAACAAAATGTGGAAAAATGTGAAGCGCTGTGAATACTTTCCAGAAGCACTGTAAGCCTATAGAGGAGAGGACTATGTAAAGGATTTAGACTGAGATTTTGCCTAAAATGTCTATTTTTTTTCCCTTAACTGGAAAATGTAGACTGATTAGTTAAAATTCTTGTGTTTATAGGCACAATAAAAGTGCCATAATCATGTAAGGCAAAAATAAAAATTTTAGACAAAATCACTGCATAGAACATCTCCTATTTAAAAGTCATTGGTCTGTTTATTCAGTTATGCATTCAGACACCGCTGCACTGGTTGGGATGAAACCAACAGGAGGTGGTCCAGATGGATCCTGGCCAGGTTTTAGTGGGGTTGGGTTCCTGGTCGGATCTCATGGCAGAATGCTCCGGGGAAAAATTTGACTCGGGGAGCATGTTCTAGTCCTTCCACCTGATGGATTTGGAAAAAAAACTGCACAGAGGGATGGTGGTTGGGGTCCCAGTTCGACCTCACAGCAGAGTACACCATGCAGAGCTTTAACCTTGGAAGCCTGTTCTGGGCCATCCACTGAATGGATTTGGACAAAAACCATCACCTACAGTATTGATAATATTGGGTCAATGAAAACATAATAAAGGGATGATGGCCTGTTCTGGGATTTCCAATGAATGGATTTGGATGAAAACTTTAATCAACTGTAATAACTGATACAAATAACCATAGTTTATTGACCTAAAATAACTGACTGAAATAACCATAAAAGGAAAGCTGGGGATTAGGGCTACTGGCGACACCCCAAAAAACAAAAACAACACTGGGCAGCCACCTCATGGGTGTGCTGGAAGAGCTGCTAAGATGCTAATTATGTTTTCAAATGTTGACAGTTGCAACCAACTCATTGATCATTTAGTAACTTGAACATTTAAACAAAGGTAATGTTGGGTACTTCAGCTAGTTTAATAATAAAATAAAATAAATTAATTAATTTACCCCCTCCTGTAACCCACTTCATTATGCCACCTGAGGTTAGTTACACAACTTACCTCTTTGCAGAAATACTAATATAATATTAGCCACACTAGAAAAAAAGCTCTTGAAAAAAGACAACTGCAACCAATATGGTTAATGTTTTTTTTTTTTTTTGTAAATATATTTTATTGGTTTTCCAATGGAGATAGAAATAATCATTTACAGTACCGAGAAGGAATAAACAAGTACAATTAAGCCAGTGGTTTGCATAGACAATGAAGTTCTCAACAAAAACAATCATACCACATTAGCTGGGAGATTAGGGGGAGACATGTAGACAATAAATTCCAGAGACCTATTGGCAGACATAGAATCGATTAATATGGGTGTTTTACGCTAATCTCCAAGTCACGGTACAGTAGGACTAGAAAATCCAAATAAGAGGGGGGAAAGACAGACAAAACAACACAGAACACTTCAAATAACAATCAAGGGAAGAAGGGAAGGGAGCGGACAGGGGGGGGGGTGAAAAAAAAAAACAAAACATCATCGGCAAATAGGGGTTCATAACCCAGTCATATATAATATTACAAAATAGTTATATAGCTGTGACACAATTAAGAATCGGCAGAGAGATTCCTGAGCAAGTTCCAGGTAGTATTTTCGAATAATTTGAGAATATGAGTTTGCGTCTGTATTTCCAAAGTATTAATAAAAAATTCCCATTTACGGTAAAATTTCTCCACGCCCACATCAATGTCAGGGATAGTAGCCCTTCGCTCATAGTACAGTATTTGCAACAATTTTTGTTTGACCTCTGATAATGAGGGAGAGGAGGAATGAATCCAATGAATGAGAATAATCTTTTTGGCAATCGTGGTGATTAAAGACAGTAATTGGAGTTTAAATTTCCTATCGGGACCTAAGTCCCAAGCTTTGAAGTTCCCACAGAGACATGCCAAAGGGTCAGGGCGTACATGAGTAGAAAACATAACATTTATAAACTGAATCACTTTATTCCTAAACCGTTTAATTTTGCCACACTCCCAAATACAGTGAATATATGTTGCATGTAACATTTTGCATTTATTGCATGCACCAGATTCGAGGGGCGTCATATACCGTCGCTGTGCAGGAGCTATGTATGCTCTGTGTACTATTCTAATGTGAACTTCCTGCAGGTAGGAAGATTGTAGGAATCTAAGCGTGTTATCATATGAAGATAACATGTCTGGTAAAAGTGTGATATTGGGCACATCTAGAGACCATTTCTTCAGGGTGGGTTCCCAGTGAGCCGAGGCTGACAAGGAGGCCAGTGAAGTATATAGTAGACTGATTTTATAAGGCACAGAGGCAATGAGCTTAAGCAAGGAAAGGAGCGTGTTTGATCTATTGTCAGTAGACGTGGGACAGATAGGGATTGAATATAGTGACGTGTTTGAAGAAACATATAGAAGTGTTGTGCAGGAATGGAATATCGAGATTGGAGGTCAGCAAATGAATATAGGTGGCCACCAGGGTCAAATACCTTCGCTATCGAGGCTAAACCTTTATCTTTCCATTGAAGAAAACCTACATTAGATAGTGAGGGGGGAAAAGCCGGATTTCCCCACAGTGCCACATACGGGGAATAGCTGGAATTACCATGAAATTTTCTATTTATATTAATCCAAGTCCGATAAGTATCTATGAATAAAGGATTGTCTTTAATAAATGGAGGAATATCCGCTAATCTGGAATGTAACAGTGCATTAGGGGAGTAGGGGGCAAATAGAGCAGAGTCCAATTGATTATCTGTGTAAGAGTCAGTCTCGAGAAACCAGTCACTGATATACCGAAAAAATATTGCATCTGAATATAGGGCCAGATCAGGAAAGCCGAGACCTCCCTCCTTACGGGGTAATCTTAATTTAGCGAACGCAATTCTTGGACGTTTCCCTTGCCATAGAAATCGTGAAAAGAGGGTATTCAGGTTTTTGATATCCCTAGCGAGAAGCCTAAACGGGAGCATTTGCATTACATAGAAGATTTTAGGGAACAGTATACTCTTTATAGCTGCTATTCTGCCTAAGAGGGAAATAGGCAGGGATAGCCAATTGTCTAGGTATGATTTTAGTCTGGCGATGACGGGGGTAAAGTTAAGGGCATAAATGTCCGATAAAGAAGACGATATATGGATACCTAAGTATTTAATAGAAAACTGGGCAATGTGGAAAGCTTGAAGAACGGGTAGAGATTGAAAATACAGGGGTGAGCCACTAATGGGGAGGATCGCTGATTTGTCCAAATTGACTTTGTAACCAGAGATCGCACCAAAAGAGGAGATGAGGGTTAGGACAGCTGGAAGCGAGGATGCCGGGTTGGAAAGAAAAAGTACCATATCGTCAGCATATAGGGAAACTTTGAGTAATTTGGAACGAATGGCAATACCTTCAATTGTAGCAGAAAGCCGTATAGCTACCGCCAGGGGTTCTATGGCGATGGCAAAAAGAAGGGGGGATAGTGGGCAGCCTTGGCGTGTCCCACGTGAAATGTCGAAAGCAGACGATATGGAACCGTTACAGGAAATTTGTGAGGAGGAGGAATGGTATAGTGTTTGTAATATAGAAATAAAAGCTGAGGGGAAACCAAACCGGCGTAAAGCATTGAAAAGGTATTTCCAATTAACTAAGTCAAACGCTTTTTCGGCGTCAAAAGAAATTATCAGACTAGGAGGGGTGGAAGGGTTAACGTGTTGAATAGCTGCCAGAATTTTTCGAACATTAACTACAGAATGTCTACCTAAAATGAAACCAGTCTGATCTGGGTGAATAATTTGGGGTAAATATAATTTCAATCTGTCAGCCAGAATTTTTGTAAATATCTTATAATCAAAGTTTAATAAAGAAATAGGTCTATAGGAACCAGGTAGAGATAAATCCTTGCCCTGCTTGGGAAGCAACTTAATGATCGCTGAATTAAAGTAGAGAGGAACCGATTTGGAAGCAATGATACCATTATAAAAGGCAACCAAACTTTCCCCACATCTAGGCAACAGGATTTTGTAAAATTCCGCTGATAGACCATCTGGGCCTGGGGCTTTCAAAGGTTTTGATTGCTGAATGACCTTAGTGACTTCCTCTATGGTGACCGGAGCTCCCAGTAGATGAGAGTATTCCTCCGGAAATTGGGGAAGGGGTGGAAACTTCCAAGAAGCGAGGGGAACCTCGCCAGTGGAAGGGGGATCAATATCTTGAGGATCAGAGTATATGGATTCATAAAAATCTTTCATAGCATCAGTGATCTGGCCGCTCGAGCTTGCCACAGAACTGTCTTCTCGACGTAACGGGTGGACCACCATAGGTGGTTGTGAGCCTTTTAGGAGATTGGAAAGGAGACGGCCTGTCTTGTTTCCAAATCTATGAAATTTATAATTAGTGGAGAAAAGGGAGCGATCACTTTTGATTTTAAAGTATTCGTCAAAATGAATTTTTGCAGTGTAGTACACCGACTTATTGGAAGGGGTAGGGGCCTCCTTAAAGGACTGGTAGGATTCCGTCAATTTACACTGTAAATCAAGATACATGGCGGATAAGCGTTTATTCTCAGCCGCCAAGTAGGAGATTATGACACCGCGGAGGACTGCTTTGCCCGTCTGCCAAAACAAAAGTGGGTCTGAAGCTTCGCAATCAGTATTAGTATGTTTAAAGTCCATCCAAGCGGACTCTAATTTTTGTCGAAAAGAAATGGACTGGGACAAATAGTTAGGGAATCTCCATAATCTATAAGGGCCCTTATCTACTGTAGTTTGAAGTGACAACCATACTAACGCATGGTCAGATAACCCTATAGGTTCAATGACAACGTCCTGCACTTTGGGGAATAAGGAGGAGGATAATAAAATAAAATCTATGCGGGAGAGTGTCTGGTGAGCAGCAGAGAGGCAGGTGAAATCTTTTTCTATTGGGTTCATAGCACGCCAAGCATCAATCAAACTGAGTTGCTTGGAAAGCGCTGGTATACCCAATTTAGGGAGCGAGACGGGAGTCTTTGAGGTGGAAGATCTGTCAAGAATCGGGGAGGAGATAAGATTAAAATCCCCCAATAGAATCAGAGATTTTGAACTATGTGGTAATAATTTGGCAAGTAAGGTATTGAAAAAGGATCGTTTATAAACATTTGGGGCATAGATCGTGCAGAGGGTATATGGGGAATCGTTAATTACAATATCAGCTATCAGGTAGCGCCCTTCTGGATCGATAATTGAATTAGAAATAGAGACGGACAAGGATTTTTTGGCCAAGATAGCTATGCCTCGGGATTTAGAGTTATAAGGTGCAGTAGCTAACAATTTCCAACCTAGTGTTTGCAATTTCAGGGATTCAGTGTGAGTCAAATGTGTTTCTTGGATACATATGATATCTACCTTCAGTTTGGAAATGTAGGTAAGAATCTTGCGTCTTTTAGCCGGGGAGTTAATTCCCCTGACATTCCATGTGCCTAAGCGTACAGACATTTAAGTGATAGGTGAGTAATGCAGGAACCGGTTACGAACATCCCCGTTGAACCTGTCAAATGAACAAAAAATGGGAGAGGGGATGGGAGAGGAAACAAAAGGGAAGAGACAGACACAGTCATGGGAAAACATGCAATGAGCACAAATAGAAATCTGCAACGTCAAAACCAATGCCATTGAAATCATGGCAAACGTTTGATGAGTCTAACAATAAAACACAATGGGCGAGATAAGCCTCTAAGAACATAATCAATGTGAAAAATTATTAACTAGGCCTCAAACTCAGACAGAAAATATGTTATCAGTAGTATATTTGTAATACCAGAGACTAAGGCATACTAACATAACAATTCGTAGTGACCTTTTAACGAAGGGATGCATTTTTTTTCAGTGGAACAGAGAGTAGATCAGCGAGTAACCGGAGGGGCATCTGCAATATCGCCTTGAGGTGCAGAACGGTTCTCTTCTGCCAAGAAAGCCTCAGCATCAGCGGGAGTGTTGAAGTCTTTGTAAGAAGAACCATCAAACAGTTTGAGCTTGGCTGGGTAGATCAGGGCAAATTTACGTTGGTCTGCCACTAAGCGGGAGCATACTGGAGAAAAGGCCTTACGGGCTCGAGACAATTCCACTGAGAAATCTTGAAAAAGGTATAACTTCGACGACTCCCATGGAATAAATTTCTTGTTGCGGGATGCTGACTAGATCAACTGCTTATGTAAGTAATTAAGACATCGAAACAGGACAACTCGAGGACGGCTAGACGTAGCAGCAGAATGTTGACCCACTCTGTGAACTCGTTCAATGATGAGATCGCGACATTCAGATTCGATTCCTAAAAGGGTCGGGAGAGTGTTACGAACAAAATGAGCTAGAGCCGGGCCCTTGACTGTTTCCGGGAGCCCCACTAGTCGAATATTATTTCTCCTAGACCGATTTTCAAGGTCATCTACCTTGTTCCAAAGATAATAGGTGTCTTTTTCCAATTTGGGAACCACTTGCGTGAGATGGGAGACATCTTGAAACAGGGTACCGACCCTATGTTCCGTTTCAGCAACCCGGTGGGTGAGGTGTTGGAGTTGGGAAGTTATATCCGAAACTGCTTGTGAGAGTAGTGGGCCCATGGTCGCCTTAATAGCATCCACCACGTCATTATATGTAACATAAGAGTCCTGCAGGGCTACTGATTTTTTTTGCGGCAGGAGATAAGGCAGCAATAGCAGAATCTGAAGACATGTTGGGGTCTGCCCTCCTCTTTTCCTGGCGTGGTTGAAGAGGTTGTGCTGAGGCAGGAGGCGTAAGGTATTTTTCCATATAAGCGGCAGCTAGGGTAATATTATATTCAGATAAGACCCCGACAGGCAGTAACAGTGACAAATGGAAATGTCTCTACTGAAATTAGTAAGATGAGGCCGGTGAGAGAGGCTATCAGCTCATTGCGTAGATAAAATCACATTGCAGAGTACTTGAGTAGATATTCCTGTGAGAGGGCCTTCAGAAGTACATGTAGGTATATGAACAATGCAAAAGGACACAGTAACAGCCTGACCAGCAGCGCTGTTAAGGTCTTCATCCAGAGCAGAAAGCTTCTGAGGCCAAGTGCGGGTAATGCAAAAAAATGGTAATGCAAATCACAGGAACCAGGGGGGGTTAATGTGAAAGGTGACAAGCTTCACATGTGGCTGCAGACCGGGAGTGTTAGGGAATAGCAAAGGGTGCACCCAGGTATTACACTGAGGGATAACTTATGACCTCCAGCAATATGTTGAAATAAGTCCCAATAATGTAGGTAGCAAAACAAGAGGTTAGGGAGAGGCTCCAGCAGGAATAAATAATAAATAATAAAATATATGTAACAGTCCAGCAAAAATGTTCCCAGATAAGGCTGTATTTCAAAGTGCTGGGGAGAAAATGGCCGCCGCAGCTGTGCTCAGCCTAAGTGCAGCAGAACTCGTTTTTGTTGCTCACCTCCTGTGTTGTGCCAGCTGGGTGATGCAAAGCTGCTGGCTATGGTGGTCGTCAGGCCTGGAGAGAGGGGAGGCAGAGTATGAATGGAGGTCTAATCGGAGCTGGCGTCCGCGGCTCCGTTCTCCCGCGATTCTCGTCGTGGAGCTCAGCCGGCGGGCCGGAACGGTTACTTGAGTCCCCGGCTTTTCCGGCGGGGAAGGCCGCAATCCGGAGAGACCCTTAATAGCGTCTCCCGGCGTCGCTGCTCGCCCCGCACTGATTCACGGTGGTAGCAGGTGATGAGGACGGCTGGTAGAGGGTGACTTCAGAGGGGAATAAAGGGGAAAAGTGGCTATAAGGAGGGTAGCTGTTCAGGAGCTCACTGGAAGCACAGCTATTCCCTTTCCCAGTCAGGCCACGCCCCCCCAATATGGTTAATGTTAATAAATTCTTGTGACCCTTGTCCAGTATTGGTAGCCAGTAAAAGTCTGCAAGTTTGTGTGTTGTACGATGTATAGAGAGCATTTTGAATATTCCCATGGGTTATGTTCAGTTTCACATACGCAGATTAGAGATGTGCAGCGGGCAGTTTTCATGTTTTGTGTTTTCGTTTTGGCTCTAGATCCTCGCTCGTGTTTTGGATCTGGAATGGTTTTTCCAAAACCACCCGTTCCGGTTTTGGTTTTGGATCTAGATGATTTTTGCTAAAAAAACAACCCATAAAACAGCTAAAATCACAGAATTAGAGGGTAATTTTGATCCTATGGTATTATTAACCTCAATAACATTAATTTCAACTCATTTCCAGTCTATTCTGAACACCTCACACCTAACAATATTGTTTTTAGGCCAAAAGGTTGCACCGAGGTCGCTGGATGACTAAGCTAAGTGACACAAGTGGGCGGCACAAACACCTGGCCCATCTAGGAGTGGCACTGCAGTGGCAGACAGGATGGCAATTTTAAAAACTAGGCACCAAAAGAGCACATAATTTAAAGAAAAAAAACACCCACCGTTATGTTGTATAAACAGGACATGCACACTTTAACAAACCAATCATTTCAGCGACAGGGTCTGTCACACGACTGTGGCTGAAATGATTGGTTTGTTTGAGCCCCCACAAAAAAGAAGCAATTAAATCCCCACACCAAAAAAGAAGCAATCAATCTCTCCTTGCACAAACTGGCTCTACAGAGGCAAGATGTCGTCCTCATCCTCATCCTTAAATTCCTCACCCCTTTCAGTGTGTACATCCTCATCCTCACAGAGTATTAATTCGTCCCCACTGGAATCCACCATAACAGGTCCCTGTGCACCTTCTGGAGGCAAATGCTGGTAAAGGTCTTCCTGGAGGAATTTATAATTAATTTTGATGAACATCATCTTCTCCACATTTTGTCGAAGTAACCTCCTACGCCGATCACTGACAAGGTTACAGGCTGCACTAAACACTCTTTCTGAGTACACACTGGAGGGGGGGGGGGGGGGAACTTAGATAAAATAAAGCCAGTTTGTTCAATGGCCTCCAAACTGCCTCTTTATCCTGCCAATATACATACGGACTGTCTGACATGCTTACTTGGATGCTGTCACCGATATAATCCTCCACCATTATTTCAATGGTGACAGCATCATATGCAGTGACAGTAGACATGTCAGTAATCATTAGCAGGTCCTTCAGTCTGGACCAGATGTCAACACTTGCTCCTATCTGCCCTGCATCACCACCAGCGGGTGGGCTACGAAAATTAATCTTTTTCCTTGCAGCGCCAGTTACGGGAGAAAATGAAGAAGAAGCTGTTGACAGATAATGTTCCGCCTGAGTTGACAATTTTCTCACCAGCAGGTCTCTGTAGACTTGTGTGTGCTGGAAAGAGAGATACAATGAAGGCTTTAAAGCTAGGATTGAGCACGGTGGCCAAAATGTAGTGCTCTGATTTCAACAGATTGACGACCCTTGAATCCTGGCAAAGCGAATGAAAGGCTCCATCCACAAGTCCCACATATTTAGTGGAATTGCTCTGTCTTAGCTTCTCCTTCAATTTCTCCAGCTGCTTCTGCAAAAGCCTGATAAGGAGAATGACCTGACTCAAGCTGGCAGAGTATGAACTGACTTCACATGTGGCAAGTACGAAGGGTTGGAGAACCTTGCACAACACAGAAATCATTCTTCATTGCGCTTGAGTCATTAGCATTCCCCCCGCTTTGCCTATATTGTAGGTGGCTTTGTAGGCTTGAATGGCCTTTTGCTGCTCCTCCATCCTCTGAAGCATATAGTGTGTTGAATTCCACCTCATTACCACCTCTTGCTTCAGGTGATGGCAGGGCAGGTTCAGGAGTAGTCTTCGGCACGCAGTGGCTGAATGTCAAAAGTGGCGCGCAATTATTCAGGCCACTGACAGCATCACCTGCACGTCCCTATAATTAAAGAAAAAAATTCTGCACCACCAAATGAATTGTATGTGCAAAATATGGGACGTGCTGGAATTTTCCCAGATGTAATGCACGCACAATATTGGAGGCATGGTCCGATATCACAAATCCCCAGGAGAGTCTAAGTGGGGTAAGCCATTATGCAATGATGTCCCTCAGTTTCTGTTAGAGGTTGTCAGCAGTGTGCCTCTTACGGAAACCAGTGATACACAGTGTAGCCTGCCTAGGAACGAGATGACTTTTGTGAGATGCTGCTACTAGTGCCGCTGCTTTTGTTGCTATGGGAGGCAATACATCTACCCAGTGGGCTGTCACAGTTATGTAGTCCTTAGTTTGCCCTGCTCCACTTGTCCACATGTCCGTGGTTAAGTGAACAGTGGGTACAACCACATTTTTCAGGAGCTGAGGACACTTCTTAATGTCCCTGTACAATCCGGGAATCGCTTTCCTAGTGAAGTGGAATCTAGATGGTATTTGGTACTGGGGACACAGTACGTCCATCAACTTTCTAAATCCCACTGCACAAATGGCGGATACCGGACGCACGTCTAACACCAGCATAGTTGTTATGGCCTCAGTAGTCCGCTTTGCAAATAGGTGAATGCTTGCATACTGTATTTCATCTTCCTCAGAAAGGACTGTTGGGCAGTCAATTGCTCAGATGATGTAGTACAAGGGCTCTTCCGACTTCCCCTCTGGGATGACGATCGACTCCCAGCAGCAACAACAGCAACAGCAACAGCAGCAGTATGCTTACCACTCAAGGATCCTCTGAAGGAATCCCGGTTAGGAGAGGACTTGTCAGTCATGCCAGTGACATGGCCTGCAGGACTACTGATGTTCCTGACTGAGGAGGAAATTGACGTTGAGGGAGTTGGTGGTGGTGTTGTGTCTTGCAGGAGCTTGGGTACAAGACGAAGAAGGGATTTAGGTGTCAGTGGACTGCTTACGCTCTTACAGTGGCGTAACTAGAAATTTTTCTCCCCCAAGCCAAAAAATCCTTCGGCGCCCCCCCCCCCATACCCCCCATAATTGGCACTAGTAAAGGGACAAATATGCGCGCGCCTTAGGCGCGTGTTGCCAATAAGGGTGTGGGGCTTCGTTGAAATGGGCGTGGCTTCACGTAAAGGGGCGTGGCATTGCAGGAAAAGACTACCTTATACCCCAGTTTTGCAACCTGCATGCCCAGACGTTAGCCACCACAGGAAAGAAAAATAATCCTGATTCATGCCCCTTACATTATTTGTCATTTTTCCTCCTTATAGTAATGCCCAGTATACATTATTCCACATACTGCAATGGCCCTTAGACATTATGCCACACACAATAATGCACAGGACACAATATGCACACACTGTAATGCCCCCGACACATTATGCCACACACCGTAATGCCTGTGACACATTATGACAGGAATCGCAATGCCCGTTATACATTATGCTACACACTGCAATGCCCCTGATACATTATAGCACATACAATGTCTGTGACACAGTATGACACACACCACAATGATCCTGAGACATTATACCACATACCACAATGCCTGTGATATAGTATACAACACACCGTAATGCCTGACACATTATGACACACACCGCAATGTCCGTGATACATTATGCCACACACCGTAATGCCCATTACACATTAAGTTCTACAGTAAGGCTTCTAATTACTTTTAAATTACCTGCTCGATGCCAGGGGTTTCATGCTCTTGGTTCCATGCACGGTGCCAGGGGTTTTCATGCTCAGGGTGTCATGCTCGTTGCCAGGGGTTTCATGCACTGGGTGTCATGCTCGTTGCCAGCGGTTTCATACTCTTGGTTCCATGCACGGTGCCAGGGGTTTTCATGCTCAGGGTGTCATGCTAGTTGCCAGGGGTTTCATGCACTGGGTGTCATGCTCGTTGCCAGGGCTTTCATGCACTGGGTGTCATGCTTGTTGCCAGGGGTTTCATGCACTGGGTGTCATGCTCGTTGCTAGGGGGTAGTGCTTGTTGCTAGGGCCATGCTCCCAGTGCCACATATGCCCCCAGTGCCAGATATTCCCCCACAGTGCCAGGTATATGCCCCCAGTGCCAGATATTCCCCCACAGTGCCAGGTACATGCCCCCAGTGCCACATATACCCCCCCCAGTGCCACATATGCCCCCTCAGTGCCTGCTCCCCCCAGTGCCAAATATTCCCCCACAGTGCCACATATGCCCCCTCAGTGCCTGCTCCCCCCAGTGCCAGATATTCCCCCACAGTGCCAGGTATATGCCCCCAGTGCCAGATATTCCCCCACAGTGCCACATATGCCCCCTCAGTGCCTGCTCCCCCCAGTGCCAAATATTCACCCACAGTGCCAGGTATATGCCCCAAGTGCCAGATCTTCCCCCACAGTGCCAGGTATATGCCCCCAGTGCCAGATCTTCCCCCACAGTGCCAGGTATATGCCCCCGTGCCAGATCTTCCCCCACAGTGCCAGGTATATGCCCCCAGTGCCAGGTATATGCCCCCACAGTGCCAGGTATATGCCCCCAGTGCCAGATATTCCCCCACAGTGCCACATATGCCCCCTCAGTGCCTGCTCCCCCCAGTGCCAAATATTCCCCCACAGTGCCAGGTATATGCCCTCCAGTGCCAGTGCCAGGTATATGCCCCCAGTGCCAAATCTTCCCCCACAGTGCCAGGTATATGCCCCCAGTGCCAGGTCTTCCCCCACAGTGCCAGGTATATGCCCCCAGTGCCAGATCTTCCCCCACAGTGCCAGGTATATGCCCCCAGTGCCAGATCTTCCCCCACAGTGCCCCGCTCCTTTGTGTTGGAGGGACACGGAGCGCACATCGCGTGCCTCTCCTGTGTCCCTCCTGGCTCTCCTGCTGGTCTAATAAAGGAAGTGCCGGTTCGTGAGCCAATCAGAGCTCACGAACGGCACTTCCTTTATTAGACAGGCCGGGGGAGAGCCAGGGAGGGACACAGGAGAGGCGCGCGATGTGCCCTCAATGTACCTCCTTACAGCAGCGGAGGGAAGGAGACCGCAGATTGACATGCGAACGCTCGTCCGCATGTCATTCTGTGCAAAGTCAGTGGCGCCCCCGCAGCCCCTCGCCCCCAAGCCACCGCGAGAACTGCGGGGGCAGTAGTTACGCCACTGCGCTCTTACCAAAACTATCTGTACTTGAAAATGACTTCTGATGAATGCGCTGCGGGCAGGGGCGTTTTAAGAGAGTAGGAGGCCCGTGTGCAGCCTTCTGCTTCAGGGGCCCCCTCCTCTCTGACCAAGGCACAGCATTTAATACTAACATCTCCTGAGTCCCCCGGCGGTGCCATCCTTTTCCGCAGCGGCAATAGAGTCTGAGACCAGAATCTATTGCGCATGCGCAAACCTCCGGGAACACGGCGCGGCGGCCATTTTCCCGAAGATTTTGCTACTGCGTATGCGCAAAACTCCGGAAAAATGGCCGCCATGCCATCTTTCTGGGGTTTTCAGCAGGCGCAATAGAGTTTGTTCCCCCTAGTGTTCAAACTCTATTGTGCTGCCGAAAAAGGGATGGCTTCGACGGGGGACTTCAGAGAGGTAAGTATTAAGCAAATGGGTGCAGTGTGTGCGGGGTTTGCCCCCCTGGACTTGGGGGCCCGTGTGCCTTGCACACACTGCACCCATTATAGAAACGCCAATGGCTGCAGGTGACGTATGAGGGAGGATGTTCCTAGGTGGGTAACGTCCTTACCCCTACTTAATATGGATTGACAAAGGCAACACACGGCTTGACACCTGTTGTCCGGATATGTGGAAAAATAATTCCACACCGAAGATGTGACTTTTTTGGTATTTCGCCCAGGCATGGCAATGGGCTTTCTTATTCCACGGACAACAACTGTCTCAACTGGTGCCTTATTCAAGCAAACCACATCACCGTCAACTTCCTCCTCAGCGCCAGCTACACCCATATCCTCTATATCCTGGTGTATGTCTACAGTGACATTCTCAATCTCAATATCAGCAACTGGACTGGCGGTGCTATTCCCAGAACTTGCAGGGGGTGTGCAAATGGTGTTAGGAGCCTCCTCTTTCCATATAGTCTTGGGAAGGTCAGGCCTAGACATTGCAACGCAGACACACTTGGTGTTATGCACACCAGTGCCAGCAGGAATGTACTGGTGTCTGAACGGAGAGGGATGCAAAACAAATGAACTCGCAGACAGACTGGGGAATATGACATTACATACATAGAAGGTGATAGGGTAACAAAATAAACACAAAGTGAACAGAGAAGCCCAAAGGCTAAGAAACTGGGTGTCTCCCTAGTATTAGGAATGCTCAGATGGAAAGAAGCGAGATGTTGTGATTTAATACGTAGAGAACCCGAAATGCTGTTGCTAAGGGCAACAGCAAAACCCTAAAGGGTTACCAACGGGTGTGGCAGTAAACTCCTTGGTCAGAGATGGAATAATAGACACAAGGAGAGTCTCCACAATCCCAGTCCTCACTTGTAGTGCACTGGTTCAGCTTACTGCCACTAAACTGACACCTGAACACCTTGCACAGTGAGAAAGGATTTTGGCAGGCAAGTCTGAGAATACAGCCGCAAACTTGCTAGGTTCACAGAGTAGCAAAAGAACCCCAGCAGGTTAAACGACTGACTCCAGTCTTACTGCTAGGTCTGGATTGGCAGAGTGTAATACCAAATCCCAAGGCCTATTTGCAGTAAGCAACAAACAAATACAAAGTTTACACAGTACTAGCTAGCTTTCAGGAACTGACTAACCAACAAAAATTCAGCAGCATCTGACTAACCTGAGAAGAGGGTTTATATAGCAGGTGCTGTCCACGCCCCACTCAGACCTCACAGACTGTGAGCACAAAAACCAGCACCGGATCCCCTGCCGTGCACAGAGCCTGTAACCACTGCACAGCAAAAGACCCGAACCGGAGTATCAGCTACGCTCAGGTTACTCCGCTAGCACTTGTCTCCCGGTTGCCATGACGACGTGGTAGCACAGAGCAGGAGACCCTAACAGTACCCCCCCCCTCTGACGAGGGGTCAAAGAACCCCTACCACCGGGTTTATCGGGGAACTGCGAGAAGAAAGAGCGTAACAGTCTGGGGGCATGAAGATCACAACTGCGCACCCACGACCGCTCCTCCGGGCCATACCCCTTCCAGTGCACCAAAAATGACAGCCGACCCCGAACCATCTTGGAGTCAAGAATCCTTTCAACAACAAACTCCCTCTGGCCACGTATCAGAAGAGGGGAAGGTCTTCCACTGGAAGAAGGATTACTAATCGCCCGTTTTAAAAGGGAACATTGAAATGTTTTATTGATACCCAAAGAACGGGGTAGATCTAACTGAAATGCCACCGGATTGATAACCCTAGTGATCTTATAAGGACCGATGAACCGGGGGCCTAACTTATGAGATGGTTGTCTCAACTTCAAATTCTTGGTAGACAACCAGACGAAATCTCCTAATTTGAAGCTGCAGGGTCTTTTCCGCTTATCAAAAACCCTTTTGGTCACTAATGACACAGACACAAGGGCTTTCTTCACTTTCCTCCAAATACCTCTAAGGACCGAAACCACAGAGGAACCACCAGGCGTGGAGTCCTGGGGGTCAAAAGAATTGGCCTTAGGATGATGCCCATACACACAAAGGAAGGGAGAGATCCCTGTAGCAGAGTGAGCCGCGTTGTAGGCAAACTCCGCCATGGACAGATGAGCAACCCAGTCAGTCTGACACTTGGAGACATAACACCTGAGGAACTGCTCCAAGGACTGGTTCACCCTTTCAGTCTGCCCATTAGACTGCGGATGGTAGCCTGACGACAAGCTGACAGAAATCTGGAGATCGGAACAAAATGCCCTCCAGAATTTGGCCACAAACTGGGATCCGCGGTCAGAGACCACTAAAAGTGGCAACCCGTGGAGGCGCACAACATGCAGCATAAATAATTCAGACAGGCGTCTGGCCGATGGCAGCCCAACCAATGGAACGAAGTGCGCCATCTTCGAAAACCTGTCAACGACAACCCAGATGGCTGTCATCCCCGAGGATTTGGGCAAGTCCACCACAAAATCCATTGAAATGTGGGTCCATGGCTTAGATGGAATAGAGAGTGGATGTAATGGGCCAACAGGAACCCCTCTAGGAGTCTTATTTCGGGCATAGATGTCACATGCCCGAACCCACTGATCCACATCCCTGGCCACCGAGGGCCACCACACCGCCCTAGATAGCAACTCCCGAGTTCTGGCAATACCCGGGTGACATGCCGACTTCTTGGCATGGAATTCCAGGAACACTCGCTGTCTTAACCTAGGAGGCACAAACAAAAGACCTACCGGAAGGTCTGGAGGAGCCTGCTCCTGTGCTCTAAGGACTAATGACAAGAGGTCCTGGGTAATGCCCACTTTAATACATGATGGGGACACAATGGGCAATGGCTCCTCGGTGGTCTCCTGGATTGGAGCAAAACTCCGCGAGGGCGCATCAGCCTTGATGTTTTTTGACCCAGGGCGATATGTTATCAAAAAATTAAAGCGAGCAAAAAACAAAGCCCATCGTGCCTGCCTGGCATTGAGGCGCTTCGCTGACTCTAAATATGCCAAATTCTTATGGTCGGTGAGAATTGACACCACAAACTTAGCCCCCTCAAGCCAGTGTCTCCACTCTTCGAGTGCATCCTTAATAGCCAACAATTCCCGGTTACCCACGTCATAATTCATCTCGGCAGGCGAAAATTTACGGGAAAAGTAAGCACAGGGATGAAGGCGATTATCAGACACCCCCATCTGAGAGAGCACTGCCCCAATACCCATCTCAGAGGCATCCACCTCCACCACAAAAGGACGCTCTGGATCTGGGTGTCGCAGCTCCTTGGCCGAGACAAATGCCCTTTTGAGACGGGCAAAAGCCGCTTTGGCCTCACAAGACCAGTGAGCAACATCCGCCCCTTTCTTAGTGAGTGCCACCAAGGGCGCCACTATAGACGAAAATCCAGCGATAAATCGTCTATAAAAATTCGCAAAGCCCAGAAAACGCTGAAGCGCCTTCAAACTAGTGGGCTGCACCCAATCCAGGACTGCCTGTACCTTGGAACCCTCCATTTGGAAACCTTCTGGGGAGATAATATATCCTAGAAATGCGATTTGCTGAACTTCAAATTCGCACTTCTCCAGCTTCGCCCCAAGCCGGTGGTCTCTGAGTTTCTGGAGGACTAAGCGTACATGCTTCCGATGTTCCTCCAGGAAATGGGAGAAGATTAGGATGTCATCTAAGTATACAACTAAGAATCTATCCAAATATTCTCTGAGCACATCGTTCATGAAGTCCTGGAAGACTGCCGGGGCATTACAGAGCCCAAAAGGCATCACCAAATATTCATAATGCCCTGAGTGGGTATTAAAGGCAGTCTTCCATTCATCCCCCTCTCTTATTCGGATTAGATTGTACGCACCGCGTAGGTCAATCTTAGAAAAAATGGTGGCAGTACGAAGCTGGTCAAACAAGACCGAAATGAGAGGCAGTGGGTATGAGTTTTTAATTGTGATACGGTTCAATTCCCTGAAGTCGATGCAGGGTCGCAACGAACCATCCTTTTTACCCACGAAGAAGAACCCCGACCCAACTGGAGACTGTGAAGGTCTGATAAATCCCTTAGCCAAGTTCTCCTGAATGTACTCTGCCATAGCCTGAGTCTCAGGACGTGACAGGGAGTACAACCTGCTCTTGGGAAGCTTAGTATTCGGCAACAAATCAATGGCACAGTCATAGGGGCGATGGGGAGGTAGTACCTCTGCAACTCTTTTGGAGAACACGTCCGCAAAATCTGCATAACATCCTGGCAATCCTGGCAAACTTAGCTGCGAAAGCTTGACTGGAAGGCTCAAGCAACTCCTGAAACAATCAGTACCCCAACTAAGAATCTCCCCAGAGACCCAGTCAAATTGAGGTTTGTCGGCCCTTAACCAGGGTAACCCCAACACCAATGGGGCAAAAGTACAGACAGTCACATAAAAGGACAATTTTTCAGAGTGTGTGGCTCCAATAAACAAAGAAATCTGGCTAGTGCAAGAGGTAATTTTACCCTGGGATAATGGTTCCCCGTTTAACCCACAAATCTCAATTTCCGATGCCAAGGGTACTAAGGGAACAGAGTGTTTCAGGGCGAATTGGCGGTCCATAAAAACCCCGTTGGCCCCACTGTCCACAAAGGCCTCAGTCTTGACAGTTTGACCGAGGATCTTCAAGGTCACCGGAATGATAAAAGTCTTCTTGGGAAATTCTGACTTCTGGCCTTACAGGATATTTCCCATCACCCTCAGGCCCTGAAGTTTTCCGGCTTTTCTGGGCATGATACTACCACATGACCTTTATTCCCACAGTACAAACATAACCTCTGCTGTCTCCCCCGCGTCTTCTCACGCGAGGAGAGGCGGGTAGCCCCAATCTGCATAGGCTCCTCGGAAAATTCCTCAGAGTCTGAGGTTCCCTTGGGAAAGAAGGAAACCTCAGTCTCCCTTTCAAGCCTGCTCTCTCTCAGCCGTCTATCCACCCGAATGGATAACTGCATGAGCTGATCCAAGCTATCAGGCAAGGGATATTGTACCAGTTGGTCTTTTAACTGGTTAGAAAGACCTCTTCGGTACTGGTGTCTCAGGGCTGGGTCATTCCACTGGGTATCATGGGCCAACCTCCGAAACTCCGTACAATAAACCTCAACTGGCCTTCGCCCTTGCTTAAGGATCGAAATCTGAGCCTCGGCTGAGGCCGTCTTGTCAGGGTCATCATACAACATGCCCAGTGCCGTAAAAAAAGCATCAACACTTTTAAGCGACGGACAGTCAGGCTGCAACCCATATGCCCAGACCTGTGGGTCTCCTTGTAGCAAGGAAATCAATATGCCCACCCGCTGAATCTCCGACCCAGAAGATTGAGGCCTAAGCTGGAAATATAGCTTGCAGCTCTCTTTGAAACAAAAGAACTGCGAGCGATCTCCAGAAAAACGATCCGGAAGATTTACTTTCGGCTCCTTAACCCCTGAAGGCACTGCTGCTGCGGGAGCTCCGCCAGCGGCCTGCGAGGTGTGCATTTTAATGGACAAATCATTAAATTGTCGAGTCAGGACCTGCACCTGATCGACCACCTGTTGCAAAGTATTTTGAGGGGTATGCTCCATATTCCCACAAAATTTCAACAGGAGTATTAGGCTGCTGAATATGTTATGCACACCAGTGCCAGCAGGAATGTACTGGTGTCTGAACGGAGAGGGATGCAAAACAAATGAACTCACAGACAGACTGGGGAATATGACATTACATACATAGAAGGTGATAGGGTAACAAAATAAACACAAAGTGAACAGAGAAGCCCAAAGGCTAAGAAACTGGGTGTCTCCCTAGTATTAGGAATGCTCAGATGGAAAGAAGCGAGATGTTGTGATTTAATACGTAGAGAACCCGAAATGCTGTTGCTAAGGGCAACAGCAAAACCCTAAAGGGTTACCAACGGGTGTGGCAGTAAACTCCTTGGTCAGAGATGGAATAATAGACACAAGGAGAGTCTCCACAATCCCAGTCCTCACTTGCAGTGCACTGGTTCAGCTTACTGCCACTAAACTGACACCTGAACACCTTGCACAGTGAGAAAGGATTTTGGCAGGCAAGTCTGAGAATACAGCCGCAAACTTGCTAGGTTCACAGAGTAGCAAAAGAACCCCAGCAGGTTAAACGACTGACTCCAGTCTTACTGCTAGGTCTGGATTGGCAGAGTGTAATACCAAATCCCAAGGCCTATTTGCAGTAAGCAACAAACAAATACAAAGTTTACTAGCTAGCTTTCAGGAACTGACTAACCAACAAAGATTCAGCAGCATCTGCCTAACCTGAGAAGAGGGTGTATATAGCAGGTGCTGTCCACGCCCCACTCAGACCTCACAGACTGTGAGCACAAAAACCAGCACCGGATCCCCTGCCGTGCACAGAGCCTGTAACCACTGCACAGCAAAAGACCCGAACCGGAGTATCAGCTACGCTCAGGTTACTCCGCTAGCACTTGTCTCCCGGTTGCCATGACGACGTGGCAGCACAAAGCAGGAGACCCTAACACTTGGACTCTCCTTGGGGATTTGCGATATCTCTTAACGAGAGATGTGCACCGGAAATTTTTCGGGTTTTGTGTTTTGGTTTTGGATTCGGTTCCACGGCCGTGTTTTGGATTCGGACGCGTTTTGGCAAAACCTCCCTGAAATTTTTTTGTCGGATTCGGGTGTGTTTTGGATACGGGTGTTTTTTAAAAAAAACCTCAAAAACAGCTTAATTCATAGAATTTAGGGGTATTTTGATCCCATAGTATTATTAACCTCAATAACCATAATTTACACTCATTTCCAGTCTATTCTGAACACCTCATACCTCACAATATTATTTTTAGTCCTAAAATTTGGACCGAGGTCGCTGGATGACTAAGCTAAGCGACCCAGGTGGGTGGCACAAACACCTGGCCCATCTAGGAGTGGCACTGCAGTGTCAGACAGGATGGCACTTAAAAAAATTAGCCCCAAACATCACATGATGCAGAGATAAAAAAAACAAGGTGCAAGATGGAATTGTCCTTGGGCCCTCCCACCCACCCTCATGTTGTATAAAACAGGACATGCACACTTTAACAAACCCATCATTTCAGCCACAGGGTCTGCCACACGACTGTGGCTGAAATGACTGGTTGGTTTGGGCCCCCACCAAAAAAGAAGCAATCAATCTCTCCTTGCACAAACTGGCTCTACAGAGGTCTTGCTTCAGATGATGGCGGGGCAGGTTCAGGAGTGTTTGCTGGTGTTCCAGTCTTCAGCATGCGGTGGCTGAATGCCGAAAGTGGCTCACAATTCTTCGGGCCACCGACAGCATCTCTTGCACGCCCCTGTCATTTTTCAAAAAATTCTGCACCACCAAATTCAATGTATGTGCAAAACATGGGACGTGCTTGAATTTGCCCACATGTAATGCACGCACAATATTGGTGGCGTTGTCCGATGTCACAAATCCCCAGGAGAGTCCAATTGGGGTAAGCCATTCTGCGATGATGTTCCTCAGTTTCAGTTAGAGGTTGTCAGCTGGGTGCCTTTTATGGAAAGCGGTGATACAAAGCGTAGCCTGCCTAGGAACGAGTTGGCGTTTGCGAGATGCTGCTACTGGTGCCGCCGCTGCTGTTCTTGCTACGGGAGGCAATACATCTACCCAGTGGGCTGTCACAGTCATATAGTCCTGAGTCTGCCCTGCTCCACTTGTCCACATGTCCGTGGTTAAGTGGACATTGTGTACAACTGCATTTTATAGGACACTGGTGAGTCTTTTTCTGACGTCTGTGTACATTCTCGGTATCGCCTGCCTAGAGAAGTGGAACCTAAATGGTATTTGGTACCGGGGACACAGTACCTCAAGCAATTCTCTAATTCCCTGTGAACTAACGGTGGATACCGGACACACGTTTAACACCAACACAGCTGCCAAGACCTGAGTTATCCGTTTGCAGCAGAATGACTGCTGTGATATTTCATCTTTCTCGCAAAGGACTGTTGGACAGTCAATTGCTTACTGGAAGTAGTACAAGTGGTCTTCCGACTTCCCCTCTGGGATGACAATAGACTCCCAGCAGCAACAACAGCAGCGCCAGCAGCAGTAGGCGTTACACTCAAGGATGCATCGGAGGAATCCCAGGCAGGAGAGGACTCGTCAGACTTGCCAGTGACATGGCCTGCAGGACTATTGGCGTTCCTGTCTGAGGAGGGAATTGACACTGAGGGAGTTGGTGGTGTGGTTTGCATGAGCTTGAGTACAAGAGGAAGGGATTTAGTTGTCAGTGGACTGCTTCCGCTGTCACCCAAAGTTTTTGAACTTGTCAATGACTTCTGATGAATGCGCTCTAGGTGACGTATAAGGGAGGATGTTCCTAGGTGGTTAACGTCCTTACCCCTACTTATTACAGCTTGACAAAGGCAACACACGGCTTGACACCTGTTGTCCGCATTTCTGTTAAAATAATTCCACACCAAAGAGGTGATTTTTTTGTAATTTGACCAGGCATGTCAATGGCCATATTCATCCCATGGACAACAGGTGGCTCCCCGGGTGCCTGACTTAAACAAACCACCTCACAATCAGAGTCCTCCTTGTCAATTTCCTCCTCAGCGCCAGCAACACCCATATCCTCATCCTGGTGTACTTCAACAGTGACATCTTCAATTTGACTATCAGGAACTGTACTGTGGGTGCTCCTTCCAGCACTTCCAGAGGGTATGCAAATGGTGGAAGGTGCCACCTCTTCCCGTCCAGTGTTAGGAAGGTCAGGCATCGCAACTGACACAATTGGACTCTCCTTGGGGATTTGTGATTTAGAAGAACGCACAGTTCTTTGCTGTGCTTTTGCCATCTTAACTCTTTTCAGTTTTCTAGCGGGAGGATGAGTGCTTCCATTCTCATGTGAAGCTGAACCACTAGCCATGAACATAGGACAGGGCCTCAGCCGTTCCTTGCCAATCAGTGTCGTAAATGGCATATTGGCAAGTTTACGCTTCTCCTCAGATGCTTTTCATTTAGATTTTTGGGTCATTTTACTGAACTTTAGTTTTTTGGATTTTACATGCTCTCTACTATGACATTGGGCATCGGCCTTGGCAGACGACGTTGATGGCATTTCATCGTCTCTGCCATGACTAGTGGCAGCAGCTTCAGCATGAGGTGGAAGTGGATCTTGATTTTTCCCTATTTTACCCTCCACATTTTTGTTCTCCATTTTTTAATGTGTGGAATTATATGCCAGTAATATATCAATAGCAATGCCCTACTGTACTGTACTATATATATGTATACTGTTGGTCACCAAAATGCTGCACTGTAATACTATACATACTGCTCACAAAAATGCATCACAGAAATGGAATGGATTCTTGCAGTGACACAGAGCTGCAAAATACAGCAATGGCCTACTGTACAACTATATACTGTTGGTCACCAAAATGCTGCACTGTAATACTATATATACAGCAACACAAATACAGCACAGATATGGAATGGATACTTGTAGTGACACAAAGCTGCATGATAAAGCAATGGCATATTGTACAACTATATACTGTTGGTCACCAAAATGCTGCACTGTAATACTATATATACTGCTCACAAAAATGCAGCACAGATATGGAATGGATACTTGCAGTGACACAGAGCTGCAAGATACAGCAATGGCCTACTGTACAACTATTTACTGTTGGTCACCAAAATGCTGCACTGTAATACTATATATACTGCTCTCAAAAATTCAGCACATATATGGAATGGATACTTGCAGTGACACAGAGCTGCAAGATACAACAATGGCCTACTGTACTGTACTACTATAATTATATACTGGTGGTCCCCAGTCCCCACAATAATGCACACTGAACACAGATATTTGCAGCACACTGAGCACAGATATGGAACGTTTTCAGGCAGAGAACGTAGATATTTTCAGCACACTGAGCACAGATATTTGCAGCACACTGAGCACAGATTACGGAGCTTTTCAGGGAGAGAACGCAGCCACGTCCCCTCCGTTCAATCTCCAATGCACAAGTGAAAATGGCGGCAACACGCGGCTCTTTATATAGAATACGAATCTCACGAGAATCCGACAGCGGGATGATGACGTTCGGGCGCGTTCGGGTTAACCGAGCAAGGCGGGAAGATCCAAGGCTGCCTCGGAACCGTGTAAAATAGGTGAAGTTCGGGGGGGTTCGGATCTCAGAGAACCGAACCCGCTCATCTGTACTCTTAACGTTGTTTTTTCCTGTGCTTTAACAAGCTTCATTTTTTTAATTTTTCAAGAGGGAGAAGGGCTTCAATCCTCATGAAAAGTTGAGCCACCAGTCATGAACATAGGCCAAGGCCTTAGCCTTTTTTTGCCCCTTCATGTCGTGAATGGCATATTTCTCATTAGATAATTTCTTTTTTTTTCTGATTAGGTTTTTGCTTCTTGGATTTTACATGCCCTCTATGACATTAGGCATCGGCCTTAGCAGACAACATTGATGGAATTGCATCATCAATGTCATGACTTGTGGCAGTAGCATCTTCAGCATTAGTACTATGAACTGTAAGTGGTTCCTGATCTTCCACTATTTTGTCCTCCAAATTGTTGTTCTCCATTTCACAGGACAGCATCCTTTTATTATTACAGCACACAGAACAGTGCCCTTTAATTTTTACAGCACTAATGTACTGTATTCTTACAGCATACAGGACCAGCATAATGGTATTTGAACAGCAGCACCCCTATATTTTACAGCATACAGGAGCACTGTGCTTTTAATTTTTAACAACTGCATCCCTGAATTTTTACAACATACAGGGCCAGTGTAATGTTATTTGAACAGCAGCACTCTTATATTTTACAGCATACAGGTGCAGTGTGCTTTTAATTTTAAACAAATGCACCCCTGAATTTTTACAACATACAGGGCCAGTGTAATGTTATTTGAACAGCAGCACCCCTATATTTTACAACATACAGGAGCAGTGTGCTTGTAATTTTTAACAACTGCACCCCTGAATTTTTACAACATACAAGGCCAGTGTACTGTTATTTGAACAGCAGCACTCCTATATTTTACAGCATACAGGAGCAGTGTGCCTTTAATTTTTAACAACTGCACCACTGAATTTTTACAACATACAGGGCCAGCAGCACCCCTATATTTTACAGCATACGGTAGGACAGTGCCCCTGCACCCTGTACAACACAGTACACTTGCAGCACCTGGCAGTAACAGCACATGAAACACCAGTGACAGCCAGAACAGCCAGGACAGCACCCCTAACAGAGCACAGGTACACCACAGTGACTGCAGCAGCATCCCTACAGAGCACAAACTAACGCCACCACCCACACAGAGAGACAGAGGTGTGTCTCTCTCTCTCTCCAAATCCGGATTGAAAATGGTGGCAACACGCGGCTGTTTATATGGAATCCAAAACCCGTGAGATTCCAACAGTGGGATGTTGGCACTTTGCCTCATTCTGGTTTCCGAGTCTGGTGGGAAGTTCCGAGCCGGACTCAAATCCGGGGGGGTTCGGTTCTCAGGGAACTGAACATGCCCATCCCTAACGCAGATGGGTTGTTATTGTGCTTAAGATTATTCTCATATCAAAATGTGACCTTAAGAACAGGTAATAGATTAATTGTATATGTTATTATTTACTTATAACCATAAATGGAGCAATACTGCCACCTAATAAAGTAACAATATACTGGATGTATAGTTTGTATACATTCTGAGAGAATACCACCTCTAATCTCAAGGGGAATAAAAGGTTGTGATGAGTGACACATCTTGACCTTTGTGACTGGAGCTGATATGGATGGATGGTGTACAGTATCCACGATCTTCAATTTGGGTGTCTGATTAGGACAGAACGCCCCCCCCCCCCCCCCCCCCAGAGATCACTGAAGTTTAAACTTTAGTTAAGTATATGATAGTTTATTTATTTATTTATTAACAGTTTCTTATATAGCACAGCAAATTCCGTTGCGCTTTACAATTGGAAATAACAATAACAAACTGGGTGATAAACAGTCGTAGAGGTAGGATGGCCCTGCTCGCAAGCTTACAATCTAATCTTTATCTGTTCTACAGTACATTGTTCTGTACCTATTGTTTAGCAATAAAATGCTGTTCACTTATATTACACTATAACAATGTTGTGCTGTCTCCTTTACTCAATTCCACTATGGGGCCGGATGTATTGGAATGCAAGACGGCTGGTGCTCCGAGACTCTGCTCGAACTCATACATTTTTTTAGAGCAGCAAACGTTTACAACGCAAAACCAGTTTGGTTTTGTCTTGTAAATGTTTGCTGCTTTAAAAAAACGTACGAGTTCGGCCGGAGTCTCGGAGCTCTGGCCGTCTCGCATTGCAATAAATCCGTCCCTATATTTTCATGGATAGATTATGTGAACCTTACAGTCTATTGACATTCTCAAAAGATTACAGGCAAGGTCATATCAGTTAGAACAAATAAGCGCACGCATACTTAAAGGTCAAAACTGAAACAATAATATTTCTCACATTCTGAAAACAGGGAGAGAGTTCCATAAATATTATAATGGGCGACTTTAGTAAGTTTCTGTCTGGGCATGATGGAGTCTGGAGTGTACTTCTGTGGCAGCTTTATATTGTGGTGGGTATTTTGGTAAAGACATGTATTTGGCTTCTAACAATTGTCTCCATATAGTGAAGAGTTGGTGTTGTGGCAAGCACAGGAGGAGGTTGCTGGAATGTAGGAGTCTTGGGGAATGATATTAAGGTGTAAGTAGAGCCAGCCCGCCCATTAGGCATGGTACGCATCCGTGTATGGTGCCAAGCTGTAAGGGCGCTGTCACAATCTGCCGCACATGCGATAACTCCCAGCACCGCACCATGGACCGGTCACACACTGCTGCTACTGCTGCCTGCCCTGCCTATACCTCTCAGCCCATGATCGTCTTGATTATCTCACAGTCACTGATAGCACTGTGACTGCCTGTGTCTGCCTGCTGACTCTCTCTCTCTCTCTCTCTCTCTCTCTCTGACAGCCTGTTGCTGCAGCTGTTCAGTTGACAGGAGAGAACTCTCTAGTGTGAGTCAGACTGTCTGCACCACCACGATCCTGTGGAGTGCCACAATCCCGCTGATGGTGACTGCTCCCCACCTCCACCCCCAGCAAGTTTTTGTCTCCATATGGTGCTCTGCTCTTTCATTCTGGTGAGTGAAAGAGGTTGAAGGGGCAACCGCGTTAACCAACAACTCCAGTCCTGTCATTGGTGCTGTAGTATTTGGGGGAGAAAGAAGGGATGCAGCAATAAGCTTAGGGATCGCTGGCTGCCTATAAAGTGATACAGATGTGTCCACTTACATCTTTGCGTTTTTACAAATTTGCCATAATAGAATATGTATAAAGTAACATATTAAAGAAGCAAATTCAGAAAAATCACAAGGCTTGGCTTAATCTCTGAATCTATGTCATTCAAAACTGTGCCATACATGGCGGGATATAGCAAAGATGTATGTGGACACATCTGTATGTGCAATAAGGGTTATTTAGGATTCTGCATGTGCTATTTCAGCCATAATGAATTACACTGTTATGTTGCTGTAGCTACCTTACAGTGGCAAAACTACCATGGGTGTAGGGTGTGCCGCTGCTATGTGTCACAGAGCGCTGGTCATGCCCCCTTAGTGCCAAAAATGGGGGCATGGCCCGCGATCATGTGCTCTCCCATGAAGCCACATCCCCTTTCCCATAGGTCACACCCTTTTTCAAGTTCGGCTGTGGCTTCACAGTGCAAAAGTCCCACATCTGATTTTATCAAAGTTGGGAGGTATGTATTTGGGAAGATGGCGCATGTGCACTAGAAAGCAAACACGCTCCAGTGTCTTTGCTCTTAATATGCGGCACTATTTTCCCAAAGATGGGAAAGATGGGAAGATGGTCACTGGGAAGATGGTACTGGCCATGGGGGAGGGACCCTGTTCCCAGGTGTAGATAAGTACACTCTGGTTGGAGGTGACAGTGGACCCAGGCCCCCTGCTGGGCAGCCCCAGCAACCTTGGGTGCAGGTAATTAGTTAGTACCCGCTCCCCCACCTTTGGCACCAGTGTTCCTGGTATACAGCCATGCATCCAAATGTGCAAGGACAGAGACACCCACTTGAATGTCTTTAGCTACCAGCAATGCCTAACACATTTCTAATACATTTCACAGACTGTGTACTACAGTACTACCATACCTCCCAACATGACCCTCTCCAGGAGGGACACGATGCTCTGCTTCTGGACTTTTTTCCTAATGTATGATTGCCGGCACCTGTGTTGAACAGGTTAATGGATATGAAAGGTGTTTCACTACAGGTGATGGCAATCATAAGTTAAGAGGGAAGCAGAGCATTGTGTCCGTCCTGGAGAGGGTCATGTTGGGAGGTATGCAGTACTCAGGGACGTGCAGTCAGGGGAGGCAGGGGAGGCAGTGCCTCCCCTGATATTGATGATTAAAATAATACAAAGAAGATATTTATGACATATATTCTGTGTCATAAGTATCTCCTTTAGCCTTCATATTATTTTAATCAGTTTTACCCTGTAAAAATCAGTTGTAAAAGTGTGCAGAGGCACCACTCTCTGTGCCTCCCGCTGTCACTGTTACAGGGCCGGAAGCGGGGGGCGGGGCCTAGCATTGGGCAGTGAAAGCCTATTAAAAAAATCAGCACAAGTGGCACCTAATAGTAGTGCCGCTTTGAGAAAGGGGAGTGCTTTCAGCCAGAGGCGGAACTCCCAGAGATGGAGGAGTTGGCTGCCGCTGGGCTCCTGTCCTGCAGGGGCACCTCTCCTCCATTGTATCGCTCTCCGTCTCCTATTATTTATTAGATTTTGTTTTATATTAATTTCTATTTTCTGTACCTGCCCCCGCCCCAGGAAAGGCTGCTGGCCACCGTCAGTCTCCTTGTGTGTCCTCCCCTAGGCTGCTAGGCAGGCAGCCCAGCTCCGCCCCCCTCTGTTGTCATGGCTGGCTCCCTGCTGCTGCTGCTGCTCCCTGCTGCTTGATGCTGTGCTGTAAAGAAGAGCCCAGCTGCTGCCACGCGGATGCCGAGCTCCCCCTCCTTCCTAACATCCGCCAGCGCCAAACCAGGAGGCGGACACCTTGCGCCGACGACGGACAACACAGCCCAACAGCCGCCGGCCAGAGGTAACTGCAGTCGTGGGACTCCACCTGCCAGGCCAGCCACCACCATGAGACGCCGCACAAATAAGGTCACAGTGAGTCTGGCACAGGAGTTTAGCAGTAGCTGCATTCAGTGGCAACTTCACACACAGACACCCCCCCCCCCCTCTCCCCTCTCCACCCTCCCCGCGTATAGCTGGCCTGTTACATTACACACTGACAATGTGAGGCAGGGCGCTTGCTATAATGTATCTATGTAGTTTGTGTTTGTAACAATTGTTGCTTTATTGTTGCTAATTGTAGCAGTGCAATACCTGTAAAGAAAAATGGGTTAGTTTAATGTAAACAGTCCTTTTGTATGTTGACAGTCCTTGGTTTTAAATCAGGGTTCCATTGTTTGCCATATAGGAGAGATGAGGATGTTAGGCAAGATGTATTAAAGCCCTAACTGTCCCTAATCTACCAACCATGTCCACGCTGACAGGGGACGCTGGTGTTTCTCCGTATGGCTAGGTTCCGCGCTCCGTGATGCCGCTTCACTCCGGCCACGTCTCCTTGTACACACTAACGGGGGGGCACTGGTGTCTCTCCGTGAGGCTTGCACCGCCAAAGTGACTGTCAGCCCAAGTGTACTCATTCATATAGAGTACACGGTAAAAGCCGACACACAAGCCGGGATCTCAACATTTATCTTGCCTTCAGGCAACTGGGGGAAATATAATGTATGGGTGCGGTGTGGGGCCCCCCTGCACCCATTATAGAAACTCCAATGGGTAAGGGTCATCCGCAGGACTCAGCGAACATTATGGCTGCAGTGCCTCACCAGCCACTGACCTCACCGCACGCCACTGGCAGTACTGTTACTCTGTGCAGACAGTTTGAAGGAACACATGCATGTGAACATTTCCAAAGATGCCAAAACATCAAAATATAACTGGAAAACTTTTTTGAAAGCTCTAGTATGTTAGTATAGTAGATTGCATTTTCTGCATATAAAATTCATAATTAATACATGACTATTTCTATTATTGAATTGAGTTGTAGTTTAAATGATTCTAAAATGTTTCATTACTGGAGTAGACAAAACCAAAGATTCATTTCTCAGCTGTATGCAGATTGTTAACAAAAAGCAACATCTGATCTTTTTTTATTTTATTTTTACTGAAACCATCATACAGAGCCCTAATTACATTCCTGTGTTGGAGATTTCCACCAACTGTTGTGAGAATTAAGTGGAATATGGGCCAATCAGGTATAGAATAATTAAGCACAGATGCACTTCAAAGCCAGCTACTTCCTTTTAAATGGATGAAAGAAAAATTTTCACTTGATATCTGTGATTTGTGAAGTGGATGTGCATTTCCCTCTGGATTAATATCTCACTGACAAGGGTTTATGCTCATTTTTACATATTTGTTGCAGATTTTTTGGTTTGTATCCTAATTATTTCAGTTTATCAGTCAGGAAGCATTTGGTGTTTATTAAATGCATTATAGGGGCATATTTATCACAATCCACAGTTTTTAAGTGAAAAATAATATTTTCAGGCAAATTTACTAAAAACCTCTTGCTAGGAGATGGGCTTTCTCCATAATGATCCTTAATATCCTTGTACACCCCCAAAATGGCTGTTGTCAGGGACTATTCTCCAAATATTTTAAAAATACTGTAGGTCTTATGAATACGGGCAGTACGGATGGTGTAATGGTTAGCATTACTGCCTCACAGCAATGAGGTCATGGGTTTGATTCCCACCATGGCTCTAAATGTGCAGAGTTTGAATATTCTCCCCGTACTTGCGTGGGTTTCCTCCGGGTACTCCGATTTCCTCCCACAATTCAAAAATATACTGGTAGGTTAATTGGCTCCCAGCAAAAATTAACTCTAGCGTGAATGTGTCTGTGTGTACATGTGGTATGGAATACAGATTGTAAGCTCCACTGGGGCAGGGACTGATGTGAATGGGGAAATATTCTCTGTAAAGCGCTGCGGAATATGTGTGCGTTATATAAAAAACTGGTAATAAATAATAATAGGTCTGTAAGCACTTGTGGTTCCAGCCCGGTTCCCAGCAATTTCAATTCCAACACAGTTCCCATTAATTCTGGTTCCAGACCGGTTATCAGCCATTATAGCTCCAGCCCAGTGTTCAGTTCCAGACCTATAGACCAAACTGCTGTACTCTCCTCTGCAAATCAGTTACACTCCAAACCATAAGTTTTTGCCAGTGAAGTATTCTACTGGTTCCTCAGCTCTAGAACCACCAATCCTAGCCAGTTTTCTTCACAGGTTCCATGCCATGTGTAGGAACTTTATTAAGCCACCAAGCTTCCTTCATATAGCCTTTCAGCTGACTTCTACCCCATAAATTGGTTGGTTAACACAAACTACTATAGTGGTGACAGTTTGCACTGGGCACATGGACTCAGCAAGTGGTCAGGGGTTTGGAGAAGACTTATTGCAGAATGTTGCAAATCATCTGTAGAATTTAGAGGCCTCACAAAGGCAGCTCGCTCTATACCTACAAGAAATATCTGTATGTCAGGAAAATTTTCACGCAATCCTCACAGAGGCAGAATTTCCTTCCCTTCTGGATCCTATACCTGCAGGACCCACTTCAGCAACTATGTCTATGCCAGTGTCACAGCTCCAGCTGGTCTGTTCCCAATAATTTTTATGGGAATGCAAAACAGGGTTGCAGATATTTAAATCAATGCAATGTTCATTTAGCACTCCAACCCGCTAACTTTCTGACTGCCAAGTCTCATGTGGCATACATTGTCTCTCTTCTAACTGGTCAAGCTGTCACCTCAGTTTCAAGCATGTGGGAAAGTTCCAATCCATTACTTTCCAATTATTGAATTTATTGCCACATTCCAGAAAATCTTCGATAAGCCAGGGAGGAAGAATCTCTGCTTCAGTGGATATCATGCGCCTTCGTCAGGACAATAAAACCATGGACGGTATGTAGTTCTAATTCAGACCCTGGCTTCCGAGCAAGAGTGAAATTAAGAAGCTCTCATACCAGAATTCCGGAATGGTCTCTTAGACTTAAGGATGGATTATCAACTCATAATCATCCTACCAAGCTGGATATGAGATCACTCTATAACAAAGTGAACCTGTACCGTAGAGGTCATGTAACTGAAAAGATTAAAAATGAATGCTTCAAACTTTGCCCAGTACCACCTCCTAGCCCGCCCCCATTCAAAGAGGATCCAATGCAAATCAATTGGTGCTGCCCCTTTCCGGAGGAACACCAAAGATGTCATCAAGGCAACCTCCGTCTGTATTGTGGTGATCCTGGTCATGCTGTCAGCTCTTGTACCTATTAGCCGGTCAACAGCCGCTCCTAATATACAGAGGAAAATCTAGGTTGGGGGCACTTAATTATTCTTTGCAGAAGCCTTACTCTGTTAATTACTGTGACCCTGGAGCATCCCAACAACCCTGAGTAACTCCAGGCATTATTGGATTCTGGAGCGGTGGGGAATTTTGTTATATCATACTATGTCCTGAAATACCAACTGTCTGCCAAAATCCTGTCCCATCCTTTCAATGGATGTCAAATTATGAATGGAGTAGTCACCCCTCAGACACATCCTCTGAAGCTTTGTGTAGGTGCTTAACATTCTGAAGACCTACCTTTTCTGATCATCCTGAAAGCAACTCATACTGTATTTTTTAGTCTACCTTGGCTACAGACACACAACCCCCAAGTGGGCTGGTCTACATATCTGGTTCTATGGAAAACCCCTCCTAGGGGTTGCATTTATCCTTTATCAGTACCAGAGAACGAGGCAATTACTAATTAAATCACTATCAAAAATTGTTTTCCACTGACATTAATCAGTGAACTCTTTGAGCGAGTTAAAGTGGCTATTGTTTTCACTAAGATCAATTTATGGGGAGCATAAAATTTGATCTGGATCTGTGCAGGAGATGAATGGAAGACTGTCTTCAATGCCAGGTATGGACATTATAAATACTTAGTTATGCCTTTTCAGGCTGAGTAATGCCCAAGCTGCCTTCAAGCACTTTGTCAACAAAATCTTCTGTGATCTCCTCTACAAATCGGTTGTAGTTTTTCTAGATGATATACTGATTTTCTCTCAATACTTAGCCTCATTGTCTACAAGTGAAAGCTCTTTTAAGACTACACTCTTGCCAACTATTTTGTAGGGTAGAAAATATTATTTTTGAAGTTCCCTCTATACCATTCTAGGGTACATCATTTGTGGGTTGTTCTTCAGATGGATCCAAAGAAAGTGCCCACTACATTTAAGGTTGTCCAGAGGTTCCATGGGTTTGCAAACTACTACTGGAAGTTCATCAAAAGATTATCCACCTTAGTGGCACCAATCACAGCTCTCATCCATCAGGGTGTGATTCCCTTTCAATGGACAGCAGAACCTCTTTTAGCATTTCAGATTCTCAAACTACCCCTTATTTCTGCACCAGTTCTAAGGTAACTTGATGTCTCTCAAGTCTCAACACTTTATTTTTGAAGTGGATGAAGTAATGTGGGCTGTACTTTCTTAGAACTTTGAGGGTAACAAATTTCACCCTTGTGGATACTTTTTAAATATGTTTCTTCCTTCTGAAAAGAATTATCCCATTGGGGAACAGGAGCTTTTTGCCATCAAACTTGCCTTCAAAGAATAGTGCTATCTACTCGAAGGTGCAAAATTTCCCATAACCGTTTATACAGATCATCAAACCATTTTGTACTTTATGTCTGCTCAATGTCTTCATCCAAGGAAGACCCACTGGGTGATGTTTTCTCAAGATTTGATTTTGAGCTATCATTTCGCCCAGGTCCATAGAATGGTAAGGCAGATGTTCTTGTTAAATGTGCACTGAACAGGAGCGAACCTTCACAAAGAGGTGTCTCCTTTTGAGGCCTGCAGCCTTTGCTACCAGAAAGTTATTCTCCACACCGTCCCAGGGGAAAACATTTGTACAGTAACTCCCAATCTGCGCAAAACTCATTCAGTGGGGCCCATGCCTCTTATTTCTCTGGTAATACAGGAATTTAAAAAAACTTTCAAATTCATCCAAAAATTCTACTGGTGGCCAGCAATGAAGTCCAACATTTGAGAATTTAATTCCTCCTGTGTCAGATGTGCTCAGCATAAATTTTCTCACCAAGTCCCTGTCAGAACACTTCTACCTCTTGCTATTCCCAGCCATCTTTGGTCCCATCTCTTGATGGACTTCATCACAGATCTTCCTCCCTCAAAAGGTCATAACACCATTTGGGTCATAGTGGATCGCTTCACAAAAATGGCTCACTTCGTTCCACTAGTTGAACTTCCTTCAGTTCCCTTTTTTGCTCTGCTGTTCATATAAGAGATCATCAGACTTCACGGGCTACCAATGGAAATGAATTCTGATAGGGGAATACAATTTGTTTGAAAAAATTTGGAGTTCCCTATATTCGGCATTACAAGTGAAGCTCTATACAGCTTCCTGGAAGGATGCTGCCGCAAAGGTGTAGGGTCGCACATGCGAATGCATGGCTGTGGTCAGGTCTGAATGACTCTCAAGGTTTATTCATGGTCTTTCCAATTGCTTCCTAGTGCAAGATTTGCTCTAAGGGCCATTTTTTAAGGAGTATTACAGAGAACAATGAAATGGATAAATCTAAACTCAGATAAGCCTACTAGTCAGTAGGTGGTGTTACAGTTGCATTGCTAAAAGGTTAAGAATCTAACAGTACCCCTCTATTTTTTTTCTTTTGCTGATTGTAAAGAGGAAAGGAGGAGCAGCCATCATCAAGGACTATATGTAAACTACACATTCAAGGATTTGTTTATGCACTTTGAAAATATGTATGTTAAAGTATTTTAGAATCAAGGTTAATGTGTAACTAGTAGGCATTGGATGAAGTTAATGCAGTTTTAATTGCTAAAGATGCAGTGTGTGTGTGTGTGTGTGTGTGTGTGTGTGTGTGTGTGTGTGTGTGTGTGTGTCTGTGTCTGTGTCTGTGTCTGTGTCTGTGTCTGTGTCTATGTCTGTGTGTGTTTGTGTTGCTTTAAAGGATATTAATGTTCTTTTTTATATTTACGCTAAAATAAATAAAATATGTTTGTGTTAGAAAATGGACTTCCACTTTTCAGTAATGACCTTTCCAATGTTATAATCAACAAACCTTCCAAGAAGACAGTAAATTAATTCTGAGAAGTGTTTTGAAAATCCTAAATCTGTGTATTTGTCAGACTCAGTATTTATTGTGGGCACAGGACTGGGATCCAGCACTGGTATCACTGGCAGAACTGGAGATGTGTCTTTGGTCATATTACTGTTCATTTGCGGGTAGCTTGACACATTTGCCATGAATAGAGTGCCTGCAAGACTGCTCATGTATTGTACACACACCCGCGATTCATAAAATCACATTGTGTATATGCTCCTGTGAAGGGGAGCAGCCTGCCGCGGATAGTCATAATTGCAATGCAGCTGCATGTGGGACCCATTCATTCGGGAGAAGATGACAGTTGATACATCTGTAGGTAGATAAATGACACTATTTCTCAATCTGCTCTACCTTCAGGATAGAGAGGAAGGAATACTAGATACAAGAAGTAATGGTGTGTTACCCCCAAAAATGATACCACTACTGATTTAGAATATATGTGTCTAGTATAAAGATGTGCGGCGGTCACTTTTCGGATTTGGTTTTGTATCTGGATCCCCACTTGTGTTTTTGCTCAGGATTGGTTTTGCCAAAACCACTCTTTCGGGATTTAGTTTTGGATCTGGATGATTTTTGAAAAAAACATAAACACAGCTAAAATCACAGAATTTGGGGGTAATTTTGATCCTACGGTATTATTAACCTCAAAACCATTAATTTCCACTCATTTTCAGTCTATTCTGAACACCTCACACCTCACAATATTGTTTTTAGGCCAAAAGGTTTCACCGAGGTCGCTGGATGATGAAGCAAAGCGACACAAGTGGGCGGCACAAACACCTGGCCCATCTAGGAGTGGCACTGCAGTGGCAGACAGGATGGCAGTTTTTAAAACTAGGACCCAAAGAGCACATAATGAAAAAAAAAAAAGGGGTGCACCAAGGTCGCTGGATGACTAAGCTAAGCGACACAATTTGGCGGCACAAACACCTGGCCCATCTAGGAGTGGCACTGCAGTAGCAGACAGGATGGCAGTTTTAAAAACTAGGCCCCAAAGAGCACATAATGCAAAGAAAAAAAAGAGGTGCAAGATGGAATTGTCTTGGGTCCTCCCACCCACCCATATGTTGTTTAAACAGGACATGCACAGTTTAATAAACCCATCATTTCAGTGACAGGTGGTCACCCTGGAAAAAAGCTTGCCAAGTTCTCCAAATCATAGCTAGCTAAAAACATACCACCTCCTTCTTTAATGACTTTTCACATTATGAGAATAGGGCAAGAGGAAAACGACAGTGTCAAGAAGGTGATTAAAAATTAGAGCGGCACCCCTGGACTGATAGGGCAGAGGGGCAGCACCCCATATAGGGCAGCACCCCCGGAATGAAGTGGCAAAGAAAAGACATGCAAGATGGAATTGTCCTTGGGCCCTCCCACCCACCCTTATGTTGTATAAATAGGACATGCACACTTTAACAAACCAATCATTTCAGCGACAGGGTCTGCCACATGACTGTGGCTGAAATGATTGGTTTGTTTGGGCCCCCACCAAAAAAGAAGCAATTAATCTCTCCTTGCACAAACTGGCTCTACAGTGGCAATATGTCATCCTCATCCTTAGATTCCCCTCTGTCCCTTCATTGTTTACATCTGCATCCTCACAGATAAATAATATTCAAACAAAACCACATAATTTAGGTGTCAGTGGACTGCTTAAGCTATTACCCAAAGTTTCTTAACTTGACAATGACTTATGATGAATGTGCCGCAAGTGACGTATTAGGGAGAATATTCCTAGGTGGTTAACGTCCTTACCCCTACTTATTATGGATTGAAAAAGGCAACAGATGGCTTGACACCTGTTGTCCTGATTTGTGGAGAAATAATTCCACACCAAAGAGGTGACTTTATTGGTATTTTGCACAGGCATGACAGTGGCCTTTTTCATCCCATGGCCAACAACTGTCTCCACTGGGGCCTAATTCAAACAAACCACATCACCATCAGAATCCTCCTCGTCAACTTCTTCCGCAGCGCCAGCTACACCCATGTCCTCCTCATCCTGGTGTATTTATACAGTGACATCCTCAAGCACGATATCAGCAACTGGACTGGCAGTGCTCCTCCCAGCACTTGCAGAGGGCATGCAATTGTTGGTAGGAGCCTCCTCTTCCCATATGTTGTTGAGAAGGTGAGGCTTAGACATCGCAACCGTGGACAGTGCCAGCACCCCTGTATTTTTACAGCATACATGACCAGTGTACTATTATTTTAACAACAGCACCCCTGTAGTTTTACAGCATACAGGACTAGTGTACTTTTATTTTAACAAACGCACCCCTGTATTTTTACAGCAGCACCCTTATATTTTTACAGCATACAGGGCCAGTGTGCTTTTATTTTAACAACTGCACCCCTTAGTTTTTACAGCATTGAAGACAGGGACAGTGTACATTTATTTTACTGCACTCCTGAATTTTGAAAGCACACAGGGCCAGTGTAATATTATTTTAACAGCAGCACCCCTATATTATTACAGCATACAGGACCAGTGTGCTTTTAATTTAACAACTGCACCCCTGAATATTTACAACATACAAGACAGGGCTAGTGTACATTTATTTTACTGCACCCCAGAATTATTACAGCATACAAGACAGGGCCAGTGTATATTTATTTTACTGCACCCTAGACGTTTTGCAACATACAAGACAGGGCCAGTGTACATTTATTTTACTGCACCCCTGAATTATTACAGCATACAGGACCAGCATAATATTATTATAACAGCAGCACTCCTATATTTTTTCAGCATACAGGACCAGGGTGATTTTATTTTAACAACTGCACCACTGAATTTTTACAGCATACAGGGCCAGTGTAATATTATTTTACAGCAGCACCCCTATATTTTTACAGCATAGAGGGCCAGTGTGCTTTTAGTTTAACAACTGCACCCCTGAATTTTTACAGCACAAGATAGGGCCAGTGTACATTTATGTTACTGCACCCCTGAATTTTACACAATACAGGGCCAGTGTAACTTTATGTTAACAGCAGCCCCTCTATATTTTTACAGCATGCAGGACCATTGTGCTTTTATTTTAACAACTGCACCCCTGAATTTTTACAGCATACAAGACAGGGCCAGTGTACATTGATTTGCACTGCACGCTAAAATTATTACAGCATACAATATAGGGTCAGTGTACATTTATTTTACTGCAACCTAGAATTTTTCCAGCATACAAGACAAGGCCAGTGTACATTTATTTTACTGCACCCCTGAATTTTTATAGCATTCAGGGCCAGTGTAATGTTATTTTAACAGCAGCACCCCTATATTTTTACAGAATACAGGACTAGTGTGCTTTTATTTTAACAACTGCACCCCTGAATTTTTACATCATACAGGGCCAGTGTAATATTATTTTAACAACAGCACCCCTATATGCTTACATCATACAGGACCAGTGTGCTTTTATTTTAACAACTGCACCCCTGGATTTTTACAGCATACAGGGCCACTGTAATATTATTTTAACAGCAGCACCCCTATATTTTTACAGCATACAGGACCAGTGTGCTTTTATTTTAATAACTGCACCCCTGAATTTTTACATCATACAGGGCCAGTGTAATGTTTTCTTAACAGCAGCATACCTATATTTTTACAGCATACAGGAGGACAGTGCTCCTGCCCCCTGTACACCACAGTGACAGCCAGGACAGCAACAACACCCATGTACAGCTGCAGCACCCCTAACAGCACATAAAACATCAGTGGCACCCAGGACAGCACCGCTAACAGAACAGGTGCACCACAGTGTCAGGAGCAGCACCCCTACAGAGCACATACTGACCCCACCCAACACCAGCACCACCCACAGAGAGACAGAGGTCTGTCTCCCTCACTCTCCAAGTCCAGAGTGAAAATGGCGTTGATGCGCGGCTTGTTTTATGGAATCCAAAAGCTGCGAGAATCTGACAGTGGATTGATGATGTTTTGCCTCATTCTGGTTTCCAATTCTCTCGGGAAGTCCTAAGCCAGATTTGGATCTGGGCTCGGAACAGGATGTTCCGGGGGGGGAGGGGGTTTGGTACCCTGAGAACCGAACCTGCTCATGTCTAGTATCATTCCTTTTCTTCTTCCTCTCTAACCTGAAGGCAGAGCTGATTAAAAAAATTGTGTCATCCACCTAGTTTAATATACAGATGGGTCCTCTTTCAGATTTGCTGTGTTGCATACGTAACACAGCAGGCGATTCCCAGTATATAATTGTGCACCCTGCTCTATGCCAGGTTTTGAATAGGAGCTGGCGGTCATGTGCATATGCAAGCTACCACTGCTCATTCATGCTAATGTAAGCTGGCTAGTGTTGTGTTCACAGTGGCATGCCATGCTGTGTATATATCGCGTTCCCACTAGAGAACGCTGCTCTACATTGCAAATATGTAGTGTGACACATCTGTATATAATGCTCTATGTTGTGGTGTTGGAAATATGATATATGAGTTTAAACAGTAATATATGCCAGGGGTATGAACCTCTGCTGGTTATTTAGATCTGGACTACAGAACCCTGCTGGCTGAGGCAGGAACTGCACACAGATAAGCAGGTTGCAGATTCAGCAATTCATAGGGATAGCCAGACTTTAATAAATATTACATGCAGAGATACACAGGTTGAGACTGCACACAGTAAAGTTCAAGCTGTATCTGTAAGCAGGAATATGCAGAGATGACACTGTATGCAGGAATTTGCAGACTGAGGTACTGCAGGACGATGTGCTGGCTGAATCAGAGAAGCACGCTAGTGTAATGAGAGACTGATAACCAGAATGAATGCAGGAGGCTATAAGTGTGCAGCAGATTGTAGCTTGTAGTGCTGGTTGTATTGCAGGGAGTAAGGAGCAAACTGGTGTAAGAGATGACAGCTGATTACATCAGGGAGAACATGAGAAGGATCCTGCTGCTTAGTAGTAACTGCTGAGCACTGGACTTCAAAGCAGTTAGTGAACTAGGCTCACTCTGAAGAGAACTGGGACAAAGTAGGGGAAAGCTCAGGGATCAGGGAATCGCTACTGACACAGGGACCTGGAGTAGCTGAGCTGGTGCCAGGGAATGTTTTATATAGGGCTCACAGCACTGGCATCGGATATGGGATTCATGTGAAAAGTAAGTCTCTGTGATGTGTGCAATAGTGTCAGTTGACCACAGGTAAGCTGGTTGTACTCATGCAGCCTGGACTGCAGAAACACTGGCCCTCATTCCGAGTTGATCGATCGCTAGCTACTTTTAGCAGCCGTGCAAAAGCATTGTCGCCGCCCACCGGGGAGTGTATTTTGCTTTGCGGAAGTGCTAGCGCTTGTGCAGCAGAGCACCTGCAAAATCATTTTGTGCAAAACAAGACCAGCCCTGTAGTTACTTATCCTGTGCGATGATTCTTACGATGGAGGGACAGCTTTTGACGTCACACACCCGCCCAGCATTCGCCCAGCCACACCTGCGTTTTTCCTGACATGTCTGCATTTTTCTAAGCACTCCCTGAAAACGGTCGGTTGACACCAAGAAATGCCCACTTCATTTTAATTATCCTGCGTTCAGCCGTACGACTGAAAGCTTCGCTAATACCTGTGCAAACCCAGGATGCTCTTTGTACCCGTACATCGCAAGTGCGCATTGCGGTCCATACAAATGCGCAGATTAGCCGTTTTTTTCACTGATCGCTGCGAACAATGGCAGCTAGCGATCAACTCGTAATGACCCCACTGTTCTGAAGTTGTAACAAAGAAGAACATGCTGAGATGAATGGCAGCAGAGACATGCCAGCCAGTGAATCGGCAGCTGTAATAAGAACCACCAGTATGACAGTACTCATGGGTGGAAAGTAGGGACTCTGTGTCCAGTCTCCCTGTGTCTACCCCACTCTCCTTTCTGGCGCAGTTGGAAAGTAGACTTTAGCAATGTGTCAAAATATACTGCAAATACATATGTGCCATTTTTCTATTGATTTCTACAGCACCAGCGCCATGCTCTGGTGAAAGAAGTGGAATGTATGAGTATAGGGTGTGCGGTGAGAGCTCCATGGACCCAGGGACCAGTGTGCACTGCATTATGCAGTATATTATACAGTCTGAAATAGGTGCTAAAATAAATGTTTTGCTTTGGGATTGATGAAGACAACAGTTATTTAACACTAATACCCCAACTTTTTCCATCTTCCTCCTCAGTCCTTTTCTCTACTGCCCATCATTGTTACTCAGTCTCTTTCTCTCCTGCCCTCAGCCTCTTTCTCTTCTGTTCCTCTGTGTCTTTCTGCCCCACCTCTCATTGCCTCTAAGTGTCTTTTTGTCCTGCCTCTCAGTCTCTTTTTGTCCTGCCATTCAGTCTCTTTCTCGGGATCCGGTCTGAAGATCGAGTGTCTAGGTCGACAATGTTGAGGTCGACCACTATAGGTCGACAGTCACTAGGTCGACATGGATGGAAGGTCGACAGGGTTTCTAGGTCAACATGTGCTAGGTCGACAGGTCTAAAGGTCGACATGAGTTTTTCACTTTTTTTTGGGGGGGGGGGGATTTTTTCATACTTAACGATCCACGTGGACTACGATTGGAACGGTAAAGTGTGCCGAGCGAAGCGAAGGCACCATGCCTGAAGCATGGCGAGCGAAGCGAGCCATGCGAGGGGACGCGGTGCACTAATTTGGGATCCCGGTCATTTTCCGAAGAAAACGACACACAAAAAAAATCCTCATGTCGACCTTTAGACCTGTCGACCTAGCACATGTCGACCTAGAAACCCTGTCGACCTTCCATCTATGTCAACCTAGTGACTGTCGACCTATAGTGGTCGACCTAAACATTGTCGACCTTGATACTGTCGATAAAACGAACCACACCCCTCTTTCTCTCCTGCCCTTGTTTGTTTCTAAGTGTCAATCTCTCCTGTCCCACAGTGTCTTTCTCTTCTAGCTCTCAATCTCTGCCCTCTCCTGCCTCCTGCCTCTTTCTCTCCTGCCTGTCTGTCTTTTTCTCTTCTGCCCCTTGTTTTTCTTTACCTGCTGTCATACATTAAGGTTATTTCTTGGGGAAGTAAAAAATAAATGACCTTTTTCGCTTACAGTATGTGAGTACAGTACTGATAAATAGGCCGGTTAGTTTTCTTAAAATGATAATTGTCATGTGTGCATTGGATCATACCAAAACTGACTAAATCCAAATTCCTAGTTTTAGTAGTTTTAGGACTCTAAGGAGGATTTAAAAATTTGGAACAGTTTAAAGTTTTATGTTAGATTAGTTTTCCACAGGAAAAAAGAAAACACTCACAGGTATTTCTATGCATATATTTATCAGGAGCTCCTCAAACTGATGGATTACAGTGTTTAAGCCTGCACAAACTATAATGGTATTCCTAATTTGAAGGACACTGAGAATGAGTCCCAAGGTCACAGTTTTGATGATATGCATTCTCATTGCTCACCAAAACCTCAGACTTAAGTGATCGTGTAAGTGACAGAACTTCATGATTCCTGGGCTGAGATTGTCGTCTTGCTTTCTCTTCAGTAGCTATGTAAGACAGAAGCTGAGTTGATAATGCTTGCTAAATTCCACCCGCTCGGGACCTTTTACAATTTGAAGATCTAATCACTTTAAAATATGACTGTCTACGATGGATTTGAAGAAATTGATCCTGTTATATTTACAGTGAGTGACACAAGCTCATCTTCAGATATTAATGGATTTTTGTGTTTGCTAGGCTCACAGCAGCTACACCTCGCAACATTCCTAATGACCAATTGCTTTTATCATTTTATTTCTTCTCCATATTTTTATTCTGAAAGAATGGCATTGGGGCAATTAAATTGTGAAAATTGCAATGAAACCTTTTGAAGTCTTAAGGCACAGTCATCTACTGCCATAAGCCTTGATATCAATATAGCATTATATGAAGAATATAATCTAGAACAAGTGGATAACTACAGTATAAATATGGTGTTTGAATTAAACAATAGATACCACACAACATACTGTAGTGTTGCAAAAGGAATTTGAGGTTCATACATGCCAGGAGATCTGGGTATCCTAGTTTTAGCATGTTTTTACTTTATATAAATACATATTATGAATTTAAAAGACTAAGTGAAAACTGTGAGTGAAACCAATTTGAAGGCAAATTTGGAATTTGAGCTAGACAATAGTATTGAATACTATAACTGAAGTGTGATGTTTGCTGTCTTGGTGGAGAGTATCGGAGGCGGAGCTGTGTTGATTAGAGCTTGTGGGGGCCCATTTAGGTGCAAGTACCTATAAGCTTAGATAGGTTAGGTGGATAGGTTGGCTTTTATGTTTTTGATAAAGTTGGTAATGTGAGTTTCTTGTGGACACTGAGAAGGGCAGGGAAGCTGCTTCTGTATGCTCTAAAGGGGTTCTTACAGGGAGTACAGCTTTCTAATGTTGTTGCCAGAAAATAATTGCTCAGAATGCTTTATTAATCCTACATTTCTATGTTTTAGAAATGTTGAGATATTTGAAGACTACAGGATGAGCGGTAGGGGTTTATATATTAAGTGGCGGCTTGCAACAGCCGCTGCTAACTGATGTATGTGTTTAAGCCCAAAATGTAATAGGTCAATGCTTTTAAGAGCAAAATAGCATTTTACTATTAAATGCTTTCCCATTTTAAATGTTGGGCTTAAACACACCAGGAAGCAGGGACGTTTACGAGTTGCTGCTAAGTAGATAAACTAGAGTACACCTACTGTACAGTATGTAAACTACCAGGGAAAATACAGAAGAATATGAGTGTCTTCTCTACTCTGAACTTGTGTTTGATCTTAAATTCAGTTATAAACAGGGGTTAAAGTGGAGGGGGGGGGGGGAGTAGAACTGAGGGCCTAATTCAGACCAAATTGCTAGCAAGCGATTTTTGCACTGCTGCGATCAGATAGTCGCAACCTACAGGCCAGTGATGTGCGGTAAGGTCAGGTGCTGGGGAGGCACTGACAGCTAACCAAAACCCCCCTCCCCCCCATAAAGAAAAAAAAAGTGTAGTCCCCCATATATCACTAAAACCAGCACTAGGCTGAACCAGCCAGGAGGTTTAATGCCATAGCAGGGAAGACACTCAGTTTGAGGTCCCCCTGCCATAACATTAAAGAGCCCCCCAAGCCAGTCAGCCCAGGGCTGGAATTCCTCGGAAAGTGGGGCCCCAGAAAATAGAAATGGGGTCCCCCCTCCTGAGCAACAACCAACACTGGGATGATAGCCCAGTGCTATGCCCCGCACCGTTGGTGGAGGTGGGTGCGGGGTTCATTGTATGCGATTATTGTTCTTTAAAGGTGGCCTTCATGTCCCAGCAGGCCCCAGCATGCCGGCACTTGGAGAACTACAAGTGCCAGCATGCCCAGACATAAAGGGCCCACTGGCACCTGCAGTCCGCCTGTAAAAAAAAGATATTAAAATAAATGACACCACACTTTTTTTAATGTATTTTATTATTCAGGATCTTCACATGGGGGCGGCTGCCTTTAAGCTCTTTTGCATGGCCACCACCTTCCCAGGGCTTCCGGCATCTTCACCTGGCAGGTGGCGGCCTTTAAGCTCTTTTGCGTGGCCACTGCCTCCTCAGGGCTTCCAGCATCTTCACCTGGTGGGTGGTGGCTGTTAAGCTCTCCTGCATAGCCACTGCCCATCCAGGACTTCCGACGTCTTCTATCTTAAGGAGCTCTTCACTGCTCCTCCTCCGCCGTCGGACTGACGCCGCTGGCTCGCGCTGACTTATATTCAGCCACTGGGGGCGGGGCGATGATGTGGTGAGCTGTGATTGGCTCATGGCGGCCATCTTGAATTTAATTTTTGTTTTTTTAACTGGTACCGCTACGCCGCCAAACTCTGCAGAATGGTAGGCAGTGATCTTGGATCCCTGCCTGCCACTATGGCTACCTCCGCCACATCCCGCTCCACCACGTCCTGCTGCCAATGTCACCCGCACCTCCGCCGCATCCCGCCGACTCTGAAGCCTGCACCTCTGCTGCATCCTGCCGCGCCCACAGTGATGACAGCGGATCCAGTGATGGATCCGCTGGCCAATCACTGTGGCCTCACTGACAGGGGCTTGCTTTCATGGGTTGAAAGCACGTCCCTGTAGCATAGCGTCACTTTAGTAGGTGTCGCTTTGTAATAGATTTTGAATGGGCTTTTACAGCCCGTGGCTTGATCTCATCCGCGCCCGCCCCCCAATCCTGTCCCTATCCCATTCACAATGGGAGGCACCATGATCGGTGCCTCCCAACCCGATTTAGACAGTACTAATGATTAAATAAATATCAAGGAGATACTTATGACACAGAATACATGTCATAAATATCTTCTTTGTATCATGTTTATTATTAATGACAGGTGACTGCACGTACCTGCTACAGAGTGAGGGTATTTTCGCTGTGCAAGTGTGCAAACTCTTGTGTAGCAAAGCTGTACAAACAGGTTTTGTGCAGTCTCTGCGCAGCCCAGGACTTACTCAGCCGCTGCAATAACATAAGCCTGTCCTGGACTGGAATTGACATCAGGAACCCACCCTGCAAATGCATGGACATGCCTGCGTTTTTCCAGACACTCCCTGAAAACAGTCAGTTGACAGTACACCCACAAACGTCCTGTTCCTGTCAATCTCCTTGTAATCGCCTGTGCAAGCAGATCCGTCGCACAAACCCATCGCTGAGCGGCGATCCGCTTTGTACCTGTGCGATGCGCCTGCGCATTGTGGTGCATACACATGTGTGGTGACCTGGTCAATTTTTCCTTACCTCCATTCATGGGATGCAACTCTGGAAAATCTTGGTACTTTGTTTCCGGTGAATGAGGAGGCAACTACACTTCAATGAAAGGAATAACAAGTTTCCAACTGCGTCTGTTTTATTAACTATTCAATTGTGGATGAATCTCAAATATCAAATGCAGTTAATATAGTTTTGTGTGCCTGAAAGTCAATTACAGATAATGAACTTTTGTGTAAACAACTATTAATCTAGCAATAGAACACATACAACATAGTAATCGCCTGATGCTGGTTCAGGTAAATATATGCACACAACCTGGGTTCATCCCAATGACAGTCACTAGGTGGCGCTGTCCAAAAAATCAGTGTAAGTAATGATATGTGAACTCCCAACTAGGCTACAGTCCCGTTCTAGGGAGGTGTGTGTAATCTGGTTTGGTCAGTCTATCCCGTTAGGTAGGACAGTGGAGTAAGGGCTCTGTGGACCCCTTTTTAACCCTACAGAGTACTTTAGGAACAGAGTAGATGAGCAGGGGTGGTCCTAATTCATAGATGCTGACAATAGGGGTTGCGATGGTGTCCCAGATGCACGTGGCCTGGTGACTATCAGTGTCTTTCCCCAACTCTTTCCAAAATGTGGTGTCTCACCAGTATGTGCAGTCTTCACCGCTGCGCACATGGCTGCTCCTTGTCTGCGAGATGCTCCACGAGTTGTGCAGTCACCGAACTCCCGAACTCTGCTCCGTTTCTCCCGCTGGGGTGTCGCCCACACCCGGCATTGTATGGCTGGCTGTGTTACTGGAACCTCTGCCCGCAACACTCTTTCAGCTATCCACCGATCACTTTTGCAGTCAGTGGTGGCCACTTATCCTGTCAGCCTGGTCACCATACCAGCTCACTCTCCTGCCTCCTTCCATGCTGTTGCACTCCTCACACTGAGTCCTCAAAATCCGCCTCTTCCTGCCCTTCAACCAGCCAATCCAGTCTCCTCTCACCAATCTGTCAATCAAACCTCCGGGTAGGTCCCGCTCCTCCTCTAATCCTTAAAGGCACCAGGATACATTATATCCAGGAAGTCCTGTACTTTTATCTACAGCATGCAGGCCTTACTACTGGGCTATTCATGGACCCTGCAGGGTACCACACATGCGCAGTTTGGACCTGATCGCCCGCTGTGCAAAAACGCACAGCAGCGATCAGGTCTGAATTACCTCCTGTAATAGTATGTGGAACTAGTTCCACCTCCTCCATTGCTCTGCACAGTAACTCCAACAGGAAAGCCATCCTTGTTAGTAGATGATGCGGGCGACACTAGTGTCACTGACAAACTGCAGCTACCTCCTGGTCCTGGCAGCTCCATGGTGTTCTGCCTGTGGCCCGCCCCTCCTGGTACGGTATTCATCCCGTCCTCAGGTTCCAGGGGGTTCCTTTTCTGGCACATTATATGTGATGTCAAGCCATCACCACTGCTGAAGTAAAGAAGAGCCATGAAGAGGAGCAGGCTCTGCACGCTGCGACAAAGTTTGAGGGAGCTGGAGGGACACAAAGAGGCATGGAATCTGCTGGAGGGATACAGGGCATGGAGATGCAGGAGTTACATAGGAAGTGAGCTGCTGGAGTGACAGAGGCAGAGATGTGTATAAGGGAAACTGCTGTGGGCATTATGTGTATAAGCACCACTACTGTGGGCATTAGGTATATAGGGCACTCCTACTGTGGGTATTATGTGTAAGGGGCACAACTACTGTAGGCATTGTGTATAAAAGACACTACTGAGTGACGTAATGTGAATAAGGGGCACTACTGTGTGTTCTAATGTGAATAAGGTGCACTACTATGTGGTGTAATATGGATCAGGGGCACTGCATGCAGTGTAATAAGATTGTTCTACTGTGTGGCATAATTTGAATTGGGGGTACTATTTATGTGACCACACCCATCCTTATGAGACTACAACACTTTTTTGCAACCAGGTTGTTGCCTAAATCATGGCACTGGTCCTGGCTCCACCTAATGGGAGGGAGGATAGGTGGTGGGGAAAATTAGTTCCACCGCCTCTCCAGGACCACTTTAAGCAATAGTTATAAACAAGGAAAATGCTGCCCTTGTATTCTGGGGTAGCAGCTCAACAATACCAAGCCAAGTATAGTGCTGGAGGTTCAATTGTGGGACAGGGGTCAATAAAATGAACATCATTAACTTGTTTGGGGGTTCTTCCTGGCCTTACATGCAGTAGGTGCTAGATTGACATCAGGGTACTGGTCCTTAGTCTAGTGTTGAAGTACCTACTTATCCCTTTCTGGAGTTAGGTCAGGGACAGATCCAAATAACTAGAGTTATTTTCCCTGCAGGTTTCCAGCTTTAGTTTACCTACTAGTTAAAGCATATGTATGCATCAAATAAATGTATCTTGTATTTCAAGTTTTTACACAAAGGGTGGAGAAAAAAAACAGGTTGTCTCAGTCTGGTAAAATAAAAACAAAACAATAATAGATAAATAATGAAAATAAATAAGTAAAAAAACTACAAAACACAAACAACCTATTTCAGCTATTCAGAGTATTATAAAGCACTTAGGAGTACATTTACTAAGCAGTGATAAGAGTGGAGAAGTGAGCCAGTGGAGAAGTTGCCCATGGCAACCAACCAGCACTGAAGTAACATCTATAATTTGCATACTATAAAATTATACAGAGCTGCTGATTGGTTGATGGGGAAATTTCTCCACTGGCTCACTTCTCCGCTCTTGTCACTGCTTAGTAAATGTCCCCCTTAGTACTTAATCCACAATATACTTCACATCTCGATTGAAGTCATATTTCCTCTCTTTATTTTATATTTCAATCAAACTTTCCACTCTATCCTAATTTTTTTATGTTAGGCTTAGTCAATGATTAGTTGAAATTTTCAGCCAATCAGGTCTCTGAAAAACCTATTAGAGTAATTCATTTCTGAGAGTCCCACAGTGTCCACTACAGCAAAATGCAAAACAATAGGATTTGGAAGAAAAACAAAAGACTTGTACAGGTCTTATGCACATCTGCAACTTTCAAATTAATATGCTAACTAAAATAAACTCCAAGATGCCAATGTTACTATCGTGTGTGCTGTATTCTTCTGTTTTTATAAGGGAACTGGGGAGTGATAACAAATTTTTTGGTCCCTATTTACTAAAAGTAACTAAACCAACAACCACTGGTTTTGTTCATCATGATTAAAGTTGGTCCAGTATTACACAGGGGCAATGAATGTTACCTGTTTGAAACCTCTGTGGGACTTACAGTATGCCGCTTTCAGATATGCAAACTGGGAATTTTCCAGGTCTTGCAAGCCAGCAAATTCCCGGGTCTCTTCTCTATGACCCTGGTCGGGAGCAGGGTCAAGGACACGCAACTTAGAGGGTAATTCAGACCTGATCGTAGCAGCAAATTTGTTAGCAGTTGGGCAAAACCATGGTGGTCATTCCGAGTTGTTCGCTCGCTGCCGATTTTCGCAGTGTAGCGATCAAGTGAAAAAATGGCAAAAATGCGCATACGCATGGTACGCAGCGCGCATGTGCTAAGTACTTTCACACAAAACTTTGTAGATTTACACAAGCTCTAGCGACGTTTTTTCCTCGCTCAAGTAATCGTAGTGTGATTGACAGGAAGTGGGTGTTTCTGGGCGGAAACTGACCGTTTTCAGGGAGTGTGCTAAAAAACGCATGTGTGCCAGGTAAAAACGCAGGAGTGGCTGGAGAAACGGGCGAGTGGCTGGCCGAACGCAGGGCGTGTTTGTGACGTCAAACCAGGAACTAAACGGACTGAGGTGATCGCAGTCTAGGAGTAGGTCTGGAGATATTCAGAAACTGCAAGGAATTATTTAGTAGCAGTTCTGCTAATCTTTCGTTCGCTATTCTGCTAAGCTAAGATACACTCCCAGAGGGCGGCGGCCTAGCGTTTGCAATGCTGCTAAAAGCAGCTAGCGAGCGAACAACTCGGAATGAGGGCCCATGTGTACTGCAGGTGTGGCAGGTATAACATGTGCAGAGAGAGTTAGAATTTAGGTGGAGTGTGTTCAAACTGAAATCTAAATTGAAGTGTAAAAATAAAGCAGCCAGTATTTACCCTGCACAGAAACCAAATAACCCACCCAAATCTAACTCTCTCTGCACATGTTATATTTGCCCACCCTGCAGTGCACATGGGGGGTCATTCCAAGATGATCGCTCGCTAGCTAGTTTTTGCAGCCGTGCAAACGCTATGCCGCCACCCACTGAGGAGCGTATTTTAGCGTAGCGGAAGTGCGAACGCATGTGCAGCCGAGCTCAGCAAAAACAGTTTGTGCAGTTTCTGAGTAGCTCTGAACCTACTCAGCACTTGCGATCACTTCAGCCTATTTGTGTCTGGATTTGACGTCATACACCCGCTAAGCGAATGCCCAGCCACACCTGCGTTTTTTCAGACACACCTGTGTTTTTGCAAACACTCCCTGAAAACGGTCAGTTGATACCCAGAAACGCCCCCTTCCTGTCAATCTTCTTGCGGCCGTCAGTGCGACTGAAAACTTCGCTAGAACCTGTGCAAAACAACAAATGCCTTTGTACCCATTAGAGATGAGCGGGTTCGGTTTCTCTGAAACCGAACCCGCACGAACTTCATGTTTTTTTCACGGGTCCGAGCAGACTCGGATCCTCCCGCCTTGCTCGGTTAACCCGAGCGCGCCCGAACGTCATCATGACGCTGTCGGATTCTCGCGAGACTCGGATTCTATATAAGGAGCCGCGCGTCGCCGCCATTTTCACACGTGCATTGAGATTGATAGGGAGAGGACGTGGCTGGCGTCCTCTCCATTAGAAATTAGATTAGAAGAGAGAGAGAGATTGTGCAGAGTCAGACAGAGTTTACCACAGTGACCAGTGCAGTTGTTGTTAGTTAACTTTTATTTATTTTAATATAATATATCCGTTCTCTGCTATATCCGTTCTCTGCCTGAAAAAAAACGATACACAGCAGCAGCCAGTCACACAGTGTGACTCAGTCTGTGTGCACTCAGCTCAGCCCAGTGTGCTGCACATCAATGTATAAAAGGCAAAGCTTATAATAATTGTGGGGGAGACTGGGGAGCACTGCAGGTTGTTATAGCAGGAGCCCCCAGGAGTACATAATATTATATTAATTTAAAATTAAACAGTGCACACTTTTGCTGCAGGAGTGCCACTGCCAGTGTGACTAGTGGTGACCAGTGCCTGACCACCAGTATAGTAGTATATTGTTGTATGTATTGTATACTATCTCTTTATCAACCAGTCTATATTAGCAGCAGACACAGTACAGTGCGGTAGTTCACGGCTGTGGCTACCTCTGTGTCGGCAGTCGGAACTCGGCAGGCAGTCCGTCCATCCATAATTGTATTACAATATATACCACCTAACCGTGGTATTTTTTTTTCTTTCTTTATACCGTCGTCATAGTGTCATACTAGTTGTTACGAGTATACTACTATCTCTTTATCAACCAGTGTACAGTGCGGTAGTTCACGGCTGTGGCTACCTCTGTGTCGGCAGTCGGCAGGCAGTCCGTCCATCCATAATTGTATTATTATTATAATATATACCACCTAACCGTGGTTTTTTTTTCATTCTTTATACCGTCATAGTGTCATACTAGTTGTTACGAGTATACTACTATCTCTTTATCAACCAGTGTACAGTGCGGTAGTTCACGGCTGTGGCTACCTCTGTGTCGGCAGTCGGCAGGCAGTCCGTCCATCCATAATTGTATTATTATTATAATATATACCACCTAACCGTGGTTTTTTTTTCATTCTTTATACCGTCGTCATAGTGTCATACTAGTTGTTACGAGTATACTACTATCTCTTTATCAACCAGTGTACAGTGCGGTAGTTCACGGCTGTGGCTACCACTGTGTCGGCAGTCGGCAGGCAGTCCGTCCATCCATAATTGTATTATTATTATAATATATACCACCTAACCGTGGTTTTTTTTTCATTCTTTATACCGTCGTCATAGTGTCATACTAGTTGTTACGAGTATACTACTATCTCTTTATCAACCAGTGTACAGTGCGGTAGTTCACGGCTGTGGCTACCTCTGTGTCGGCAGTCGGCAGGCAGTCCGTCCATCCATAATTGTATTATTATTATAATATATACCACCTAACCGTGGTTTTTTTTTCATTCTTTATACCGTCGTCATAGTGTCATACTAGTTGTTACGAACTTACGAGTATACTACTATCTCTTTATCAACCAGTGTACAGTGCGGTAGTTCACGGCTGTGGCTACCTCTGTGTCGGCAGTCGGCAGGCAGTCCGTCCATCCATAATTGTATTATTATTATAATATATACCACCTAACTGTGGTATTTTTTTTTCTTTCTTTATACCGTCGTCATAGTGTCATACTAGTTGTTACGAGTATACTACTATCTCTTTATCAACCAGTGTACAGTGCGGTAGTTCACGGCTGTGGCTACCTCTGTGTCGGCAGTCGGCAGGCAGTCCGTCCATCCATAATTGTATTATTATTATAATATATACCACCTAACCGTGGTTTTTTTTTCATTCTTTATACCGTCGTCATAGTGTCATACTAGTTGTTACGAGTATACTACTATCTCTTTATCAACCAGTGTACAGTGCGGTAGTTCACGGCTGTGGCTACCTCTGTGTCGGCAGTCGGCAGGCAGTCCGTCCATCCATAATTGTATTATTATTATAATATATACCACCTAACCGTGGTTTTTTTTTCATTCTTTATACCGTCGTCATAGTGTCATACTAGTTGTTACGAGTATACTACTATCTCTTTATCAACCAGTGTACAGTGCGGTAGTTCACGGCTGTGGCTACCTCTGTGTCGGCAGTCGGCAGGCAGTCCGTCCATCCATAATTGTATTATTATTATAATATATACCACCTAACCGTGGTTTTTTTATACCACCTAACCGTGGCAGTCCGTCCATAATTGTATACTGGTATCCAATCCATCCATCTCCATTGTTTACCTGAGGTGCCTTTTAGTTCTGCCTATAAAATATGGAGAACAAAAAAGTTGAGGTTCCAAAATTAGGGAAAGATCAAGATCCACTTCCACCTCGTGCTGAAGCTGCTGCCACTAGTCATGGCCGAGACGATGAAATGCCAGCAACGTCGTCTGCCAAGGCCGATGCCCAATGTCATAGTACAGAGCATGTCAAATCCAAAACACCAAATATCAGAAAAAAAAGGACTCCAAAACCTAAAATAAAATTGTCGGAGGAGAAGCGTAAACTTGCCAATATGCCATTTACCACACGGAGTGGCAAGGAACGGCTGAGGCCCTGGCCTATGTTCATGGCTAGTGGTTCAGCTTCACATGAGGATGGAAGCACTCAGCCTCTCGCTAGAAAACTGAAAAGACTCAAGCTGGCAAAAGCACCGCAAAGAACTGTGCGTTCTTTGAAATCCCAAATCCACAAGGAGAGTCCAATTGTGTCGTTTGCGATGCCTGACCTTCCCAACACTGGACGTGAAGAGCATGCGCCTTCCACTATTTGCATGCCCCCTGCAAGTGCTGGAAGGAGCACCCGCAGTCCAGTTCCTGATAGTCAGATTGAAGATGTCAGTGTTGAAGTACACCAGGATGAGGAGGATATGGGTGTTGCTGGCGCTGGGGAGGAAATTGACCAGGAGGATTCTGATGGTGAGGTGGTTTGTTTAAGTCAGGCACCCGGGGAGACACCTGTTGTCCGTGGGAGGAATATGGCCGTTGACATGCCAGGTGAAAATACCAAAAAAATCAGCTCTTCGGTGTGGAGGTATTTCACCAGAAATGCGGACAACAGGTGTCAAGCCGTGTGTTCCCTTTGTCAAGCTGTAATAAGTAGGGGTAAGGACGTTAACCACCTCGGAACATCCTCCCTTATACGTCACCTGCAGCGCATTCATAATAAGTCAGTGACAAGTTCAAAAACTTTGGGTGACAGCGGAAGCAGTCCACTGACCAGTAAATCCCTTCCTCTTGTAACCAAGCTCACGCAAACCACCCCACCAACTCCCTCAGTGTCAATTTCCTCCTTCCCCAGGAATGCCAATAGTCCTGCAGGCCATGTCACTGGCAAGTCTGACGAGTCCTCTCCTGCCTGGGATTCCTCCGATGCATCCTTGCGTGTAACGCCTACTGCTGCTGGCGCTGCTGTTGTTGCCGCTGGGAGTCGATGGTCATCCCAGAGGGGAAGTCGTAAGCCCACTTGTACTACTTCCAGTAAGCAATTGACTGTTCAACAGTCCTTTGCGAGGAAGATGAAATATCACAGCAGTCATCCTACTGCAAAGCGGATAACTGAGTCCTTGACAACTATGTTGGTGTTAGACGTGCGTCCGGTATCCGCCGTTAGTTCACAGGGAACTAGACAATTTATTGAGGCAGTGTGCCCCCGTTACCAAATACCATCTAGGTTCCACTTCTCTAGGCAGGCGATACCGAGAATGTACACGGACGTCAGAAAAAGACTCACCAGTGTCCTAAAAAATGCAGTTGTACCCAATGTCCACTTAACCACGGACATGTGGACAAGTGGAGCAGGGCAGGGTCAGGACTATATGACTGTGACAGCCCACTGGGTAGATGTATGGACTCCCGCCGCAAGAACAGCAGCGGCGGCACCAGTAGCAGCATCTCGCAAACGCCAACTCTTTCCTAGGCAGGCTACGCTTTGTATCACCGCTTTCCAGAATACGCACACAGCTGAAAACCTCTTACGGCAACTGAGGAAGATCATCGCGGAATGGCTTACCCCAATTGGACTCTCCTGTGGATTTGTGGCATCGGACAATGCCAGCAATATTGTGTGTGCATTAAATATGGGCAAATTCCAGCACGTCCCATGTTTTGCACATACCTTGAATTTGGTGGTGCAGAATTTTTTAAAAAACGACAGGGGCGTGCAAGAGATGCTGTCGGTGGCCAGAAAAATTGCGGGACACTTTCGGCGTACAGGCACCACGTACAGAAGACTGGAGCACCACCAAAAACTACTGAACCTGCCCTGCCATCATCTGAAGCAAGAAGTGGTAACGAGGTGGAATTCAACCCTCTATATGCTTCAGAGGTTGGAGGAGCAGCAAAAGGCCATTCAAGCCTATACAATTGAGCACGATATAGGAGATGGAATGCACCTGTCTCAAGTGCAGTGGAGAATGATTTCAACGTTGTGCAAGGTTCTGATGCCCTTTGAACTTGCCACACGTGAAGTCAGTTCAGACACTGCCAGCCTGAGTCAGGTCATTCCCCTCATCAGGCTTTTGCAGAAGAAGCTGGAGGCATTGAAGAAGGAGCTAACACGGAGCGATTCCGCTAGGCATGTGGGACTTGTGGATGCAGCCCTTAATTCGCTTAACAAGGATTCACGGGTGGTCAATCTGTTGAAATCAGAGCACTACATTTTGGCCACCGTGCTCGATCCTAGATTTAAAGCCTACCTTGGATCTCTCTTTCCGGCAGACACAGGTCTGCTGGGGTTGAAAGACCTGCTGGTGACAAAATTGTCAAGTCAAGCGGAACGCGACCTGTCAACATCTCCTCCTTCACATTCTCCCGCAACTGGGGGTGCGAGGAAAAGGCTCAGAATTCCGAGCCCACCCGCTGGCGGTGATGCAGGGCAGTCTGGAGCGACTGCTGATGCTGACATCTGGTCCGGACTGAAGGACCTGACAACGATTACGGACATGTCGTCTACTGTCACTGCATATGATTCTCTCAACATTGATAGAATGGTGGAGGATTATATGAGTGACCGCATCCAAGTAGGCACGTCACACAGTCCGTACTTATACTGGCAGGAAAAAGAGGCAATTTGGAGGCCCTTGCACAAACTGGCTTTATTCTACCTAAGTTGCCCTCCCACAAGTGTGTACTCCGAAAGAGTGTTTAGTGCCGCCGCTCACCTTGTCAGCAATCGGCGTACGAGGTTACATCCTGAAAATGTGGAGAAGATGATGTTCATTAAAATGAATTATAATCAATTCCTCCGCGGAGACATTGACCAGCAGCAATTGCCTCCACAAAGTACACAGGGAGCTGAGATGGTGGATTCCAGTGGGGACGAATTGATAATCTGTGAGGAGGGGGATGTACACGGTGATATATCGGAGGGTGAAGATGAGGTGGACATCTTGCCTCTGTAGAGCCAGTTTGTGCAAGGAGAGATTAATTGCTTCTTTTTTGGGGGGGGTCCAAACCAACCCGTCATATCAGTCACAGTCGTGTGGCAGACCCTGTCACTGAAATGATGGGTTGGTTAAAGTGTGCATGTCCTGTTTTGTTTATACAACATAAGGGTGGGTGGGAGGGCCCAAGGATAATTCCATCTTGCACCTCTTTTTTCTTTTCTTTTTCTTTGCATCATGTGCTGATTGGGGAGGGTTTTTTGGAAGGGACATCCTGCGTGACACTGCAGTGCCACTCCTAGATGGGCCCGGTGTTTGTGTCGGCCACTAGGGTCGCTAATCTTACTCACACAGCTACCTCATTGCGCCTCTTTTTTTCTTTGCGTCATGTGCTGTTTGGGGAGGGTTTTTTGGAAGGGACATCCTGCGTGACACTGCAGTGCCACTCCTAGATGGGCCCGGTGTTTGTGTCGGCCACTAGGGTCGCTTATCTTACTCACACAGCGACCTCGGTGCAAATTTTAGGACTAAAAATAATATTGTGAGGTGTGATGTGTTCAGAATAGGCTGAAAATGAGTGTAAATTATGTTTTTTGAGGTTAATAATACTTTGGGATCAAAATTACCCCCAAATTCTATGATTTAAGCTGTTTTTTAGGGTTTTTTGAAAAAAACACCCGAATCCAAAACACACCCGAATCCGACAAAAAAAATTCGGTGAGGTTTTGCCAAAACGCGGTCGAACCCAAAACACGGCCGCGGAACCGAACCCAAAACCAAAACACAAAACCCGAAAAATTTCCGGCGCTCATCTCTAGTACCCATACGTCGCGCACGTGCATTGCGGTGCATACGCATGTGCAGAAATGCCGATTTTTTTTTCCTGATCGCTGCACTGCGAACAACGGCAGCTAGCGATCAACTCGGAATGACCCACAACTGCTAACAAATTTGCTGCTTTGATCAGGTCTGAATTACCCCACATGTGCACTGCAGGTGTGGCAGATATAACATTTGCAGAGAGAGTTAGATTTGGGTGGGTTATTTTGTTACCCTTGGGGGGCAATTCAGACCTGATCTTAGCAGCAAATTTTACCCTGCACAGAAACAAAATAACCCACCCAAATCTAACTCTCTCTGCAAATGTTATATATCTGCCCCACCTGCAGTGCACATGGGCCCTCATTCCGAGTTGATCGCTCGCTAGCTGTATTTAGCAGCAGTGCAAACGCTAAGCCGCCACCCTCTGGGAGTGTATCTTAGCTTAGCAGAAGTGCGAACGAAAGGATCGCAGCTCTGCTACAAAAAAAGATTGTGCAGTTTCTGAGCAGCTCGAAACTTACTCCTAGCTAGCGATCACTTCAGACTGTTTAGTTCCTGTTTTGATGTCACAAACACACCCTGCGTCCGGCCAGCCACTCCCCCGTTTCCCAAGCCACTCCTGCGTTTTAATCGGGCACGCCTGCGTTTTTACACACACTCCCCCCGAAAACGGGCAGTTACCCCCCAGAAACACCCACTTCCTGTCAATCACTCACCGATCAGCAGTGCGACTGAAAAGCATCGCTAGAACTTGTGTGAAACTGGATAGTTTTGTGTGAAAGTACATCACGTGTGCGCACTGTGCACCATACACATGCGTAGAAATGCCACTTTTTCACCTAATCGCAGTGCTGCGACCAAAAGCAGCTAGCAAACAACTCGGAATGACCCCCATGGGGCCTAATTCAGAGTTGATCGCAGCAGCAAATTTGAAAGCCATTGGGCAAAACCATGTGCACTGCAGGGGGGGGGGGGGGGCAGATATATCATGTGCAGAGAGAGTTAGATTTGGGTGGGGTGTGTTCAAACTGAAATCTAAATTGCAGTGTAAAAAAAAAGCAGCCAGTATTCACTCTGCACACAACTACTAAAAGCATCTATCACAATAAACCTATACTGTATTTGGCTACCATGATAATGGTGATTGTATGTTGTGAATCTCCTTGAAATGATGCTAGCAATCCTCGAAGGCTAATTTTACTTTAATACAAGTGTGATGTACTGTAGAACTGAATGCTCTCTAAGCCTGATGTAGCTTAAACCACAAGGTTGTTGGGTGTGCTATGTACTGGTCACATTTTTAAATTGATAACATGGATTTTTCTGCATTTGAAACAAGATGAATATTTAATTTCAACTGTTAAATGTTAAAAGTCTGACAAAGTTATTTTCCCTGAGTGTGGACCTCGTCAGCAATATCTTAACTATTTTAAGACCTATAGCAAAAATGTATTTGTTTACTGTCTCTCTCAATCAACTCCAGAGATTTAGAATAACAAAATCTATAACATACAGTAGGACAAACTATTTCCATGCTTTAAATGAAACCTGGTTACTGTATGTAGAATATATAGCTTGCTCCTATATATGACTTTCCATGCGATTCTCTGTCCAGTAGAATAGTAGTAGGTGTATACAGGGCCGGTGCAAGGTTTCTTGACACCCTAGGCAAAACTTTAGCCTGCTCCCCCCCCTGCATGCTTACATAGTGGTACGTGGTGGATGCCGTACATGCAGGAGTCTGCAATTGTGGGGGTGGGGACTAGCGGGCAACATGCGGGAGTCTGCAATCGCTGAAGGGGTGGTGGTCAAAAACACGCCTGAGACTGAAATCGCAAGGTGTGTGTGTGTGTGGGGGGGGGGGGGGGGGGGGGGGGGGGAGGAGGATGTGGGTCTATTCATGATGCAGTGTAAACAGTGGGGAAGTTGCCTATGGCAACCAATCAGTGTTGAGGTAACATTTATAAAGTGTATTCTATACAATTATATAAGCTGATTGGTTGCCATGGGCAACTTCTTCACTGACTTACTTCTCCACACTTTTCACTGCTTCATGAATAGACCCCACAGAAATGTGAAAAGAGAGAGGGTGATCGGGTGAGTGTTAGAGACGGTGGGTGACAGAAAAGTCAGTAGGTGACAGGGAGAGGGTGACAGGAGAGAGAGCGGACGGGAAAAGGGTAACAGCAGGGAGAGGCAGTGGGAGAAGGGTAGAGAGTGAAGCTAGGGACAGGCAGTGACCAGTGAGTGGAGGAAGGTGACAAGCAGAGGGTGAAAACAGAGGGTGACATTGAGAGGGTGAGAGTCACTGGGTAACAAGCGAGAGAGGTGATGGGGAAATGGTGAACAACAGTAAGAGTGTAATAGAAGAGAGGTGACGGAGTGAGGGCAATACCCCTTTTACACCGCCAGCATATAACACGGATTATTGCACTTGAAGGTGCATAACCCGTGTTGCTGGCTGGTGTAAAAGGATCGAGTTGGAATAATCCGGGTCGAGTGACCAGGTATTCCAACTCGGGTGGTTTGCAGGGTTGAACACGTGTTCAACTCGGCAAACTTTGCAGTGTACAGTGAATGTGCGGGCGGCGCTTGGAGATCATGTGATCTCCAAGTGCCACCCCCGCCGCGTCACTGGCAATATGCCGGGTTGGCGAGTGCAGTGGGAAAGGGAGCTGACGCAGGGCGCAGCCGGGTAGCACCCGTGTCAGGCTCCCGGCTGCGACCCGCGCTGTTGGTCTAAAAGCGGTATAAGAGTCAGTGAGTGATAGGGAGAGGGTCTCAGGAGAGAGGTGACGGGCGGGGAGAGGCAGTGGGTGATAGGCAGTGGGAAACTGCATTAATTAAAAAACAAAAACACATTAATATGCCACTCCCCCATACAAATTTTTAATATACCGTCCCCCCCTCCCCTGCACACATTAATATACCACCACCCCCTCCCCTGCATACATTAATATACCACCATACCACCCCCCTCCCCTGCACACATTAATATACCCCCCCCTCCCCTGCACACATTAATATACCCCCCTGCACACACTAATATACCACCCCACCTCCCCTGCACACATTAATATACCCCCCTGCACACACTAATATACCACCCCACCTCCCCTGCACACACTAATATACCCCCCCTCCCCTGCACACATTAATATACCCCCCCTCCGCTGCACACACTAATATACCACCCCCCCTCCGCTGCACACACTAATATACCACCACCCCCTCCGCTGCACACACTAATATACCACCCCCCCTCCGCTGCACACACTAATGTACCCCCCTCCGCTGCACACACTAATATACCCCCCTCCGCTGCACACACTAATATACCCCCCTCCGCTGCACACACTAATATACCCCCCTCCGCTGCACACACTAATATACCCCCCTCCGCTGCACACACTAATATACCACCCCCCTCCGCTGCACACATTAATATACCACCCCCCTCCGCTGCACACATTAATATACCCCCCTCCGCTGCACACATTAATATACCACCCTCCGCTGCACACATTAATATACCCCCCTCCGCTGCACACATTAATATACCCCCCTCCGCTGCACACATTAATATACCCCCCTCCGCTGCACACATTAATATACCCCCCTCCGCTGCACACACTAATATACCCCCCTCCGCTGCACACACTAATATACCCCCCTCCGCTGCACACACTAATATACCACCCCCCCTCCCATGCACACACTAATATACCCCCCTGCACACACTAATATACCACCCCCCCTCCCCTGAACACATTAATATACCACCCCCCCCTCACCTGCACACATTAATATACCACCCCCCCCTACCCTGCACACACTAACATACAACCCCCCCGCACACATTAATATACCCCCCTCCCCAGCACACACTAATATACCCCCCCTGCACACACTAATATACCACCCCCTCCCCACACTAATATACCACCCCCCTCCCCAGCACACACTAATATACCCCCCCCTGCACACACTAATATACCACCCCTCCTCCCCTGCACACACTAATATACCCCCCCTGCACACACTAATATACCACCCCCCTCCCCAGCACACACTAATATACCCCCCCTGCACACACTAATAAACCACCACCCTCCCCAGCACACACTAATATACCCTCCCTGCACACACTAATATACCACCCCTCCTCCCCTGCACACACTAATATACCCCCCCTACACACACTAATATACCACCCCTCCTCCCCTGCACACACTAATATACCCCCCCTGCACACACTAATATACCACCCCCCTCCCCAGCACACACTAATATACCCCCCCTGCACACACTAATATACCACCCCTCCTCCCCTGCACACACTAATATACAAACCCCCCCCCCCCCTGCACACACTAAAATTACCAGCTTCCCTCATTAGCAGCAGAATGTACCTGAGTCTGTGCTCCCCCGTATGGAATGGCTTTGATAGACCTGCTGGGCTGCTGCTCCTCACGTCTGAAGGCTCCTCTCCTCTCTCACAGTCACATGTGCACCACGTGACTTCCTGTTCCTGTCCATGCAGGAAGCAAACTCAGCAGAGCGTCGGCTTCTGTATGAGCACACTGCAGCATGTGGCTGCAAAGGGAAAATAAAAGTGCCCTGGAGGTGGGGGGATGGGGGGGGGTGGTAAGGGTGCAGGCAACATGCCTGAGCCCTCAAGTGAATATGTGAGGCGCTATCACGGAGGTGGGGGGCGACAGATTTGTAGAGACAGCATTTTCTCATCAGTGTGTTCTGCCGCCCTCCAGTGGCCGGCGCTCATAGGCAGCTGCCTAAAGCTGCCTAGTGATAGCGCCGGGCCTGGGTGTATATAAAAATGTTAACCAAATGCTTCCTTTTTACCATTTACCTTATCTCCCAATGAGTGAGTTTTCAGGTGCTGTCTGTGTGTCTATGAATGAATCTCATTACATATCTTCAATAGACCTGAATTATAAGGGTCCCAATATTTTCATATTTAACTTTTAATGGTTGGAATGTTGTCAGGTCTGGGCCAGTTTGTGTTACTGGACTTGAGTCTAGGGTTGGTGTAGGAGGAGAAGCTGGGTACAAGAAGCTACTGCAGATGGTTTAATGATTTTCCTGCACATGGACTGGACTCTAGTGATACTGGGGGTAATTCCAAGTTGATCGCGGCAGGATTTTTGATAGCAATTCGGCAAAACCATGTGCACTGCAGGGGAGGCAGATATAACATGTGCAGAGAGAGTTAGATGTGGGTGGGTTATTTTATTTGTGTGCAGGGTAAATACTGGCTGCTTTATTTTTATACTGCAAATTAGATTGCAGATTGAACACACCCCACCCAAATCTAACTCTCTCTGCACATGTTATATCTGCCTCCCCTGCAGTGCACATGGTTTTGCCCAATTGCTATCAAAAATCCTGCTGCGATCAACTTGGAATTACCCCCACTGTGGGAACTCTAGGAAATGCTGGAGAAATAGATATCTGTGGATATGGGATATATGCGAGGCTTGGTACTAATAGTCTGTGGTACTGGGGACTGGACTGTAGACAGCAGAACTGGGTTCAGGGCAAGGTTTGATAGTAATAAACACCAGACTGGGACCAGTAGCTTTGGAGTATGGAATGTCGAACAGCAGACAGGTGCTGATGGTACTGGAGGCTGGACTGTAAACAATGGTAGTCGAACTGAACACTAGACTGGAACTTGTGGTACTGGAAACTGGGTTGGGACCAAAAGTATTTGAGCTGGACACCTGTCTGGAACCTGTGGTAATGGACATTGGGCTGAAACCAGTAGTACATGAACTGGACACCATGCTGGAACTGGTGGTGCTAGACTAGACACTGGCCTGGAACCAGTGAACTGGACACTGGGCTGGAACCGGTGGTACTGCACATTGGTCTTGAACTAGTGGTACGTGAACTGAACACCAGACTGGAACCAGTGGTACTGGACATTGGGCTTGAACCCAGTGGTATGTTAAAATAAACACCAGGTTGGAACCAGTGGGCTTGAACCAGTGGTGGTGGACATTGGACTAGAACCAGTGGTCATGGACACTGGACTGGAACCAGTGGTACTTGACACAAGGCTGGAATGAGATACCGCAGTAGAAGACTCATAGAGACCACACTGGATAGCACAGAGAGTCTGCTCATGCTGCAGACTGTGAGAGACATTGCGCTGGCAACATGATAGCACTTCAGGAAGTCCCTTTATAGGGACTGCTGGCTGCAGATTGGCTGAGACCTCTGTAGAACCTAAGGGAACTTAGGGAACTTAGGGCCTAATTCAGATCTGATCGCAGCAGCAAATTTGTTAGCTAATGGGAAAACCATGTGCACTGAAGAGGGAAGGCAGATATAACATTTGCAGAGAGAGATTTAACATGCACTTCATCAGCAATATGCCAATATTATTAATAGTAGTTGAAGCTATTTTAGAAATGTCTGTGGCCAAGAGGGGAAGCACTTTTCTGCATACATCAAGCTCTATTTTTACACTTGTCAAGGGCAATTTAAGTTAAAATTGGTTGCAAACAACGTAGCAAATGTGATACCCCAGAAAATGGTGTGTGTATGCCCCTTTAAGTTCACTGACAAGTCTACAGCAGCAGCGGAGAAGGGCGCTGGCATAGCAAGAGTTAAGCGGGGACCCTGGTATGATCACATAGGCTGACTGTGTAAAGCTGATTGGGCAGGGTAGCCTGGAGAGAAAGGAGCCTTGTTGGAAGAAAAAGGTGGAGCTGTGTGGAGACAAGAGGTGCTGGATGCATGCTGAGCAAGGAGCAGAGTAAATGCTGAGAACAAGTGTCAGTCCCAGGATGCGGGGCGGAGAGAGCAGCACTGTAGAGTGTAAGCAGCAGGGTGCTGCTGGAGAGTCAAGTACCGGGAGAGTGAGTGTTGAGGTACTACAGCCAGAGACCAGGAAACCAAGCCTAGTGAAAGGCGCGGATGCTGCGGCCATCTTGTGACAGTGAGGAGCCATTGAAAACTGGTCCAGCAAGTGAAATAATCTGCTCTAAGGGTCTGAGTGAGTTCATTGGAAACTGAATGACCAAAGCCCCAGGCAAGTTTGCTATCCAGCTTACTGTAAGTAACCATTGTCACCAGCTGTGCAGTTTTTAAAGGGTGCTGATGGCATAGTGACATGTTCCACCAGCAAAACCCTGCAAAGAAGTTGTTAAAGAAACCCATTCCCCCACATTGATACTGTGTCATGGCCAGCGGGGCAGGCAGCTGGAGCTTACCTGTCCATGCGCTGAGGCCATTCCCTTGGTGGTGCTGCGGCAGGCAAAGGCGGCTGGTGGGAGCAGGTGGGTGCCTGGTGGGTGGCATGGGGCCAGGGTGCAGAGCAAGCTCTGAGCGGCTGTATACAAGTGGTGCAGGGCTCAGGGTGGTGCCATCTTGGTGTTGACCATGTGATCCCGCAGGACCAATTAGAGGCATGCTGCTGCTAATCCTGGTGGAGCCAATCCCAGGTAAGGGCAGGGTATTTATTGGAGCATTCTGGGGCATTCTGATGTCAGTGCAACTTCTTCTGCAGCCTGTTTGCAAGTTAGTTCTCTGACTCCCAGTTTCCAGAGTTTTGCCTCTTGTTACTGGTACAAGTTAATTTAACATACTCCGTCTCCAGAGTCTCTACCCATTTGGTACTTATGCTCCTGGTCCGAGAATGGCACCTAGTTAGTCCAACTGCAGGCGCCGTTCCACCATAGTCGTTTCCATCACTGTCCAGTCCGCAAGTGTGGGCACAGCCAAGGATCACGGCATACCAGTTCCTACGTCTCCTCTGTAGTCATCAGTTCGGACCCTCGGTTCCGGCTCACCCTCCTTTCTTCATTGTCTTTGTCTTCATGCAAAGGAAATTTATTCAGCCAGCCCTCTTCCATCCCGGAGAGGCTACCTTCCAATCAGAACTAAGCACTGAGACACCAAATCCAGCCACTACCTCTGTGCTAACTAATGTCTCAGTCCAAACAGCCCGCTTTCATCTCAGAAAGTCCGCCATCAAACCTGAACCCAGCTCGGAGTCACCAACCCCAGCTAGTATCCTTCTGACAGTTTGCACTGACCTCATGGATCCGATTGGAGCTCAAACATCACTGCCCGTTTGGAGGGGTTGGAGTCAACCCAGCGACAAATAACTCAGTGTCAACAAGAAATGTTGTTACAACAAGATTCTTTCCAGTCCTCGTTGGATAGAGCACATCCCTCAGTTCAGACCAATGCCTCGGTTAGTCAGGCCGTCTCTTCTCCTGCTGTCTCGACTTCACCTCATTTACAGCTGTCAACTCCCAACAAGTTTGACGGGGATCCCAAGCATGTTGTGGCTTCCTAAATCAATGCAATGTGCATTTCACCCTACAGCCTGGCCACTTCCCTACTTCCAAGACAAAGGTAGCTTACATTGTCTCCTTGTTGACCAGTTCAGCTCTAGAGTTGGTTTCTTCCCTGTGGGAGAGGGTTGATCCTATACTAAATGATCATATCAGATTCATCTCTACATTTGGAAAGATCTTTGATGAACCTGAAAGAGTTTCTTCAGCTTCTTCAGAAATCATGCGTCTCCGACGGGAACAGTACCATAGGTCAATATGTCGTGCAATTTCAGACACTTGCCTTGGAGCTTTGGTGGAATGAGGAACCCACTAAGGTAGATGACCTGATCTCGCTATGTAACAAAGTGGATATGAGATTCCGGGAACGTCAGGTCGAGAAGGGTTGGAGTGAATGATTTAGGCCACCGGTTACTCCTCCTCCACCACCAATCTCGTTGTCTCCTGATTCCATGGAGGAGCACATGAAAATCAATCGAGCCTGTCTGACACCAGAGGAGCACTTGAAGCGCAGTCGCAAGAATTTATGCATGTACTGTGGGGACTCTGGTCATCTTGTTGCTTCTTGCCCATGGAGGCCGGGAAACCTCTGCTCCTAACCAGTCCAGGAGAAGCCAGGTTGGGAGTACTGTAGTTAACCATTCGCCAAAGAAATCCGACACTGAGATCTTAGTCTCACCGGAGTGTTCACAAGAGGTTCTTTTTGTCTCTTCTCTTATAGATTCCAGAGCCGGATGAAATTTCATCACAGCAGAACTCGTCCAGAAACACCAAATTCCTACTCGGTCCCTGGATTTAGGGCATTGTTCTTCCTGCGGTAGATGGCAACAGTATCTCCAATGGAACTGTCCTTCTTTAAACTCTTCCTCTTTGTTTTCATATAGGGGTACTCTTGCTAAACAGATAGAACTCTTGGTAATTGCTAAAGCATCTCATGGAATAGTCCTCGGCCTTCCTTGGCTTCGAAAACACAACCCCAGGATTGACTGGGAGACAATGCAAATTCTCTCATAGATAAAGGCTTGCTTCTTGTCTTGTTTATCCAAGAATCAGCCTATCCGGAGTACCGGTTGTAACTTCCAAATTCCATTCCCTCCAGTATTCGGCATTCAGAGACGTTTTTAGTAAACAAAGTGCCAACATCCTACCTCTACATAAACCTTTGGACTGTCCGATAGAGCTAATGTCAGGGAAGATGCCACCTCGCAGGTGAGTTTACCCTTTGTCAGCCCCGGGGACTAATACAGTGTCCGAATATATTCAAGAAAACTTAGGGAAGGTGTTAATTTGCCCATCCTCATGGCCTGCTGGTGCTGGGGGTTTTTTGTGAGCAAGCAGATTGTCCCTGCATAGATTATAGGGCAGTGAATGAGATCACTATAAAAAAATCAATACCCACTACCATTGATTATGGACCTTTTTGATAAGGTCAAAGGATCTTCACTTTTTACTAAACTAGATCTGAGGGGTGTCTACAACCTAATATGAAGAGATGGGCACTATGAATACCTAGTAATGCCATTTGGACTCAGCAATGCTCCTGCTGTCTTCCAAAATTACGTAAATAAGATCTTCCGTGATATGCTCTACAAATTCATAGTACTTTATTTGGATGAAAATTAAATTTTCTCATCAAATGTCCAGTCCCACCAGCAACAAGTCTGCAAGGTATTTCGGAGGTTATGGGAGAACAATCTTTACTGCAAACTGGAAAAGTGTGTGTTTGAGGTAAACTCCATTCCATTTCTCAGTCATATTATCTCCGCCTCTGGGCTCCAGATGGATCTCAAAAAAGTTCTGGCCATTCTCAACTGCGCTCAGCCTACTTGAGATTTGCCAACTATTATCACAAATTCATCAAAGGTTTCTCCACCATAGTCGCCCTCATTGTGACTCTAACCCATAAAGGAGCTAACCCTTCACATTGGAATCTGTCTCAGCCTTCAATTACTCAAACAATCTTTAGTCAGAGCACCAGTCCTCCACCAGCTGGATATTAACAAGCCGTTTATTCTGGAAGTTGATGCTTCTTCCGAAGCAGTAGGAGCAGTACCATCCCAAAGAGCTTCTGATAATTCTCTACATCCTTGTGGGTACTTTTCGAAAAAATTATTGCCCACCTAAAATAACTATACCACGGTGAATAGGAACTATTAGCAGTGACACTTGCTCTGGAGGAGTGGCGATACAATTTAGACTGAAACTCACACCCTGTAACAATATACACCGACCACAAGAAGCTTGTATTTCTGAAAAATCTTCACTGCCTCAAACCCAGGCTAGCTTTTTGGACTCTCTTTTTCTCACGTTTCAATTTAATTTTATCATACCGACCTGGTTCACAGAATAAAAAAGCAGATGCACTCTCTTGTTCTCTCAGTTCGGAAGGAAGCCAAGAACGTCAACCTCCAAGCCCTGCCTTAAATCCCACAGTCTTTGCAGCAACCATTATTCAACCCCCTACAGGGAAAACTTTTGTTCCATCAGACCTCCAAAAGAAACTTCTTCTTTGGGCTCATACATCCTGATTTTCCAGACATGTCAGAATCCATAAAACTCTAGATTATGTACATTTATTTCTTATTTTATTTATTAGCAATTTCTTATATAGCGAAGCATTATCTGTTGCGCTTTACAATTAGAACAACAGTTATAGAATAAAACTGGGCAAAAACAGACAGACATAGAGGTAGGAAGGCCCTGCTTGCAAGCTTACAATCTATAGGGAAATAGGCATTGATACACAAGGATAGATGCTACCTATTGCATAATGGTCAACCAGATTGCTAGGTTCTTAATGAGTTGTATGATATGATCACCCAGCAATGCTGGAAGACAAAATATGTGAGGTTATCTGTACCGTAAAGAGAGGATATAATTAGATAGGGAAGCATTAAAGGTAATGTGGGTGGGTCTGGAATTTGATAGGCTTGTCTGAAGAGGTGAGGTTTCAAGGTACGTTTAAAGGTTTGGAGACTAGAGGTGAGTCTTATTGTGCATGGGACGGCATTGTACAGAGTGGGGGAAGCCCGGATAAAGTCCTGTAATTTTGAATGGGAACAAGTAATACATGTGGATGAGAAACGCAGATCTTGTGCAGAGCGGAGAGGTCTGGTAGGGGGATGTTTGGAGATGAGTGAAGAGATGTATGATGGTGCAGTTTGGTTAATAGCCTTGTATGTAAGTAAAAGTATTTTATATTTAAAATGGTAGAATACCGGTAACCAATGGAGGGACTGACAGAGTGGATCAGCAGACGAGGAATGTCTAGCGAGGAAGAATAGCCTCGCAGCTGCATTTAAAATGGATTGCAATTAGTGATGAGCGGGTTCGGTTCCTCGGGATCCAAACCCCCCCGAACTTCACCCATTTTACACGGTTCCGAGGTAGCCTTGGATCTTCCCGCCTTGCTCGGTTAACCCGAGCATGCCCGAACGTCATCATCCTGCTGTCGGATTCTCGCGAAATTCGTATTCTATATAAGGAGCCGCGCGTTGCCGCCATTTTCACTTGTGCTTTGGAGATGATAGCGAGAGGACGTGGCTGCGTTCTCTCAGTTTCTGTGTTCAGTGTGCTGCAAATATCTGTGCTCAGTGTGCTGCAAATATCTGTGCTCAGTGTGCTTGCAAATATCTGTGCTGAGTGTGCTGAAAATATCTACAGTACGTTCTCTGCCTGAAAAATGCTCCATATCTGTGCTGCATTGTAATACATAGTAGGAGGGCAGTGCAGAATTTTGCTGTGACCACCAGTATATATATAGCAGTATGGTACAGTAGTCCACTGCTCTACCTCTGTGTCGTCAAGTATACTATGCATCCATACCTGTGCTGCATTTTAGTTGTGCGCAGTATATAGTAGGAGGAGAGTGCAGAATTTTGCTGAACACCAGTATATATATAGCAGTACGGTACAGTAGTCCACTGCTCTACCTCTGTGTTATCAAGTATACTATGCATCCTTACCTGTGCTGCATTTTTGTTGTGCGCAGTATATAGTAGGAGGACAGTGCAGAATTTTGCTGACCACCAGTATATATATAGCAGTACGGTACAGTAGTCCACTGCTCTACCTCGGTGTCGTCAAGTATACTATACATCCATACCTGTGCTGCATTTTAGTTGTGCGCAGTATATAGTAGGAGGACAGTGCAGAATTTTGCTGACCACCAGTATATATATAGCAGTACGGTACAGTAGTCCACTGCTCTACCTCTGTGTCGTCAAGTAAACTATGCATCCATACCTGTGCTGCATTTTAGTTGTGTGCAGTATATAGTAGGAGGACAGTGCAGAATTTTGCTGACCACAAGTATATATATATATATATATATATATATATCCAACAGAAAAGAAGGCACTCAGAGACTGTTTCAAAGCGATAAAGAAAGACATCTGTATTTAAGATGTTATGACATCTAACGTTTTCGGAGCGGTTGCCCCGTCCTCAGGATAACATCTACAGCAATAAACACATAGACAACACATACATAAATACCCTTACCTGTCCCTCCGTTCCCGCTCCGTCCAGCGCTCAGACCGCACGCCCACCGGAACCACTGCCTGCTGAACTTCCTGGTGCGCACCCTCCGTTACTGTGGTAACCGCTGTGCATGCGTTCCACAGCCAGCTTCATGCGCTCCACTAGCGCAGCAGAGGATCCCAGTGAGGTAGCAGCACAAGAGCTGAAAAGGAGAGGAACATAAATTGATATATAAAAAAAGCACCCACATAAAATAACATACAGATATTGCAGAGGATATATTCATGGTCAGGAATTACATAATGAAAAACATTCATGTAACAAAAAATAAGCGCTGAATAATAACAGTGACTAAAACCTATTAAGGCAAGCTATTCCAATTGATTTTTTCATTTAACCCCATAGGGCTCGTGGTGCCTAAACGGACAATCCAACGCGATTCTTTTAATAATAATTGTTTTGCCCGATCCCCACCCCGGAGGGAAAATGGTACATGATCTATAATATAGTGCTTAAGGTCATCCAATTTGTGACCTGCCAATTTAAAATGTCGGGATACCGGCTGATCAATATCTTTCCCATTTAGGGTCATGTTGATTGCCGACCTATGGGCATTCATCCTCTCCCTGAACTTCCTGGTGGTCTGGCCGATGTAATAAAGGCCACAAGGGCACACTATAATATACACTACATAAGCAGTAGTGCAAGTAAGGACAAACCTAATGTCGTAGACCTTGTCTAGATGTGGATGTTTGAATTCTCTACATGCTACCATATATTTGCAAGTAGTGCAATTATGGCATTTATAACAGCCTGGGGGTTTAATATACACATTGGCCGGTTTTTTAATCCCAAGCCCTGTAATATCAGCATGGACAAGTCTATCACGTAGGTTATTACCACGTTTGAACGCTGCCAAAGGTCTCATCTTTTTAAAGATGGGGAGCTCCTTATCCGAGCTCACAATGGGCCAGAGTGCATTAGTAGCTCTCCGGATAATTGGGCTGGCCGTGGTATAATTGCTGACCCAAGGAATAACCTTATCCTGATGGCGTTTAGTGGGTTTCAATAAACTGGATCTATCCATCGCAAGTACCTGCTGTTTTTGTTCCTCTAAGGTTATAGGGCAATATCCCCTATCCACAAATTTGGATATAAGACCATCTAAGGCCTCTGGCAAACGTTCAAAATCGCTGGTGATGCGCGCATCACCAGCAATTTTGAACGTTTGCCAGAGGCCTTAGATGGTCTTATATCCAAATTTGTGGATAGGGGATATTGCCCTATAACCTTAGAGGAACAAAAACAGCAGGTACTTGCGATGGATAGATCCAGTTTATTGAAACCCACTAAACGCCATCAGGATAAGGTTATTCCTTGGGTCAGCAATTATACCACGGCCAGCCCAATTATCCGGAGAGCTACTAATGCACTCTGGCCCATTGTGAGCTCGGATAAGGAGCTCCCCATCTTTAAAAAGATGAGACCTTTGGCAGCGTTCAAACGTGGTAATAACCTACGTGATAGACTTGTCCATGCTGATATTACAGGGCTTGGGATTAAAAAACCGGCCAATGTGTATATTAAACCCCCAGGCTGTTATAAATGCCATAATTGCACTACTTGCAAATATATGGTAGCATGTAGAGAATTCAAACATCCACATCTAGACAAGGTCTACGACATTAGGTTTGTCCTTACTTGCACTACTGCTTATGTAGTGTATATTATAGTGTGCCCTTGTGGCCTTTATTACATCGGCCAGACCACCAGGAAGTTCAGGGAGAGGATGAATGCCCATAGGTCGGCAATCAACATGACCCTAAATGGGAAAGATATTGATCAGCCGGTATCCCGACATTTTAAATTGGCAGGTCACAAATTGGATGACCTTAAGCACTATATTATAGATCATGTACCATTTTCCCTCCGGGGTGGGGATCGGGCAAAACAATTATTATTAAAAGAATCGCGTTGGATTGTCCGTTTAGGCACCACGAGCCCTATGGGGTTAAATGAAAAAATCAATTGGAATAGCTTGCCTTAATAGGTTTTAGTCACTGTTATTATTCAGCGCTTATTTTTTGTTACATGAATGTTTTTCATTATGTAATTCCTGACCATGAATATATCCTCTGCAATATCTGTATGTTATTTTATGTGGGTGCTTTTTTTATATATCAATTTATGTTCCTCTCCTTTTCAGCTCTTGTGCTGCTACCTCACTGGGATCCTCTGCTGCGCTAGTGGAGCGCATGAAGCTGGCTGTGGAACGCATGCACAGCGGTTACCACAGTAACGGAGGGTGCGCACCAGGAAGTTCAGCAGGCAGTGGTTCCGGTGGGCGTGCGGTCTGAGCGCTGGACGGAGCGGGAACGGAGGGACAGGTAAGGGTATTTATGTATGTGTTGTCTATGTGTTTATTGCTGTAGATGTTATCCTGAGGACGGGGCAACCGCTCCGAAAACGTTAGATGTCATAACATCTTAAATACAGATGTCTTTCTTTATCGCTTTGAAACAGTCTCTGAGTGCCTTCTTTTCTGTTGGATATTTACTTCTCTGAGTGGCACCTGAGCAGTTGGGACATTGTAAAGTGAGTGCCGGCATACTGTGGATGGGTATATATATATATATATATATATATATATAGCAGTACGGTACAGTAGTCCACTGCTCTACCTCTGTGTCATCAAGTATACTATGCATCCATACCTGTGCTGCATTTTAGTTGTGCGCAGTATATAGTAGGAGGACAATGCAGAATTTTGCTGAGCACCAGTATATATATAGCAGTACGGTACAGTAGTCCACTGCTCTACCTCTGTGTCGTCAAGTAAACTATGCATCCATACCTGTGCTGCATTTTACTTCTGCGCAGTATATAGTAGTAGGAGGACAGTGCAGAATTTTGCTGACCACCAGAATATATATAGCAGTACGGTACAGTAGTCCACTGCTCTACCTCTGTGTCATCAAGTATACTATGCATCCATACCTGTGATGCATTTTAGTTGTGCGCAGTATATAGTAGGAGGACAGTGCAGACTTTTGCTGACCACCAGTATATATATATAGCAGTAAGGTACAGTAGTCCACTGCTCTACCTCTGTGTCGTCAAGTATACTATGCATCCATACCTGTGCTGCATTTTAGTTGTGCGCAGTGTATATAGTAGGAGGACAGTGCAGAATTTTGCTGACCACCAGTATATATATATAGCAGTACGGTACAGTAGTCCACTGCTCTACCTCTGTGTCATCAAGTATACTATGCATCCATACCTGTGCTGCATTTTAGTTGTGTGCAGTAAATAGTAGGAGGACAGTGCAGATTTTTGCTGTGACCAATAGTATATATATATAGCAGTATGGTAAAGTAGTCAACTGCTCTACCTCTGTGTCGTCAAGTAAACTATGCATCCATACCTGTGCTGCATTTTAGTTGTGCGCAGTATATAGTAGGAGGACAGTGCAGAATTTTGCTGACCACCAGTATATATATAGCAGTACGGTACAGTAGTCCACTGCTCTACCTCTGTGTCGTCAAGTATACTATGCATCCATACCTATACTGCATTTTAGTTGTGCGCAGTATGTAGTAGGAGGACAGTGCAGAATTTTGCAGACCACCAGTATATATATATATATATATATATATATATATATATATATATAGCAGTACGGTACAGTAGTCCACTGCTCTACCTCTGTGTCATCAAGTATACTATGCATCCATACCTGTGCTGTATTTTAGTTGTGCGCAGTATATAGTAGGAGTACAGTGCATAATTTTGCTGACCACCAGTTTATATATAGCAGTACGGTAAAGTAGTCCACTGCTCTACCTCTGTGTCATCAAGTATACTATGCATCCATACCTGTGCTGCATTTTAGTTGTGCGCAGTATATAGTAGGAGGACAGTGCAGACTTTTGCTGACCACCAGTGTATATATATATATATATATATATATATATATAGCAGTGCGGTACAGTAGTCCACTGCTCTACCTCTGAATCGTCAAGAGTACTATTCATCCATACCTGTGCTGCATTTTAGTTGTGTGCAGTATATAGTAAGAGGACAGTGCAGAATTTTGCTGTGACCAATAGTATATATATATATAGCAGTATGGTACAGTAGTCCACTGCTCTAGCTCTGTGTCTTCAAGTATACTATGCATCCATACCTGTGCTGCATTTTAGTTGTGTACAGTATATAGTAGGAGGACAGTGCAGAATTTTGCTGACCACCAGTATATATATAGCAGTACGGTACAGTAGTCCACTGCTCTACCTCTGTGTCGTCAAGTATACTATGCATCCATATCTGTGCTGCATTTTAGTTGTGCGCAGTATATAGTAGGAGGACAGTGCAGAATTTTGCTGACCACCAGTATATATATAGCAGAACGGTACAGTAGTCCACTGCTCTACATCTGTGTCATCAAGTATACTAGAAAAGTTCAGTAAAATGACCCAAAAATCTAAATTAAAAGCGTCTGATGAGAAGCGTAAACTTGCCAATATGCCGTTTACGACACGGAGTGGCAAGGAACGGCTGAGGCCCTGGCCTATGTTCATGGCTAGTGGTTCAGATTCACATGAGGATGGAAGCACTCATCCTCTCACTAGAAAACTGCAGTGCCACTCCTATATGGGCCAGGTGTTTGTGTCGGCTACTTGGGTAGCTTAGCTTAGTCACACATCTACCTCATTGCACCTCTTTGTTTCTTTGCATCATGTGCTGTTTGGGGACTATTTTTTAAATCTGCCATCCTGTCTGACACTGCACTGCCACTCCTATATGGGCCAGGTGTTTGTGTCGGCCACTTGGGTCGCTTTGCTTAGTCACACAGCTACCTCATTGCACCTCTTTTTTTCTTTGCATCATGTGCTGTTTGGGGACTATTTTTTAAATCTGCCATCCTGTCTGAAACTGCAGTGCCACTCCTAGATGGGCCAGGTGTTTGTGTCGGCCACTTGGGTCGCTTAGCTTAGCAATCCAGCGACCTTGGTGCAAATTTTAGGACTAAAAATAATATTGTGAGGTGTGAGGTGTTCAGAATAGACTGGAAATGAGTGGAAATTATGGTTATTGAGGTTAATAATACTAATGGATCAAAATGACCCCCAAATTCTATGATGTAAGCTGTTTTTGAGGGTTTTTTTTAAAAAACACCCGAATCCAAAACACACCCGAATCCGACAAAAAATTTTCAGGGAGGTTTTGCCAAAACGCGTCCGAATCCAAAACACGGCCGCGGAACCAAAACCAAAACACAAAACCTGAAAAATTTCCGGTGCACATCACTAATTGCAGTGGTGAGAGGCTACGTTTGGGAAGACCAGTAAGGAGACTATTACACTAATCAATGCAGGAGATGATGAGTGCATGGATTAGAGTTTTTGCAGTGTCTTGTGTAAGATAAGGACGTATTTGGATATGTTTTTTAGGTGCATGTAACATTATTTAGAGACAGATTGAATGTGTGGAACAAAGGACAGTTCAGAGTCAAGGATGACACCTAGTCATCGAGCTTGTGGGGTAGGGTGGATAGTCACATTGTCAACAGTTATGGAGATATCAGGTTGGTAACTACTCTTGTCTGATGGGAAAATAATTAATTCTGTTTTGGAAATGTTGAGTTTGAGGTGGCGAGATGACATACAAGATCAAATGGCAAACAGGCAACAGTGACACGAACCAATACAGATGGTGATAAATCTGGGGAGGATAGGTAGATCATCAGCGTACAATTGATACTGAAATCCGAAGGAGCTGATTAGTCTACCAAGAAATGAGGTATAGAGTTAGAAAAGCAGAGGACCTAAGACTGCACCTTGCAGCACTCCAACTGATGGAGGTAGAGAAGAAGTGGTAGAATCAGAGAAGAGAACGCTGAAAGAGCGATTAGATAAGTAGGATAAGAACCAAGTAAGCGCTGTGTCCTAAAGTCCTAAGAATTGTAGTGAGTGTATGAGAAGAGCGTGGTCAACAGTGTCAAAAGCAACAGAGAGATCTACAGTAGATGAATAAGAAGTGTGTAATGGCCTTTCGATCTAGTAGTGACCAGATCATTCACTACTTTGGTCAGTGCTGCCTCTGTGGAGTGTTGGGCATGAAAGCCTGCTGAAGTGGGTCTAATAAGTTGTGCGAATTAACAAAGTGTGTAAGGCGAGTGTAGGCAAGTCTCTCAAGTTGCTTGGAGAGACATGGGAGCTGAGAAATGGGATGGTAGTTAGAGAGAGTGTTTGGGTCAGAATTGTGTTTTTTCAGAATGGGAGTAATCACTGCATGCTTAAACAGAGAGGGAAAGATACTAGTAGAGAAAGAGAGATTACAGATTTTAGTTAAGGTTGGGATAAGCACAGTAAACAAAGTTTTACTGACTTGTGAGGGTATAGGCTCAAGAGGAGAGGTAGTGGAGTAGGAGGATGAAAAGAGTGTTAATACTTAATCTTCACTTGTGGGATCAAATAAAGAGAAAGTGCCAGAGGGTTTAGGTAGGGAATTGAGTAGGTCACTGGCTAAGTTAGAGCATACCATTTCATCTCGGATTTTATTAATCTTATCCTTTAAGTAGGAAGCAAGTTCTTGTGCACGGAAAGTAGCTAGTGGGGGAGATGAGGGAGGGTAAAGAAGTGAATTAAATGTATTAAAAAGTTGCTTGAGGTTGGTGGCATGAGAAGAGATGAGAGATTGGAAATATGTTTGTTTGGCAGTGTCCAGGGTCTGACGATAGGAGTGGTAGGTGGTCTTATATGTGAGAAAGTCACTTGGATTCTGAGATTTACACCACTGATATTCTACTTTACGTACAGTTTTTATAGGTGTCTTGTTGATTGAGAGGGCCAAGGTTGGCATCTAAGCCTATGTGGAGTGTGATAAGTAGCTGGAGCCACGTTATCAAGGGCACGCTCTAGAGTTTGGTGCAGGTGGGATACAGCAGACTCAGATGTGGTAAATGTAGAAATTGGTGAGAGCAGTTGTTGCAGAGAAGTGGAAAGTTGTTGATAATTTATATTGTTAGTATTTTTGCGGGTTAGACGAGGCTTGCTTGTTTTTAGTGTCATAGAGTTTAGAGTAATGGAAGATAGTGAGAAGGTGATCAGGTTGTGATCAGAGAGAGGGAAAGGAGTGTTAATGAATTCAGAAACTGAGCAGAGCCTGGTGAACACAAGATCAAGGTAGTGGTCCTCCTGGTGAGTAGAGGAGTCAGACCATTGGGTGAGGCCAAGAGAGGAGGTTAGAGAGAGAGGAGTTTGGAGGCATGAACAAATTGTGGACTATCAAGAGCTATATTGAAATCACCCAAAATGATGGTGCAGATATCAGAGGATAAGATGTGTGGGAGCCAGGCAGAAAAATCTTCTAGAAATTGTTGTTTTGGGATGCCCAAGATGGTGATAGATAGCTGCAACACACAGAGAGAAGGGGGTGAAAATCCTGATAGAGTGAACTTTAAATGATGTGAACGCAAGTGATGTAACCGGAGGCAGAACTGTGTATGTGAAAAATTGGGACAGTAATATTCCAACCCCACCACATTTACTATTACCAGGCCTGGATATGTGATGAGAAGTGGAAACCACCATGTTACAGTGCTGCAGGGGAGGATGTGTCTGACTGTGTGAGCTATGTTTCATTAATAGCCAGCAGATTAAAGTTGTGAGAGATAAAGAGGTCATGGATGTACAACGATCTTATTGGTGGCCCTCTATGAGATGCAACATTACTCACTTTGTATCCTTTTGCATCAAGTGCTCTCAGCATAAAACACCTCGTCAAGCTCCTTTAGGACCATTGCAACCTCTTCTTGTTCCTCAGTGACCCTGGACACATGTCTATGGACTTTTTTACAGATTTACATAGCTCACAGGGTTTCACTACAATCTGGGTGATTATTGATCACTTTTCAAAGATGGCCCATTTTGATCCCCTGAAGGGTCTCCCAAATGCTCTGGAGTTGTCCTAACTTTTAAATTCCACTATTTTTATGTTACATGGATTACCTTCAGAGATTATATATGATTGAGGAGTTCAATTTGTGGTCATTTTGGAAGTCCCTCTGCTCAGTGTTTCAGGTCAACCTGAAATTTTGAAAGATTTGGAAACCTTTTTACATATTAATCTATCATTATCACAAGGCGATTGGGTTGAGCTTTTACCTTGGGCATAATAACTCTTATCATTCCTTTTCTAAAACCAATCTATTCGTCACTGTTTATAGTATGCATCCCCGAGTTCCAGAATTTTTAAGTTTATCCACTCAGGACCTTTCAGCAGTTGAATCCTTGGTTCAGCAGTTCTCTAATAACTGGAGATGTGTACATTCTGCTATTCGCAAGTCCTCTAGCAGGTATAAGTTTTGGGCTGACAATTAAAGACGTGCTGTATACAATCATAAAGTGGGTGATCTGGTGTGGCTATCTACTCAGAACTTGAGGCGTCGGGTTCCTTCTATGAAGTTTGCCCACCGTTTTATTGGACCATTCCCTATAGAAAAGGTCATCAATCCAGTTGCTTTCAAACTCAAGCTCCCTCCATACTTACGAGTCACTAACTCCTTCCATATTTCCCTGCTTAAACCTTTAACCCTTAACCTTTTTTCAAAGAAACCTTCCACGACCTCCTACAGTCCTTACTGACAGAGGAGTTGAATTCAAGGTAAAGCAAATTTTGGACTCTTGTAGACCTTCTGGCCACCTACAGTATTTGCTGGACTGGAGAAGTTATGGTCCTGAAGAGTGGACCTGGGTTGACGCCACTAACATTCATGCTCCTGCTTAGTTCGAAGGTTTCATTCTCGGAATCCCAAGAAACCATAGAGGTGTCCAGAGGGGGGGGGGGGGTACTATCACAACTAGCGGATCAGGGAGCCAAAGCATACCTGTCCATGTGCTGTGGCCATTCCCTCAGTGGCAGGCAGAGGCAGCTGCTGGGGGCAGGTGGCCAGCAGACAGCTAGTGGGCGGCTGACGGGTAACTGATGGGTGGCATGGTGCCATGGTGCAGAGCAAGCTCTGAGCAGCTGTATACAGGCAGTTGTGGGCTCAGGACACCATCATCTTGGTGTTGACCATGTGATCCCACTGGATCAATCAGAGGCATGCTGATGCTAATCCTGCTGCAGCCAATCCCGGGTAAGGGTGGGGTATTTCTTGAAGCATTCTTGGGTGTCCTGATGTCAGTGCAGCATCTTCTGCAGCCTGCTTACAAGTTAGTTTTTTGACTCCCAGTTTCCAGTGTTCCTGGTACCAGTTATTTTAACAAACTCCATCTCCAGAGTCTCTACCCATTTGGTCCCTATGCTCCTGGTCCAAGAATGGCACCAAGTAAATCCAACTGCTCTTGCCGATCTGCCATAGTCGTCTCCATCATTGTCCAGCCCGTGAGAGTCAGCACAGCCACGGATCACGGCATACCGGTTCCTACATCTCCTCTGTAGTCGTCAGTTCGGACCGTCGGTTCTGTCTCACCCTCATTTCTTCATTGTCTTTGTCTTCATGCAAAGGAACTTTATTTAGCCATCCCGCTTCCATCTCGGAGAGGCTGTCTTCCAATCAGAACTAAGCACTGAGACACCAAATCCAGCCACTACCTCTGTGCTAACTAAAGTCTCAGTCCAAACAGCCCACTTCCATCAGAGAGTTCACCATCCAACCTGAACCCAGCTCGGAGTCACCAACCCCAGCTAGTATCCTTCTGACAGTCTGTGAGATATCAAAGACTAAGTTTTATTACAAGTGCAAGGCAAATATTTATTCTGAAAGACTGAGTTGTTTCTGCTAATATAAGTAAAGCCCTGTAACAGAGAGAGAGACTGAGTTTGTTCAACTAAAGATCCTCATTGGTAAATAAGTTAAATTTGTCAAGAGACACTACCATTCCTTTGCTAGCTACATCCTCTTTGCATGGAACTGAAAACAGTTGTCCCTGTCGCAACCCAGGATTCCCCATACATAAGTATGCCAAATTCTCCCATTGACACATTCTGGCACTGCAGAATTCGACCAGAGCTCCAACGCTTATTGCCTGTGAAGATTATCGTACCTTGGCTAGGGAAAGCAATAAAGTTAGTGTTTGTTATTGCTGATTGTAGTTTTTATCAATCTCATCATGACCACATTAAAGCCTGTGATTCCAACTATCCTATGCTAATATTTGTGATTCCAATTATAACATGTTCATCTGTGACTCAAATGATGTTCTTCCATTCCTTTGTGATTCAAATCGATTGGCTTTTGCATACTGAATGCTCCTTTGTGGTGTTAACTGTAGCCAACTGTCTTCTCTTTGTTCTTATTTGATGCCCAATTCTTTTTTGTGATTATTAAAATTCAATGCCAATTAACCAATCATCATCTTTAATCCAGAGTTCACTGAAGCTCAATGAAAAGACATCTCTGAACACAATAAAATAGGACAAGGTAGAAACATTTCAGAGGAAAGGTCTGTCACATAGCCACCCTCACCTGTCATACCTCTCTCAACCACTTAAACATACCCGCCAAACCCAGGGTGTTACACAAACTATTTACTATGGGGCTAATTCAGACCTGATCATAGCCGTGAAAAATTTAGTATGGCTACGATCAACCACCCTGACATGCGGGGGGATGCCCAGCACATGGCTAGTCTGCCCCCCCATGTCTGTCTCTCCCCCTGCCGCACGGGTACAAAAGCATCGCATGGCGGCAATGCTTTTGTAACTGAAGAGTAGCTCCCTACCAGCGTAGCTCTTGCTCACTGGCAAGGAGCTACCCATCACTCTGTGGATCACAGCAGCTGCGTGTGACATCGTGCAGCCACCGCTGCCTACCCACCGCATGGTCCGGGCATGCCTGTGTTGCCCGGACTGCGCCCTCAAAACGGTAGCCCAACACCACCGGTCCGCCCCTTCCCACCCAGCGAACACCTCTACCTGTTAATCAGGCAGAGGCAATCCCTGCCAATCACATCTCTGGCATGTGCCGGTGCACTGCGGTGCCGGTGCATGCGCAGTTCAGCCCTGATCACCATGTCGAAGTCGAAAATATTATGGTCACACATATCACGTACAAACACCACACAGATGGCCTCCGTGCGGGTGCTTGTTCTGCCGTGCGTGCACATACTCGCAAGTTATGTATAATCGGTCACGCGGTCCTGCGTGTTAGCGCGTGGTATGAGTAATTACGGTAGCATATGCATTCGCATGGAAAAGCCAAAAAGACATATCTCATATTTAATCCACATACCACATCCTTTACACATAGCCTACAAGCACCACACCAGCGAGTTACATTTGCTTCAAAGGTACAACAACAGAGGGATTCGTCTTTACAGGATATGAGGGGACAGAATTAGGTTAGGAGGTGGTGTTTGGTATCCAGCTGTACAGTATTTTAAGAGCAATATTCCGGTAGCAGTTTGCAGAAGATAGCATGCTCCTGTGCATATCTATGTGCAGGAACAGATTATTAATATCACACTGTATGTACTGTACTCTTGATATTCGGAGGGAACCCAGTGGAGGACATCTGCAAGTGCACCTAAACCAGGCATCGCCCACCTATTCAAACCAACCTATGACCCCTCATGTACTGTAAATGACCAGCCCTTTAACCTATGGATGAAGAAATTACAGTTTCCTTTGTTTCATGCTTTGGACCATTTTATAAAACCAAGCTTCCTGGCTGGCCTCAGTCTCTTTCTCTGAAGGTCATCTATTAAGATTGACTGAGGATCGGAATCCGGGTTGCGCAGGCGAACAAACGTATGTATCCATTGGTTGTAGCTTCTTCTCTTGTATTATTGTATTTCTGTTGTAACCCCTTTTTAAGTAAATAATTGTTGCCGGGTTGGACCTGCAACATTGCATATAAAATTGGTGTTGCATTTCCTTTCCTGTTAGGGGTTAAAGTGTATAGACCGCACATGTAGCTATTTTGTGCTTACTGCATGACGGTGTGCTTATGCAACATGTACGCAATTCATAGAGGTTTAACTGACTCACGATTACTGGTTGCTGCAGCCTGAACAGTTGTACATTTAAAGTATTGCTTTTCTTCCTGAAAGTTAATTAGACTTAACAACCCGATGTGCTACATGTTGCCTATGTTTACACAACTGAATGATTATTGGTATACTACACATGCGCTGTGATCTCACAGCCCATGTGCCAAGGTAATTTTGCAATGCTGTTTGCAGTAAAGATCTATTTTCATAGTCGTTGACAAGAAGGGCACATTTTGATGAGGTAAAAGGGAGTGGTGGAAAAAATGCAGGTGTGTCACTGCCATTTTCAGGGCATGTTTTTACCTTCTGCTGTGATTAAGTACAGTACATAGAAAAACACGGCGCCAGCATCGCTACTACCGCGGCCAGTCTGTGTGACCATAGACTCACTTGGGGCATTGATGTTCCTTTTTACTGCATTGATGCTGCATTTGTGTACACAGTTTCTGATGGCTTTGTGATGGCTCCGGTGGGCTTCTCTATTATTTTCTGGGTGGCTAAATCAGTGGCAGCTACCAACTGTCATTGGTGAGAGTTCAGTGTTGTGTAGGACACGTTGTTCCAAGGCTGACCAACTAAGTTGGGGTGTTATTTGGCTGCCTGCAGGAATGGTTGGAGGTTGATCCTGGATGGTCCATGATGATGGTCCACTTTTAACAAAATACCTGTTTAGCTGGGTTATAGAATGAAGTACCTCACTCTCTGGCCTCTCACCATGGAATTTTTAGTACTCATTTGTTTTGGGACTCCTTAAAAAATGCTATATTCAATTTTTTAACTTATTAATCTTGTTTCACAATTTTGTTTTGTTATGTAATTTGTTTTCATAAACAGTAGCCCCAGTCTGCAGCCCATGTCATTCACCTGTTCAGATACCTTCCATATCTAACTGAGGTTTCACTTCTCTTTGTCATAGCAGTGGCCATCTTGAGACCGGTGTCACTTCAACACTGAGATTTTTATCAAGAACACATAAAACAGCTGAGCAGTGGGTACAGATGTGTGAGCTACATTGCATCTTGGTGACCGTGTACATACTGCCCTCACCCCTAAATCCACCCCTGCTGAAGAGGAGCTGTTGGCTTAGTGTACTCGGGCAGTCTGACTCTTCAGATTAAAGTTTACAAATGGCTGCATCCTCTAAGATTAGTGGCTGCCACCAGAAATAACTGCAGAAAGGACACATCTTACAAATACATAATTCATTTTATTGCTAGACAGCCTAAGTGGTACCACCAAGGTTGCAGTACCCTATGCAGCTCCCTAAACATTTATAATACCTACGTGTGTGTGTGTGTGTGTGTGTGTGTGTGTGTGTTTTTGTGTGTATTTTACACATTTTACATTTGTGGAACTACATCCTCTAATAAGCAATGACTAAAAATCCCAATATCTCCTGCAGCTATTGGCAGCCAGGGCTGGCATAGAGTATCTTCAAGCACCAGCATGATCAAGCACTTAATATGTTCCAGTTCTTGCAAGAACTTACAGTTTTCAAACGTACTGTACATCATGATTTTAACCCTTCACACCAATCGTTTGGCACTTACCACCAAGGAGCTTCGAGCTATTCAGCATGAGTGAGAATTGTAATAGGAAAGCACATTGAATTTGCTTACCTAAGTACAGTTCCACCCATGCTAACCAGTGTGGGCTACTATCTCAATATGAGATGTGGCCACATGCTGTGGTCCCCCTTTTATAGTATGATCAGTTCTGCCTGGCATAGTCTTGTCTTGGTTGTCACTTTTACATGTTTACATGTTTATTGTTCCCCTACTTAATAAGAAATCAGCCCAGACTGATCAAAGTTTGCTGGCAATGGAGGGATATTCAACTTTTTCATAAGCCACCATGCCTCCAAATTGTTAGCTCAGACTCCCTTAGCTTGAAGTAACCTGAGACTGATGGTGGGTATGTACTGTAATTCTACTGGTAACATTGAATGTGTTAATAAAATAGAGACATCACCTGATAAGTCATCACACAGTCCCTGTTTCACATTCTCCATACACTTCTGTGATGTTTTCAATTTACAGAGCTGTTTTCAAACCATTCATCAGTAAAATAACATTGATATCACCCCACTATGTATGATAGTGTAGACTGTAGAGCATTACATGACCAAACCCATGGAGTTGTCATGAAGCTGACAAGTACGGCAGCAAATCAAAGCCACATCAAGCATAATGAATGCACTTTTATTACGTGCTCTTGGTATCCTTGTTATTGCTACAACAGCTTTTAAATTCTGTTGTTAAATTCTGGAGGAGCTATGGTCTGTTTAATTAAATATTTTAATTAACAGTCTTGTATTCCTTTTTTTCCCCCTGAAAACAATATAAAGACATATTTACACTTTTATGTAATTACTTTCTGCTACTTAATACTCCAGAATATTCTAAATCTTTTTAACCCCCTTCATATTAAAAAAGGATATCTCTAAAGGACAAATATTGTGCAAAACAAATTTCTTCCATTTTAGTTTGCATAATATTTATTGCTGTACAATGATCCCTGGCTTTAATGCAAATTAGCCCGCAGTTCCTTTCATCCTGAAGAAGTCACTATTGCTGTTTCACTTGAAAAAAATACAGATAGTGTTGGTCATTTACAAAGTAGGTGTGTGTGTGTGTGTGTGTGTGTGTGTGTGTGTGTGTGTGTGTGTGTGTGTGTGTGTGTGTGTGAACTTCTCCAAAGTAAGAATACTTTCAAAGATAGAAGTGTTAATAGTTTATTTTTATCAATTAACAAAATGCAAAGTAAATGAACAGAAGAGAAATCTAAATCGAATCAATATTTGGTGTAACCACTCTATGCATTCAAAATAGCATAATTTCTTCTAGGTACACTTGCAAACAGTTTTTGAAGGAACTCGGCAGTGAGGCTGTTCCGAACATCTTTGAGAAATAACCACAGATATTCTCTATATGCAGGCTTGCTTAAATTCTTCTGTCTTTTCATGTAATACCAGACAGAGTCAATGATGTTAAGATCAGGGCTCAGTGGGAGCCATTTTATCACTTCCAGGACTCCTTGTTCTTCTTTACACTGAGGATAGTTCTTAATGACATTGGCTTTATGTTTCAGGTCATTGTTCTGCTGCAGAATATATTTGGAGCCAATCAGACATCTCCCTGATGGCATTGCATGATGGATAAGTACCTGCCTGTATATATTGACCTCAAGGAAGCCACTGAGATGGATTTAGGTGGATAAATACATTAGATGGCATTACAGAACACCTCCTTGCTCGTATCTGCTTTACAACTTAGCCCTACGGCAGCCTTAAGGATTGGGACACTCCGGATAAAGCAGCATATTCTCTGAATAAGCACCAGGAGCCAGGAGGAGCCATCATGATCACTGCCAGGTAAATCTTTCTTTGAAACAGTTCCTGGCCAGGCAGTATACTTGATTTTAAAACAGATAACTTGCTTTTATATTAATGCCATAAATGCTTTTCTAACAGCGAATGCACCTTTCTCCAAATGAAGTTAGTACTGAGGAGTCTACTAGGCACTGAATAGGGAAGTAGAGGTGAGAGACTTGAGAAATCAGCTAGATAGGTTCTAGTATTAGTTAATCTGGCTGGGACCGCTAATGCTTCTAGTAACCAGGCTGGAACTAGAGATGCAAATCAGTAAACTGGGCTGGGACCGGTAAAGCATACTGCAGTAACCCAGCTGGGACAAGTAATGTGTACTGGAGTGATTGGGCTGGAAACTGTAATGTGTATAGATTAAGCAGGCTGGGACTGGTAATGCATATTGGAGTAGCTGGGCTGGAGACCGGTAATGTGTGTAGAGTAACCAGGCTGGGTCCATAAATACTGAAGTAACTAGGATGCATACTGAAGAAACTAGGATGGAACTGGCATGACTACTGGAGTAACCAAGCTGGAACCAGTAATACATATGGAGTAACCGGGTTGAAACTAGTAATGCATATAGACTAACCATGCTGGGACCAATAATGTATATTAGAGTAACTAGGCTGAAACCGGTAATGCGTATAGAGTAACAGGGCTGGAACCATTAATGCGTATAGAGTAACAGGGCTGGAACCATTAATGTGTAAAGAGTAACTGGGCTGGGACAAGTAATGCTAGCAGAGACACTGCACAAGAATGTATTGGAATCTGCTGGACCAGGAAGTTGTCCTGTAGAAATGGAATTGTACTGGGAACTAGACAGGACTCCAGGAAGGGTTTAAATTAGAGATAAGCGGATTCAGTTCACAGAGAACTGCCCCCCCCCCCCCCCCCCGAACATCCCGTTCCGAGCCCGGATCCGAGTCCGACTGGGGACTTCCCGCCAAACTTGGAAACCAGAATGAGGCAAAACATCATCATCCCGCTGTCGGATTCTCGTGGGCTTTGGATTCCATAAACAGCCGCGCATTGCCTCAATTTTCACTCTGGACTTGGAGAGCGGGGGAGACAGACCTCTACTTCTCTGTGGGTGGTGGCATCGGGTGGGGTTAGTGTGTGCTCTGTAGGGGTGCTGCTGCAGCCACTGTGGTGTACCTGTTCCATGTTAGGGGTGCTGTCCTGGCTTTCCTGGCTGTCACTTGTGTTTCATGTGCTGTT